>NC_090347.1:28158312-28461343 GCF_035084215.1 Heptranchias perlo | reverse complement strand
CCTGAGCCAACTGGGTCCACAAGTTTCCTGTTCACCACTATGATGTTAATAAACAGTAATATTCTAATAAAACAATGCTATTCAATCAGGAGTACTGATATTGCTATATTGGTCCCATGTAATTAAATACTAAACATCATTTTTAATTTAAAAAATTTTAAATCTTTAGGGACTAATTTTTGTCTTCTTGTGGGGAAGCTTTTAGAAACGATAATCCGGGACAAAATTGATAGTCACCTGGACAAGTGTGGATTAATAAAGGAATGCCAGCAAGGAATTGTTAAAGGCAAATCGTGTTTAACTAACTTGATTGAGTTTTTTGATGAGATAACATACAGGGTTGATGAGGGCAGTGTGGTTGATGTGTATATGGACTTTCAAAAGGCATTCGCTAAAGTACCACATAATAGGCTTGTCAGCAAAATTGAAGTCCATGGAATAAAAGGGGCAGTGGCAACATGTATACAAAATTGGCTAAGTGACAGGAAACAGAAAGTAGTGGCAAACCGCCAATTTTTTGGACTGGTGGGAGGCATAAAGTGGTGATACCCAGGGTCGGTATTAGGACCAATGCTTTTTTAATATATATTAATGACTTGGACTTGGGTGTACATGGCACAATTTCAAAATTTGCAGATGACACAAAACTTGGAAGTGTAGTAAAGAGTGAGTTGGATAATAATAGACTTCAAGAGGACATAGACCGGCTGTTTGTAACAGCAGTCCAGTTAGTTCCATTCCCCTGCTCTTTCCCCATACGGCGGACACATAGCAGATGAAATTTAACGCAGAGAAATGCAAAGTGACACATTTTGGCAGGAAGAATGAGGAGAGGCAATATAAACTAAATGATACAATTCTAAAGGGGGTGCAGGAACAGAGAGAATTGGGGGTATATCTGCACAAATCTTTGAAGGTGGCAGGACAGGTTGAGAAAGCAGTTAAAAAAGCTTAAGGGATCCTTGGGATTATAAATAGAGGCACAGAGTACAAAAGCAAGAAAGTTATGTTGAACTTTTATAAAATACTGGTTCGGCCACAACTGAAGTATTGTGTCCAATTCTGGGCACGCACTTTAGGAAGGATGTAAAGGCCTTAGAGAGGGTGCAGAAAAGATTTACTCGAATGGTTCCAGGGATGAGGGACTTCAGTTATGTGGATAGACTGGAGAAGCTGGGGTTGTTCTCCTTAGAGCAGAAAAGATTGAGAGGAGATTTGATAGAAGTGTTCAAAATCATGAAGGATTGAGAACCAGAGGACACTGATTGGCAAAAGAACCAAAGGCCACATGTGGAAAAGCTTTTTTACACAGCAAGTAGTTATGATCTGGAATGCGCTGCCTAAAAAGGTGGTGGAAGCAGATTCAATCGTGTCCTTCAAAAAGGAATTGAATAAATACTTGATGGGGAAAAATTTGCAGTATGGGGAAAGAGCAGGGGAATGGAACTAACTGGACTGCTGTTACAAACAGCCGGCATGGGCTCAATGGGCCAAATGGCCTCCTTCTGTGCTGTTTTGTGCTATTTTGTGTTATTCGCACCAGACAAGAGCCAGGCAATGACCATCTCCAACAAGAGAGAGTCTAACCACCTCCCCTTGACATTCAACAGCATTGCCATCACCAAATCCCCCACCGTCAACATCCTGGGAGTCACCATTGACCAGAAACTTAACTGGACCATCCACAGAAATACTGTGGCTACAAGAGCAGGTCAGAGGCTGGGAATTCTGCATCTAGTGACTCACCTCCTGATTCCCCAAAGCCTTTCCACCATCTACAAGCACAAGTCAGGGGTGTGATGGAATACTCTTCACTTGCCTGGATGAGTGCAGCTCCAACAACACTCAGAAGCTCGACACCATCCTGCACAAACCAGCCCGCTTGATTGGCACCCCATCCACCACCTTTGACATTCACTCCCTCCACCACCGGCGCACTGTGGCTGCAGTGTGTACCATCTACAAGATGCACTACAGCAACTCGCCAAGGATTCTTTGACAGCCCCTCCCAAACCTGCGACCTCTACCACCTTGGAGAACAAGGGCAGCAGGCACATGGGAACACCACCACCTGCCGTTCCCCTCCAAGTCAAACACCATCCTGACTGAGAAATATTTTGCCGTTCCATCGTCGTCGCTGGGTCAAAATTTTGGAACTCCCTTCCTAACAGCACTGTGGGAGAACCTTCACCACACGGACTGCAGTGGTTCAAGAAGGCGGCTCACCACCACCTTCTCAAGGGCAATAAATGCTGGCCTTGCCAGCGACGCGCACATCCCATGGATGAATTTTTTAAAAATTCTATAATTCTATGGTTCTATGTCTAAGTCAGTTCTAAGTGGTCAAGATCTAATGCAAGTCCTACTCAAAATGTTGTGCAAATACCACTAAACTCTTATGTAAACTGATTTGCATAATTATTCACAGCACCTGGTGTAGACTCAGATGGGTTTATTTTGGGAGAAGAGTGGTGAGCAAGGAAGCAAGAATGTAAGGCAAATTTAAAAGGATGGAAGTGTCAGAATAGGGGACAAAAATCCTGAAAGGCTTTGGAGAGCATCAGAAGGCACCTCAACACAGCAAAGGTGGGCACAGTAGGTCATTAAGAAGTGTCAGGCCAAAATGAAGGGAAAGGTGCAGGCATGAGTCTGCAGACAAGTGTCAGAGCAGCCCAGCATCCAACCCCCTATTTGATGACTGCTGAAGTCAAGATTGTGTCTCATGAGGTGCTTGCAAGGAGGGTTGTCCTCTGTGCCACTCCACAGTTCCATTATTCAGGTTTGTATTTCAGCATGCCTGTAAGATGGTGCGGTCAAGTTTCAGGCCACAGCAGGCCTTCATGTGCCAGTCCTATTAGCTGGTGTTCTTACAGCAGATGGCATTTGTCTTTCAGCTAACCTAGACACTGAGAAGACAGGCCCTCATGATCATTGGCAGGCAGATGCAGCCAATTAGTCAATGCTGTCGTTTGGCATGCCTTATTTCATACAGTAGCATGTAAAGCATGATATTCTGTGATTGGGATGCTCCTGAAGAGTCATCCATCATCACGTTTAGTCAGGCATTGATGTATAGTAGTGAAGCCATCAGGAGTTTTCTGGTGAAGCTTCCTTTGGGAAAGCCAAAATGTGGTAATTTCACCCCCGTATTTGGGCACAGAGCACCTCTCGGGCAGCCGAACATGCCTGAAGTCTCTCCACAGGTCCACTTCTTTTTCTGAACACATCAACATGGAGTTCTACCATTGGGAAATCTATCGGTACCAGTAAAAGTTGCTGGCAGCAAGAAGTCTTGTGAGGTGTAGAAATAACCAGAAAACACCATTGAAATCTTTGTCCTCTCAATGACCTCCTGCCTGAAGGCCTTTCCCCTAGCGACCATGAATGCCAGATTTCATGGGCATATCTTGAACTTGGTGTCTAGCATGTTCACCAGATGGAAAATAGTGGTAGCCTTCCACACCCCTACTTAATACTAAAATGAAGTTCCTGCCTGCTTCGGACATACCTGGAATGTTAAGCAGAGTGCAAAATGGGTGAAATTCAGGCAGGATTGATTTCCACCTAATTTTGCAATCCATTACACCACATCTGTGACCATGTTTGGATGCAAATAGTCCATAACATATACCAACATTGTTTTGCCCTATTACTTTTTTTAAATCCTATTGCCTCTTCCCTAGTTGCTCTCTGTTATATTTTTTATCATTTTAACTTTACTCTTTTACTAACATATAGCTTATTCTACATTAATTGACAAAATTAATTCAAGCAAGTTTTTCACTATGGTGAAGGATTCAAATACCAGGGGCAACAAGTTAAAATTTAGGAAGTTCGGAGTACCAAAGGAAGAACTTATTCACCAACAAGATAACAAAGTTGTGACATAAGATACCAGGGAAGAGTATTGAAGCAGACAGTATAAATCTGTACAGGAGACAATTAGATGTGTTTCTGCAGAAAGAAAGGATTCAAGGATATTCTGCAAAGAAAAGTTGGTGGGGTTGATTAAAAATGTTTGGATCTAATGACCTTTACTGTTCTTAAAAAGTCTTTTTTCTAAATTAAAAATAATTTCTTTGCCTTGTTTTTTCAACCTCCCTTCATTCACTGTCCATCTCTGAGGTGGGAGCAATGTTTATAAACTCGGCCCTTCAATGGACTAAAACAATAGCTTCAAAAGCTGCTTTTTGGCCAGCTGAATAGTGAAGACTTGAAGAGTACCATGGGCAAGGCATAGCCATACGAGGTCAATCCCTGATGTGTTTTTCTGTGTCAATATAGGAAAGAGCTTTACTGGATGAGTAAACTTCTCTGCAGTACACTGAGAGTTGAGCACGTATCATGGGTATAACTATTTACATCAAGTCACATCGAAACTAAAGCACGGAAACAGGCCATTCGGCCCAACTGGTCTGTGCCGGCGTTTATGCTCCACTCGAGCCTCCTCCCTCCTTACTTCATCTAACCCCATCAGCATACCCTTCTATTCCTTTTCCCCCTTTGTGTTTATCTAGTTTCCTCTTAAATGCATCTATCCATTTGTGTGAGTCACATTGAATATTAGAAAATTCTTAACTCAGTGCAAAGTAGAGCACATATAATGGAGAGTTCTAACCACTGTAGAGACCAGCAGAGCTCCGGTGAGATCCTAGAAATCTCGAGGCTGTAATTATTCATGCTTTTGTCATCTCTAGACGTGGTTTGTTTTACGTCCTGCTCACTGGTCTTCCATCCTCCATCCTTCATAAACTCAAATTGGTCTGGTACATAGCCACCCTTATCCTGTTCCTCACTAAGTCCTGCTTTCTCCCCCCACCCCCACCACCCCAACATTCACATTAATCTATATTGGTTCTCAGTTCCCCCAACACTTTGAGTTGAAAATCCCTATCCTTCCTTTGCAGACTTCCTACACTGAACTTGCAGCATTACAATATTAACTCACAGGATATATCAGAAAAATATAAAATGAAAGTCAATGTTTAAACTCCCAAAATATTAGTAACAGAGGGAAATATAGCCCATCTGGGTGAAAACCCATAGCTGGAGTGCCTCATAATTGTCACAGAAGTTTTTTCTGTTATATAAGTATTTGCTGAAGAAGCTCAGCAGTATAAAACATTTCTTCCTATCTCCATCCAGTATGAAAATGTTCAAGTTTCTCTGGGATGTCTGGCAATTTGTCGAGTCACACAACCAGCCACTTCTCCCAATCATTGAACAAGAATCCAGGGCTGAAGGGAAGAGTTTACTAAAGTGTACACATATAGCACCTTCCTGAAGCAGTCTTCTGCTGGAAAAAAAGAATATCTTCATATTAGCTGGCACTAGAGAAATTTAATTTGAGCTATAAGAGCATCGCAAATGAGTTATCTTATCTGGACATTTTCAAGCTGCTGGCATCACAGACAAGTAAGCCTTTCCAGCAGTAGCACTGCTATATCTATTGTGCCATATCACTTCAAGGCAGTCTGCACACTTTTGGCCCAATTGGTTGACATTTTACTCAGTGGAGCTGATTTTCAGCCAACTGTAAGCTATTTTTGCAGATTGGATCCATCTTCAAACTCTAAAGGAGGCAACGATCTTGTAGGGAAATCATTTTGGAAGATTTTCCACATCTACAAAATATTCGCAGAATCATTGCAGAACTGTGACTATCTGTGAAATCAGGGCCTTAGTAAAAGTAAAGTAGTGAGGAAAAAGCTGTAGCCTTTAACAAAAACTGGCCATTAACAGACAGATCAACCCTTCCAGTGGTCAGTCCAAGGATACGGTCATTTTTGGTTACAATTATAAAATGGAAAGTCTACAAGAGAGCTCCCAACCTAACATTTTAAACACAACCAACGAAGACTCAAAATGGGAAATCAAAACATCAGGAAGTAAAGCTTCAGCAAGACAGGAAGAACACTTTTATGATTTCAATGTACACATATATAAATATACGTACAGGCACCACACATACAATAATGCATCACTTCTTTCCCCATTTCTATATATTGTACAACAACACATTAGTATCAACAACAAAAAAATGTTATTGATTATCACCATTTTATGAATAATGACATAAAAGTCTGCTTATTTCCATTTAAAGCTAATTAAGATAAAACACTGGTTAGGCCTCAGCTGGAGTACTGTGTTCAATTTTGGATGCCACAATATAGGAAGGATGTCAAGGCCTTAGTAAAGGTTCAGAAGAGATTTACTAGAATGATACCAGGGATAAAAGACTTCAGTTCGGTGGAGAGACTGGAAAAAACTGGGGTTGTTCTCTTTAGAGCAGAGAAGGTTAAGAGGAGATTAGATAGAGGTGTTCAAAATCATGAAGAGTTTTGATCGAGTAAATAAGGAGAAACTGTTTCCAGTGACAGGACGGTCGGTAACCAGAGGGCACAGATTTAAGCTGTTTGGCAAGAGAACCAGAAGTGACATGAGGACTTTTTTTTTATGCAGCGATTTGTTGTGATCTGGAATGCACTGCCTGAAAGGGTGGTGGAAAGAGATTCAATAGTAACTTTCAAAAAGGAATTGGATAAATACTTGAAAGGAAAACATTTTCAGGGCTGCAGAGTGGGACTAATTGGATAGCTCTTTCAAAGAGCCGGCACAGGCACGATGGGCCGAATGGCCTCCTTCTGTGCTGGATCATTCTATGATGAGCACTTTACAGCAGTAACTATCTTAACTGTGATGAATAGCATCAATTATCAGTATAAGTAAGAGAAAAGCAAGGGATAATGTCATCTGGATTTTGTGAGTGGAATGTTTCAAAATATTATGAACATAGTTAGAAGTTGGCAAATTATGTTTTTGTAGCAATTGCAATTTTATTGCTGGCTACCAAAACTGAAGTGCCTCTAGATTCTATTCTGAATTACTGCCCAGAATTAACCAACAGAGTAAAGCGTGTTCTTAAAGGCTACCATTTCAAATCTACCTGAAAGAACTGCACCTCCAAAAAAACTCCAGTTCCCTGTAAGGCCTGTCAGAAGCTGCCTCACCACAATTGAATACATCAAGAGGGTGTGGCTAAACCCTTTGTCCCATTCCCTTTCATTTCCACCCCAGACCTGCCGCAAATAATTATCAGCACTGTATCAGTGGTAGTAACTTTCAAAAAGGAATTGGATAAATACTTGCAAGGAAAAGATTTACAGGGCTATGAGGAAAGAGCAGGGGAGTGGGACTAAATGGACCGAGATGAGAAAAAATGTCTTCACTCAGAAGGTTGTGAATCTTTGGAATTCTCTACCCCAGAGGGCTATGGATGTTCAGTCATTGAATATATTCTAGACTGAGATCGATGGATATTTGGGATATGGGGATAGGGCTGGAAAGTGGAGTTGAGGTAGAAATCAGCTATGATCTTATTGAATGGCGGAGCAGGCTCGAGGGGCCGTATGGCCTACTCCTATTTCTTATGTTCTTATGTAAGAGCTGCTGCAAGGTAATCTGAGACGTACACCACACTGACAAGGCCAATTTGTGTGCTGATACTGAAGGTAGGTATTTCTTTGCCTGCATAATATCTTTTCAGTGCTTTGAGGGTTCAGCTACTTTTACTCAGCTCTACTCAAAGAACTGCTTTGCACCCGAGACATGGATTTCTCTCTGGGCATGTCTTTATTTTGATGTAAGGAAGTGGAAGAGGATGAAGACAGGGAAGAACCCAGGTTGCTCTTCGAGTCAGGCATCACCAAAGGTGTTCCATACACATAGGCACTCTGCCAAGGTCCTTCATAAGGTAAAAGCTTACATTTCCCCTGACATCATCCAACTACCAAGAGCTGAAAGCATTCATAAAAATTAATTCACAACCCTATGTGATCAAGTTGTCTTTACTTTAAACAACATTAACCAGGAAGTGTAAAAAAAAATCAATCCTCCCATTCTGCAACTACTTCTTAATACCGCGACAATCCTTTGTGCCAGCTAACTTACTTACTCGAGTTCCTAATCTACTGCACTTACAAGGTGCTCCCTGAGTGAGATGAAGTTGAGCAGTGGGATGGTCCCCTGGAGCCTAAGAGACGTTAAGTTACTCTCGTCTCAGGGTTCTTGCTGCCCCAGAGGGACTAGCTTCTGGCAGCCAGCTGCTTGAAAAGGAGTACAACAACAACTTGCATTTATATAGTGCATTTAACATTGTAAAAATGTCCCAAGGCATTTCACAGGAGCATAATCAGACAAAAATTGACACCAAGCCAAAGAAGGAGATATTAGGATGGGTGACTAAAAGCTTGGTCAAAGAGGTCAATTTTAAGGAGCGCCTTCAAGGAGGGGAGAGAGGTGGAGAGGTTTAGGGAGAGAATACCAGAGCTTAGGGCCTCGACGGCTGAAAGCACAGCCACCAATGGTGGGGCGAAGGAAGCGAGGGATGCAGAAGAGATCAGAGTCGGAGGAACGCAGAGTTTTCAGATGGTTGTACAGCTGGAGGAGGTTACAGAAATATGGAGGGATGAGGCCATGGATGGATTTGAACATGAGGATGAGAATTTTTAAATCGAGATGTTGCTGGACTGGGAGCCAATGTAAATCAGCGAGCACAGGGGTGATGGGTAACTGGGACTTGGTGCAAGTTAGGATATGGGCAGCAGTGTTTTGGATGAGCTGAAGTTTATGGAGGTTGGAAGATGGAAGGCCAGCCAAGAGAGCATGGGAATAGCTACGTCTGGAGGCAACAATGGCATTGATGAAGGTTTCAGCAGCAAATGGGCTGAGGCAGCGGTGTTATGAAGGTGGAAGTAGGCAGTCTTTGTGATGCAGAGGATATGGGTCGGAAGCTCAACTCAGGACGGCGAGATTGCGAACAGTCTAGTTCAGTCTGAGGCAGGGTCAGGGAGGGGGATAGAATTGATGGCTAGGGAACTGAGTTTGTGGCCGGGGCTGAAGACAATGGCTTATGACTTCCTAATGTTTAATTGGAGGAAATTTTAGCTCATTCAGTACTGGATGTCGGACAAGCAGTCTGGTAACACAGAGGCTGTGGACGGGTCGATAGAGATGGTGATGAGGTAGAGCTAGGTGACATCATCATACATGCGGAACCTGACGTTATGTGTTAGGATGATGTCGCCGAGAGCCAGTATGTATATAAGAAATAGGAGCGGGCCAAGGATAGATCATTTGGGGAGTTTAGAGGTAATGGTGCAGGGGTGGGAAGAGAAGCCATTGCAGGAGATTCTTTGGCTACAACTGGATAGGTAAGAGTGGAACGAGGTATAGAGCCCATGTCTGATGCTCCCTTAAGTGAAGGCCTTAGAAGGGGAAATTAAGGAAATGGGTTTCCTGCCACTCTCCTGAGAGACGGTGACATCTGCACCCACTCCTTGCAGCCCACAAGTGGTGGGCTGTTTTTGGTCAGTGTCATCACAGACAGACTAGTCCCAATCAGGTCTTGGAAGCACTGTGAAAGTGTCCTGTTCAAAGGAGCTATTCTCACACTACAATCTGTCACTCTGAAAGCCACCCATGTCCTTAGAAACTCTTCCTTGTGCCTTGGTGCTGCAGAAATCTCCCGAGTTGTCACAATCTCCAGGTTATTCAGTAGGTTGTGAGAAATTTCCTGGAACGTGTGGCAGATGTGGGTAGTGGACTCATCCCACTTAACCATCATCTCAACCACATACATGAAAACTGTCTCCACTGCCTGCACATGAGATTGATGCTCCAAAATTATTGATAGTTTGAAGACTGGGCCTCTGAGATCTGGGTCCCAAGGCTCCTCAACCAAGGGCAGTGATTTCTCGTCCCTCTTGGAGGATTGGTACTCTCCCTCTCTTCCACTTGAGGGCCCTCATTCTCACTAGTGCACAGTGACTCACCCAATGATACCCCTTCTGACTGTCTAACTAATTCCTTGTGAGTGGGTAAATCTGTGCTGGTGCTTGCACAATTGAGAATACAGGACTGGGTTGGTAAGGATGTGACAACAGCTGGGGATCTGAAACTGTCTGGACAGTCATCAGAATGGCTAGCCTCTTCCTCCAAAGCACCCCTTATGACAGGAAAGACAGAAGTGCTTGTTTAGCCGTGCACAGAGTGACATTTGCCTTGAAGAAATAGTGGGTGAGTATAAGGGTATTGCAATCCCATGAGAAAGTACATGAAGCTGAAACTGCATAAGAAGATCCTTCACCAGCTTTCTCTTGCCAGCTTGTCCTTTCCTACAGGCTCTCTCTTTTAAGTAGAATGCAACTTCTTCCTGCAGAGTCAGGATTTTCAGTGATGGTCGTTTTTCCTAGTTGTCCTTCTGTGGTACTGGTTGTATGCAACTTTTTTATCTGGAAGGAGAGAAGAAAATGTTACAGTCTGATGGGTGTCATGGAGATTTGCCTCTTATGAGATCACACCTGCCATAATGTTCAGAAGTGAAGGTGCCTTGTCCTTTTAAATGAAGTGTCCTTTAAGACTGGCAAAAAAAAGTGGCAGGGAAAGTGAGTTGAGAGAGTGGTTTTGAGTAAAGGAGGTGCTTGACTGTTTGGAGAAGTTGCTCTTTGCAGGAGTGAGTTTCCCTGACACACAGATACTGAGAGAAAGAGTATGATAGGTAAGGATATGAGTGAAGCTGTGTGGTAAAGAATGTGTATTGGCATCAGGGCCTTGACATACCTTGGCCACCCTTGAACTTTTCCATGCAGTGTGTGGCAGTTCTTGAGATGGTGGAGTTTGCACTGACTGCCTCTTCCACTTCCTTTCAGACAGCCTGCACCTCTCCTTTATAGGTCCTTCAGCCCAAAGTGCCCATCAAACAGTCCCTTCTGGCCCTCAGTTCTGCCAGAAGCATCACCACAAATACATTAGAAAATCTGGGGGCCCTTTCAGCTGCTGACATTACAACAGTGACTAGACTTCAAAAAAGTACTTCATTGGCTGTAAAGTGCTTTGGGACATGCTGAGGTCGTGAAAGGCACTATAAAAATGCAAGTGTGTCTGTCCTTCCTCCCTCCTTCCCTCGCTCCATTTGGCTGAAAAGTGATATTGCCCTTTAACCGGCTGCAGCTTTTTAAATTGTGCACCAGAACTGTAATTCCCTTCTCCCAGCAGCAATAATCCAACAAAGGCTGTTTTATTGTCCTCCACAGCTAATGAGGGTTCTGGGAGGAAATTCTGATGGGTTAGTGGTGGTTCCATATCGGCTAGTGTTCGGACCACCCCACCACGAATTTGCCCACGGGTGAAGTATCCAGCCCAGATATTTATAGCTCTCTAATATTTTCGATACACGGCATAAGAAATAATTTGGTGTAAATGTGTTAAAGAAATTTACAAAATAAATTATGAATTTCGCCCATGCTCAAAGAAGTTTGCCTAATTGCTGATTTAAGTTAAATGTAGAATGCCCTAACTACCAGTGAATATCTCCATCACATTATAAGTAACTCAGATAGTTTGGTATCCAGTGACATGATGCTTGTCATGTTGAATATCCTGTCCCATGCATTTGAAGGTTTGCGTCATTGCCCAAAGTGCTCAGCTTGCTGACTTGTACATCCCACAAATGTGCAGCTGTAAAGCAATAATTTCCAGCCTGGCATTGCTTTTGCACACTGCATTCAAATACCATTGTGGTACAGTGGAGTAGAGTCAGATCTGATTTCCCCCCGACTACCCTCACATGTTATGTTCCAATGTAAGGAGCTACAGGGAGGAGGCTAAATGCCTCTCTATTTCTGTAATTCAGATGAACTTGTGTTACCTTTTCTCAGTAGGTAACACTAACAATAGAGCAAAAAACTGTAAATTCAAGTCCCACACCAGAACTTGATCATAATCTATGCCAGTATTCCAATGTAATACTGAGGAAATGCTGCATTGTCACATGTGCCATCTTACATTTCAGACATTAAGCCAAGTTTCCATCTGCCTTTTCAGGCGGATGTTAACGATCCTATTCACTATTTGAAGAGTAGGGAGTCTCTTTGCTAGCCTCGCATATGTGACTCCCACAACCAATACCACCAAAAAACAGATTGACTGGCCATTGTTCTCTTGGCCATAGGAGATCGCTAATACAAAATAACTGCCATGTTAATTACATAATAGTTGCTGCACTTCAAAAGAAAGTTTTGAGAAGTTTTGACATGAAAGTGCTATATATATCCAAATATTATTACTGTAACTTGTTTTTCCAGATTGCTAATGATACAAAATTAAATCTAAATCAATTCTGTATGACCTTCCCTGCTAATTAGGCTCTGAGAACAATCCTGAATGGTGATCTCACTATGTTTAAAAATGCAAACAGATTAAATATATTTAGGGTAACACATTTCTAATTATTGACAAGTTCTTGAATCCAGTCTTTTACAGGCAGGACTTCATTCTTAAGCTTCTGTGAAGTCAATTTGTAACTAATTGCTGGGAAATGTGAATATGGCCAGCCCCCCTCTTCATGGTGAGGAAGCGCAGGAGGTGCCATGCGTTAATTTGGCACCTGGCCTTCTTGGCTTGACCAAAGTTGGGGACTTGTTATGTGAAGAATCGCAGATAGACATGGAACATGTTATGAACAGCAGCCCATTCAGAGAGGAGTGGAAAAGTCTAATTTTGGGATATTCTGGTAAAAGAAAGTTGCTGTCGATTCATTTCAGGATGATTAGGTCCAGTAGCTGAGCTACAAATATGACAAATTAATTAGTCATTTAGTGTTAAGTGTTCCGTAGACATCCTGCTTTAACATTTCCTGTCAATCACTTACTCATTTCAATAAGAATATTTTATTTTAAGTCAAATGTACCGCACCCTAAACTCGTCTTCCTGGCATAAGACCCAGTGATGTGATTTTCATCTTGAGTCAGTCACAGTTGAATGTGCATTGTTGAAGGAGAACGAAGGGCATCCTGTGAAACATTCCCACTCTGCCACACAATTATAATAATTGTTATACTGAAGGCTGAGGATTACTCCTCTTTCCAGATTTTTTTTCCCAAATAAAGGAAAGTTATTTGGCACTTGGCTGATCCAAGCAGGCAAGTCCATGTTTTGAATTTTTGAATATGTCTGTCTCTATAGCATTTGGTAATATTCTTTCACACACTTCTAGCTTTACAGGGTTGCATTTTGTGTAAAATGCAGATTTCAATTTAGATTCAATCCAGGATCAGCAACTAAACAGTTCAAACTACAAATATTAGAAACTGATTATTTTTGCAGTCCATAATAATTAAACTAATCAGCCAGTGGTCAGGATTTACTGTCTTTTTTTAAGTTAGTGACTCATTTTTATGGTTATAATTATGTTTGAGATTTCAACTGCTTAATATTAAAGGCTGCTATTAATTTAAATCGGCCAACAACGTTCTATTTCAAATATGTCAACCAAATGTTTGGTGCCACCAAGTGCAGTGTTCGCCAACTACCTAATCCAGCTTTCTATTTGTAGTCTTAAAAAAGACACACAGTAATGATACACTGTGAAAATAAAGGCGCATGTTGTTTTTTAAATGAAAGTGAAACAAAAAGAATGAACCAATTGGCAGTGATCTGCCCCAATGCACGGTATGCCACAGATGTGTCTGTAGAATGAAGGACCATTGCTCCTGCCATTCATTTTTGCTCCTTCATTCATGTTTGGCTCTCCAAACTCCATAGCACCTAATTAATGCTCTTTCTTAGCCATGAGTCTTTTTTTACTTTATTGCCTCAAGTTTTTATTCTTAACATTATGGCTCCAAATTCCACATAGGTTGCACCCGAAATCCCAACAAAAGAAAGCTGTAATTGTTTTTATTGTTGCTGGGTTCAGTGATCGGCATGAACTCATGCTCATTTTTTGATTGACAACTAAAGTGAAGGGCAAGGCCCACAGCGCAAGTGCCGAGGACAAAAAAAAAAGTATAAGAGAAGACAACGTAAATCAGGAAAGTAGGTAGATTGTAGAAAAAAGAAAAGATTCCTTTCTACTGAGACTCAAGGGGCATGATTTTGACCTGGAACTGGGAACTCAATGGGTGGGTAGATATTCGCATGGGAAATTGAGAAGTGAGTTGAGTGCTTCGGAATCTGTGATCGCAACTCAATTGAAGGTAATTATTTTTCCTTCCGATTTTCCTGCACGACAACCTGCCAAATTGACAGGGTGGCTGCCTGTTGGGAGGGAAAGCAGCTAGGAATCTGAGAGGAGGGAGGGACGGAGGGAGAGATTGCGGGCCGTGAAGTACATTTGAGAGAGGATGGGGTCTGATGCCAAAGTTGGAGTTGGGATGGAGTGCAGGGGGGCAGCGTGCGTGGAGAAGATCGCAGGCCGGGAGGTGATCAGGTCGGCAGTCGGAGGTCGGACATCGGGAGAAGACTCGGAGGTAGTGGGGGGTCTCCCATCGTTGGGGGGGGGGTGGGTCTCTCATCGGGGAGATGGGTCTCCCATCACGGAGGGTCTCCCATCGGGGGTTCTCCCATCTGGGGGGGTCTCCCATTGTGGGGGTCGGACATTGTGGGGTGGGGGGGTGCGATCGCAGCAGGTAAGCTTGTTGGGTCTGGAGGAAATACTCCTACTTCTCATGGCCCGCACACAGTACTTTACAGGCACTTACCTCATGGATCTGGCCTTTCTTGCCTCCTTTTCACTGGCGAGATTGAGAAGCCGTGGGAAACCCATGCAGATGAAGTAAAATTTGTTTCAGGTTCAGAATCAACAAAAAATTACTTATCTAAAGTATTTCAAGTAGGTAAATTGCCTCTTTAACGATCCGCCTGCCGGCATTGATTGGGGTTTCTGCTGCGCGCACGCATCCAAATGCGCCTATTTGGGTGCATAGTGGGCGCATTGGAACCAGTCGTGGTCGTGCTGGGAAAAGGTACTATTTTTACCTCCCACCCACCCCAAAACCCACCTGTTATTGGGGGATAAAATTCCCCCCAAGGAGTTCTGTACTTTTGAGGTCCTGGGAAAGAAAGAGTTAGTGCAGGCAACCGTATGTGAGCAGACTTGATTTAAACACAGTAAATAAGGAGGGAGGAGAAAGAACATATAAGATGGAGTATTTTGGGCTTAGAAGTAACAAAAGAGAAAAGTCCAGAAAACCAGTGACCATAGTAGTATCAAATAAGTAAGATTGCATAAAGAAAGCGGTTGGAATGAGAGAGGAATTGCCTATCAGATGATGAGCTTTTCTTCTATTCAGTATGGGAGTGGGAGAGAGGTGCTAGAAAACACTTTCCAGAAGTGGGAGCAATATTCAAGCCTTGGATGGATCTGGACTTTATGGAGAATTAAGAGTGTTGAAGGAACGATCTTTGACATGGAAAAAGAAATCTAGCTTTATCAAGGAGAGTTTCACTGGAGATCTGTGGGTATATTGAGGTCTAAGGATGGGGTCATCAAAATAAAAAAAAGTATTGTTTAGACTTACAGGAGACATAAAGGAATTGTGTGGACACATTTTGTCTCGCTACCACCTGGTTTACGCCTGTAAATGGGACAACAGTTGACCCCTGTATATCTGAAGAATTGAAAGCAATAAAATTTTACTGCCCCACCAAAGGGCTTAGAAGAGATGACGATTTTGTGATTCTACCATTGTGGTGCCAGAGGACTGGAAATTATGTGCACTGAGCATGTGCACACTGTAGGAAGTTACTGAATGTAGAGTGGAATTATCAATAAAGAATGCCATAGAGTTGGAGAAAGAAAACATGTCCTGATTGGGGCACCGCTGGTTATAGAATCATAAAGGTTCACTAGATTGATTCCTCGGACGAGAGGGTTGTTTTATGAGGAGAGATTGAATGGAATGAGCCTATATTCTCTGGAGTTTAGAAGAATGAGAGATGATCTCATTGAAATGTGTAAAATTCTGAAGGGCTTTACAGGGTACATGCTGAGAGGCCGCAGAGTCTAGAACTAGGGGACATAGTCTCAGCATAAGTGGTCAGCCATTTAGGACTGAGATAAGAGAAATTTCTTCACTCAGAGGGTTGTGAATCTTTGGAATTCTCTACCCCAGAGGTCTGTGGATGCTCAATCATTAAGTATATTGAAGACTGAGATCAATAGATTTTTGGACTCTAAGGGAATCAAGGGATATGGGGATTGGGCGGGAAAGTGGAGTTGAGGTTGAAGATCAGCCATGATCTGATTGAATGCCGGAGCATGGTCGAGAGGCCATATGGCCTACTCCTGCTTCTATTTCTTATGTTCTTATGTTCTTATAACCAATTTCTGCCCCAATGTCTTTCATTAGTGCTATTTGCGACTTAAACCTAGCCAGTAGCAGTAAAACAATCATTTCTATGCAGTTTTTCCTACCACCCCATCACTAGAATGTACTTAGGCTCATAGTAAGGGCCGGATAGTTACCAACCTGTTTCCTGGTGTAGTCATACCCGTAATGATACTATTGGCATACAGTAAAATCATAGAATCTTACATTACAGAAGGAGGCCATTTGGCCCATCATGCCTGTGCTGGCACTCTGAAAGAGCTATCCAATTAGTCCCATTCCCCCGTTCTTTCCTCATAGCCCTGCAAATGGTTAGCTGCATTTAGCTCTGTCACCATTATTAGTTCTGGTAACATTATTTCGTTCTGTCATCCTCAGGGCTCTGTAAGCAAACAATGCTATAGGTCCTCCCTATAAAAGGACATACGTCCAATTTTTTTTAAATTCATTCATGGGATGTGGGCATCACTGGCGAGGCTGGCATTTATTGCCCGTCCCAATTGTCCAAGGAGAATAATTTCCTCCCCTCCATTCCTTTTCCAAAGGCATTGACTTGCTAGGGTGCAGTCCACATTTTTTTTTTTTATTCGTTCACGGGATGTGGGCGTCGCTGGCAACGCTGGCATTTATTGCCCATCCCTAATTGCCCTCGAGAAGGTGGTGGTGAGCCGCCTTCTTGAACCGCTGCAGTCCGTGTGGTGACGGTTCTCCCACAGTGCTGTTAGGAAGGGAGTTCCAGGATTTTGACCCAGCGACAATGAAGGAACGGCGATATATTTCCAAGTCGGGATGGTGTGTGACTTGGAGGGGAACGTGCAGGTGGTGTTGTTCCCATGCGCCTGCTGCCCTTGTCCTTCTAGGTGGTAGAGGTCGCGGGTTTGGGAGGTGCTATCGAAGAAGCACCTCCCAAACCTGGAACCTTCCTGATTCATATAGCTTAGCTACTCAATGAACAAACTCACCAACTCATTGGAGACACCAGGAGAAGAATATTTTAATATGCAAAATAATACATATATAAAAACTAACCTCCTTGTACTTCCTGGCATTCTCCTGGACTAAATTGCCCTCTGCAGCTGGTAAAGTTTGTCTGAGAGATGAGAGTACTTATGATTAAGTTAGATTTACTGCAAGCAAAGCATCAATTGAAATTCACTACTGCATCCCTCCTTGGGGGGAATAACTTGTGTCTGTAAATTTTAACAATTATAAGCACAATTTTTAAAAGTCTGCTTTTTAACAAGTTTAACAAGAAAATACAGTTTATAGCAATTGTTACTTTTCATTGACCTTCCTCCTCTATGCTTTTAAGTTATTTTTTCCCATCATTTCAGGTTCTCCCGTGTGGCACTATTTGCAGACTGGTTAATGGGGGTAATTTTAATCTAACCCGCCCATCGGGAACATGGAGAGCAATATTGGGCGGTGTGTATAATTGGTGTTCTACCCGATCCCCTGGGTTTCCTGCCCACTGAGATAGGTTAAAATGACCTCCATTGTTTTAATGATCTAATAACTGAAAGGAGATGCACCCTGTTGGTAGAATAAGTACATTTTTCTCAAGAAAATGGGAGATTTGTATAACAAAGATTTGCTGGTTTAAGATTTTTAGAATTACCCAGAAGAAGATTTTAAATGATTTAAATTTGGTGGTCTTGATATCAAAGATACATTTGAATGTAGTCCTTGAAAGCCAAACTGACTGAACGATACACCTTGAAACTTGGTTAAGGACAGTAAGTCTGTTTGAGGATCTGCATATGGGAGACTCAACACATAAGAGGGGATCAAGTGGCAATGATGAGCACTCAAATTTTGATTGAGATGGACAGTAAGCTGCAAGGGACCAAAAAATCTATTCGTCCAAATAGAAGTAAAATCTATAATCAAACAGTACCAGCAAAGTGAGGATAGAAGGCCAATTGGAGGATTCAACATGCAGTTTTAATCCTTCAGGTCAATCCACTTGCCTTCAGTTCACTGGTACATCCATAATTATTTAGGATGCATTTACACTGCCAGTTTAGCGTCAATGTGAAGCGATTACTATTTTGCACTGATGCAAAACTGGCAGCGTTAATAAACGGCCAGAGCCTGACTCAACTCTGAAACGTGGCGGGGTAGTTTCATGCTGCTTTAATTTGGCACTGCGTGCAATGTAAAACCAATGTGTTGTCAGACTTGGTTTACATGTTGTTCAGTTGGAGCCCCTGGGCACTTTGTAAATCCACCAAGCCTCAATTTAACTGTTTAGAGACCGAGGATTCTTCCCTCCCCACATTTACATTTTTAACTGTTGGAAGAGAGCCCTGCCCATGCCTGTAGGCATGTGCACAGCTCTCTCCTGGGCAAGGTTATTGCATTTCCAGCATTTAACTGTAGTTCTGCCTGGCTGGAACTCATACCAGTCTCAGACCAGTAGCTGCAGTGTAAATGCATTCATTAATATCTGAATTTATCAGAGTCAGGAGATGTGATTTCTTAACAAAAGCCAGATGAGTCGCTCCAAGCTAGTTCTGTTTGTGTAATGGGCCAATGGTTTACAGCATGGCATTGTGAAGGGATTAGCTGATTTCTGTTACACTTGGATACCTTTCAGCAGTTGCTGTTAAAACCAAATTCAATTATGCTTGGGTATGTTTCCTAAGTTCCGATTGATCACACAGATGTCCTCATGTTTTCATAATTTAAATGCAGCTGCACCACATGAATGAATAAAGCAGCCACTTTAAATTGAACATTGCTGCTTCTAGCTGCACTGGGCTGCTTCAGTTTGCTGGACATTTCTTCCCCATCTCCGTTAGCGTAGGTGAAAATGATGAAACCATTCTTGTAAACTTGTACATTATTACCTGGCCACCTTTTTATTCAGTGATAGTGCATTGAACTAAGTGTGGAAAACTAAAGAAGGGAATATATATATTTTAAATAGAACAACGAGGGATAAAATAAACAGAATAGCAAGGATAGGAATTACATCGAATGTATAAGTGATGATAGGTAAATGTGCTGAAATATAGGTGGTAAAATAAAGTTCCTGCTCCTAAAATTAGAAAATTAGGTTTTATTTAATGAAAATTATTTTTGTACTATTATAGATGAGTGTATTGTTTTACCACATAATTTAGCTCTCTTCACCATAGGCTCCCAGGGGTTCCTCAGGACTCAAGGTTTCAACACAATTGTTGATTGTTTTAGGCCAATATTCACACTTTGGCCCAGTTCATATCAATATGGAATCGGAATTTTTTTGTTGTTGATGCTCTGAATTGTCTGAAAAACAATTAGCCTTTGGAGCTGGTTTTCTATCATCTGTAGCAAATGATATGATGTCTTCCTCACTGATGGGACAAACTGGGCATTCCATTGTACCTCATTGGCTATTCTTCATGTCTTTGGCATTTGGTTAAACCTAGACTATGATCAAGCTTTCCATTTATTAGCTAAACTTCATTATAATACTGTTTCTATTACATTTGATTTGTGAAGGAGTGGCCACCTCACCAAAATGTTCCTCTGATTTCAAAGGTATGTATTACTAATGAGGATACAGCTTGTACTTTGAGCAGATTCATCACCACATGCAAACAATTTTTAATTTTTTTATATATCTTTTTAATTTATCCATATAATAAAAGTGACTTCAAGAAGTTAGTCATTGGTTATGAAGTGCCATGGGACATAATGAGAGATGTGAAAAAGTTCTTTGTTTCTCAAACCGACTTTATGCTGGAAAAATGCATGAGTCACTGAGGGAGTGTTGTGGTGTCATTCTCTTGCTAAATGCCCAAATGATACTTGAAAAGCCACACAAGGCCAATGTAACAGTAGTAAAACTTTAATCTGTGGGTCCTAGATCCTCCTGCTCTCTATCCATTCCCTGGTAACAGAATATAAGTATGACTGAGATCATTGAAGACATTAATAAGTGCTTATATTGAAATTGCAATGATCTCTAGTTAGTGATTTTCCTTGCTAAAATTTGTCAGATTGTAATGTAATGTACTCCCTGATTATATGGCCCTTTATTATACCACAAGGAAACTGAATTTACAGTTGTGCTGACAAGTTATATTATTGCAGCATATGCCCACTGCTTAGACCTCAAAGGAAATTACTTGTTGAGAGGTCGAGTTTCTCCGTTTGATGTGACAACATTATATCAAAGCGTGTAACGCAGTAATATCTATGACCATTAAACCATTGACCCCTATAGCCTGAAAAAAAATCCACCTTTGCAGCCAGTCTTCAATAAATCAAAGTTTGGATTGCTTCCCAACTCTTAAGAAACAGAGAAAAACAGAAAATAAAAACATTTGCGAGCAAAGTATTTCAAACTTATAGCTAAATTATGTTTATTTTGATAGAAAAAAATGTGAAAATTAAAATAATAAAAATATGAGGGAGAAGGAGAGAGAATGGGGAAAAGAGAAAGTGGAGGAAGGGAAGACAGAATCAGCTGTTGTGAAAGTGTTTACAATTTTTACATTTTTACTTAATATTGTTTTTATAATGTAAGCTGACACTTCAGTGCAGTACTGAGGCAGTGCTGCATTGTCAGAGGTGCCGTCTTTCAGAGAAGACGTTAAACCGAGGCCCCGACTGCCCTTTCAGGTGAACGTAAAAGATCCCATGGCCCTAATCGAAGAATAGCAGGGAAGTTTTCCCCAGTGTCCTGGCCTCCCTCAACTAACATCTAAAACAGATGATCTGGTCATTTATTTCATTGCTGATTGTGGGACCTTGCTGTATGTAAATTGGCTGCCACGTTTCCTACATTACAACAGTGACTACACTTCAGAAGTACTTCACTGGCTATAAAGTGCTTTGGGACGTCCTGAGGTCATGAAAGGCACGATATAAATGCAAGTCTTTCTTTTTCTTTTACCTGAGCATGAATTGCACTCAGCACACTATATGCACAAACTTTGGAAAATAGTGTGCAAGATGAAGTAAAGCCCCCTCCCTCCTCCAAATTTACTCTTTTGAAGCACCTGCTTGTTGCAGGCAAAAGCTTACCGCCCCCATTTATTCGATTGTGGAAATGCAAACAAGGTTCAATACTAGTGACAATCCAGTGTTATAGATCTCTACCAAATTTTCTGCTCCATTACACTCAGCGTGTGCCTGTTTGTGTGTCACAATGGAGACTAAAATCGCTCTCTTTGTATCCAAAATGGAAGCATTCCATTTGGGACATCCTAAAGTCTTGAAAGGCACTGTATAAATGCACGTTCGTTCATTAGTTTTTAATTGTTTTTGTAATGTACAGTCGGTATTACTGAATTTACGCCTCCTCCTGACATTTGGATAGTTCTATTACTATTTTTTCCAGCATCACAGTGTGAACTACAATTTTGAAAATCGACCAACCCTGCTTCCCTAATGGTTCAGTGGACTTAGGCAGTGAGTATCTGGGCCACGTTGACCAGGAAGGCTCCAGGTTTCCACCCCGGTCAGCACCCAGTTAGCTGATTTCAGGTGGGGTGACAAGAGTGGTTCTTGGTTAGGGAAGTGCAAATTGGCCAGGGTTGCTACTCTTGATGACTATCTTTTACTAAAATTGTACAGATGTGGGCATTGGGTGAGCGGGGCTGTGATATGCCGCCCGAAGTCAAATAGGCTGCTGACGCTCATTGTCAAGACTCACACATGAAGGGTGGCTACTTCAGCAAGGTGCCAACAGGAGCCTGGTTCTCGTGGAATCACTGGGGTAAATTTTTGTCTGGGCTCGGTTTCGGGTCCAGACTCGCTGCTGTGAAGGCAGAGCCCACTCGAACCAAGAGGCCCGAGCAGCGCCAGGAATTGGTTCTCTGTCGTCATCTACATCTTCAGGATGCTCTGCCGGTGCCAGTTGCACCTCCAAAGGCAGCTCACCCCACGAGAAAAATCAATTTCTGTCCACCTCCCTCGCCGGTCGCGGCCCTGAGGTAAGTTCCGGGAGAGATGGTTGGAGCAGGAGGATCACAAGGACTGTGGATTTGGGGAGAGCACTTTCTGGTTCCACGTAAAGGTTTTTTAAAAAATTAAAATAACTTACCTTTAGTTTGCGGCCGCAGGGGCCACTGAAAATCTTGCGTGGGGTAAGCACGGCTTGCCCTGCACATCGGTGACTAATTTTATAAAGAGGTCCTTCAACAGGTGATAGGCTCCTCATTGACATATTCAAGTGGCCTAACACCTGTTTTAGGCAGCCGCCCATGAGGCCTAAAAAATGGCCCCAACTAAATTAGCAGTGGGCCCAATGCCTGCGGAGATTGGATGCAGGCTGTCCCACTGCTAAATTGGTGTGCTTTGCACCCGTTTTAAGCATGAAAAATGGGCACAACTTAGATCAATTTCCACCCTATCTAGGAGCGGAGTGGGGAGCAGAAAATTGCCAGAGAAAGATTGGTGAGAATTTATTTTTGACTCGCCAACCCAAGTAGCCTGGAATCTGTCAGGAACTGTCAGCAGCAACAAATAATAATAATTCCCAGGATACTTCAGATAATTAAGCTGTGTGTAGGATTGTTTGTTTTCCTTACAGTACTGGGGCCAATAACTCATCTAGGTTATTTGCCTTTAAAAGCCATCAGTGATCAATGGGCCGGAATTCGCTGCAATGGCAATACTGGCGACGAACGCCATAAGTTAGACCATTGAGCTCCCCGATCCTTCAGTGGTGAATTCACGCCACAATTGGCTGGAATAATAATTTGAACACGCCACAGGGAGCATTGTGGAAGCTCGGGAGCGGCCAACGTCTGATCCACACCCCAGGTACCAGGGCCCAACACAGAACAGAACAACAGGTAACTTAATGCTTCCTTAAAAGTAAAAAAGCTAAATAATTTGTTCAGGTTTCCCATTTTCATATTTTTAGAATTGATTAGTATAAATGGAGTTAGTTTCTTTCTTATTTTCGTAACTAATTTTCGTTGCTTATAATCGGGACGTCGCCAAAGGGCACCAGTCTGCTTAAACAAGGGCCACTCATTGCTATTGCAAATCCCAGTGTCTGGTTAATTTCACTTCTGACAGTCTGTCTTTTCAGTAAGTGCCTGGTTGCTTTATTTTAAACAAAGTTATGACATTAAAGTAAGGCTAGTTTGATAAAGACTGAAGCTGTTATCACCTCGTACACACAACCCATACCTCCATATCATACCAGTTTATGTCGCTCCCATTCTACCCCATCGACCTGATTTGGGTTTACATTGTGCCAGACGCTTTATTGGCTGAATTCTTGGGGTTCAATTCTTTACAAACTGCACTTCTTGGCTTCAAAAGAATCACTGCATTTCTGGGCCACGGGGCAGAGAAATGACACAAGTTAATTGAATTGCTTTGAGAACAATTTGGTGAGTAGATTGCAGGCTGCTGTGAGGGAAATATTTCAACAGCTACTTGTTCACAGTGGTTTCTGAGGTTTCATGTGAACGGCAGCACACATACTGGTCTGTAGTCATCAGGGTCTGCTTTTAACCTCTTCTTGTGCATAATCACAATATTCACTAATTTAAAGGGACCAAGGAAGCAAGTAATTGCTCACAAAGGGCTTTGAGATCACAAGGACTTGTACCATTGAGACGAGTAATTTCCCAGAATCAAAGTTTTGAAGGAGATAGTTAATCTTCTTGTGCCGAATTTTTATTCAGCTGATTGGATTGCTAGACCTAAACACAATTTTTGATACCAGACCTTGAATTTAGTAACTTTTCAGTAAAATGGGAGAAAGAATTGGTCTAGTCAATAAGTGTAATGACATTTTAAATGTGTTCATGAAAAGATTTTGCCATAAATACTGCCAGTTACGATGGTGCTGTACAAGCTTCATCCATGCCATGTTCAACAGCTCCTCATATTCAGAGGTGTAGTCCCTGACTCTGTCCCTGAAAAGAATGATTTATGTTTGAGTCTAATGTGGGAGACAAATTAGACTCTGTTCCATCTTTGGAGCCTCTCTGAGAATAAGAGTTTGGATTTAATCTCAGACTTGTACCTCAAGGATCTGATGACAGGACCTTTTATATCAATACTTAGGCTTCCTGCCCTTTTGTCTGGCGATCTCCAGCTACTAAAGCGGTTCCACTTTTTGAATAATACAGCACACTTTTCATTAAACAGTAGAGTGTGAATTGTTTCATCTGAGCCCAATGAATTAATGGCTTAATTAAAATAGTGGAAGAGTTTGGTACTGACAGGCTAGTATGCACATTACGAATATCACACAGTGATTTCAACTCTTTTTTTGCACCCCTAAGAGTTAGCCACGAGAACAATGAATATAAGGAAAACTGCTGTTCTGCAGACATATGTTGGCATTTTCTTTAATTATTTGATCTTACCGCTTTTGTGTTTATCAGCGAGGGGATAGGATTCTTCAATAAAGAAAACCTAACATTTTTATGAGACGGTTTTACAATTTTTTCAAACTAATCTATTGCTTGGACTTTAGTAATACAAACAATATAGAATATGAGGGTAATTTTATCAGTCCCCAGAGCCTTGCCCACTCATGGTCCAATTTTCCAATGTGCGAAGGGTGAGGTCCTCCACTCGCATTGCAGTTTCATAAAATCACCCCTTATGTACATCTACCTACATAAAAAAGAGCTTTGTGCCTTTAGTGAACAGCATGACTAGTGCCTGTCATCAATGTTTGTCAGTTTTCTTCTTTAAATCAATGTTCTTCTTCCTCATTATTTAGGTGTCTTTTTGTTCCTCTTAAGTCTCTGTGTTTATCTCTTTTGTAATTGGCTATGTTCCACTCTTATTTTTCACCAATCATTTTATGCAACATTTTCTCCCAGATTTCAATTTCCCTCCATCACATCCCATCACAGACATTCTGCTCAATTACATTGCAATCAGTGAATAATCTCAGACACACCCATCATGACCCTTCCTCACCCATCCTATTATATAACCTTAAAAATTAACATTTCTGCCCTCTTTAAAGTACAAACAAAATAAGGACGTTTCTAATACAAATTCGCCTCACTTTGTACAAGGAAAATAGCCAGAAAGGCCTCATACCCAGACTCCCACTGGTCTCCACTCCTGGGATTCCCATTGGCCTCTCACTTGACCGCTGGGAATCTGTTCTACTATCATTTGCTGTATACTGACTCAGCATTATAGTTCCTGAGTGGCCGGGACTTCCAACAAGTACCACACCAGTTCAACATGCGATGCTTTGCAGCAGCACAAGGGGCTTGAGACTTTTGTGAGTCAGAACAGCGGGATCACGTGTTCATCCAGGACGCAGCGTGCAGCTGGCAGGGAACACAAGAAATTGTGCTCCAGACCCCAGACAGTCAGTGAGCATTACTGTAATATTATAACATTTATTATTCATCTTAGCAAATATACACCTCAGAATAAACAGCACTGAACATTTCAGACTAATACTAAATTACATTTTGTGGTAGATTTATATCTTCGCCGCCTGGGTGGTAATGTGGTGGAGCAGATTGTCAGCTATTTATAGAACCTGCCCTATTTCCACTCCATTGAAATGAAAATCGTGTGGTTTCTATAAAAGGGCGGGAGATCCGTTCTGCCAGATTATTGTCCAGGCAGTGAAGACAAAAGTCTAAGCCTTTAACTTTGCACACAGGATAATGAGCAAACATTTTAGTACATTGTAAAGGTCCTATTCTGCAGTTTGTATTTATCTTATAGATACTGATAAGACCCATAAGGATGTTCCAATTACTTGTGGTGGTTGCTGGACCCTTGTTTTTTTATTACTATTCTCCCCTCCCACCTTCGTTATTGTAACCACGGTTTTGAGCCTTAATGTTTTACTTGTACGGTCAGTGCTCCTCTGAACATTCCTCTCTGCTCCGAGTATGCCATCCTACATGCACTTCATCCTCCTTACATCCCCGCTGTGTTGAAAAATCAAGACTCACAGTAAAGTCTCGAACTATAACTCATCTCTTCCAGAATCTCAAAACCGTGGAGGTTCTTGCCTCCCTCGGTCTTTCCTTCCTGCTACAATCGTCAGGCCTTTAAAGCCCAAGCTGGTGTCACCAAATCACTACTCCATAATTAACTCTGTCTTCTCTTTAATCCTTTTTCAACCTTGCTGGTGTGCTGCATTGTGTGCTTTGGTCGTTCACTTTGGTTTCTCAATTTTAAAAAAAGTTTACAAGATCAATTTTAAAAAAGCATTGTAATTATATCCTTTAATAAGCCCAGGCTTACCATCCTCAGAACTCTGCTTTGCTGCGATGTGATTTTTCCAAATATGCAGCACGCTTGAAGTTTCTGAATTCGCCCACAAGCTTAGCTGTTAAGAAATAGTATCAATTTTATATAAATGTACACCAGCTAAGTTTGAAATTATTCCAAATAAAATTTTCTCAACGTCACAATTAAGACACTCCACCATTTGAAAAATGGTTTGTTTGAAGCTTTCATAAAACATACTTTGCACAAAATTCTATAAATTATCAACTTCTGAAGCAGCGATTCTGATGGGGCCCATGAATAAAGCTGATAACTACTAGCCAGATACTAGCCAACCACTAAACAGCTGCTTGTCAACCACACAGTAGACACTTTATTGTTAGACTTGTCAGAAGGCCACATGTGACCCTGCAAACTTATTGGGACACTCCATCGTGCACAGAATGTTTCAAATGGTGACAGTAAGCTAAATATTCCCCTGGCACAACAGAGAAAATTCACTTTGCTGTGGTGAAAAGAAGATTTGTGCCTGGCAAATGGTTTAACAATTGCAAAAAATACTTCATTGAGAAATCAGAATCAAATGCTATTTTAAGATAAGAATCAGCCTAATGCTATTAAAAACAAGAGCACAGATGAAGATGCTTTGATTGTTTGTTGAAAATGTGTTTGTGCTGGGTAGGGCAGGAGAATGCCCATCATTTATGGGCAGATTAAGCACTTTCTTTTGGCTGGGCATCCTGTGTCTAATCTTCCCAAATGGAAGCATAAAAATGCATGAGGAAGAGCTGCTTCTGCTATGTTTTTGTGCTATATGTTCATTCATTAGGATCAAATGGAAAGAAATGGTTTTTCTTCAGTGATTCCCCCCCACTCCCCCCACACACCCTAGTTTTTTCCCTCTTGTGGTGCACTCATGCTGGGGTACAGTTCCACGGGTGCCAGCCACTCTCCAGTACCTCGCCTAAGTGGTTACTATGTGTGACTCTAGACAGAGAGAATCAGCAAGCTAATCGGTCATCTCAGCTGAGTCTGACCTTGTCCTTGCCTTTGTCACTTGACTTCGTCATGGCTTCATCATATGATTCTGTTTATTTATGCCATTTTCTCACTTGCAAACAAAAAAGGATAACAAATCACTGCATCATTTAACATAGTCACATTCAGAGTATGTCAGACTTTAATATTAAATTTCTGACATGATGAATGCAGTTTTGAACAAAATGTGCATATATGAAATGTGCATCTTAAACTCTGGGAAGTAAGATTGATTGTCTGAACAGTGATCGATAGAAACCTTGTGATATTACTGTTAAGCAGTTTTTTAAAAATCTCAATGTCCGGCTCTATGTTAACCCACCTCTACACTATTTATTATTGGGCTGGATGTTGCGGTGAGCGGTGAACAAACTTTCTATGAGCTTTTGCACTGCAAGTTCCTGGAAATTTGAGATCCATTCAGTGTGGCATCCTCTCCCGGGCTTCTGGGACCCGTGTGAACAGGGCAAGCAGCTGTTTATCTCCTTAACCAATCAGATGGAAGCATCATTAATAACAGCGCCGACAGATCCAGGAAGTGTAAGTTAGAATAGTCAATTCAATGTCAAATCAGGTACAGAAAGCAAAATAAAGAGAGGGTAAGAATTAAGAGACAGAAAGAAAAAGTAAAAAAAAGTTTATTTAAATTTATAAAATTACGTGAATTCATACATTAAAGACATACTATGCCGTTAAAAGGGTACTTTGTCTTGAAATAACTTGATGTAACTTTATACGCAATTTTAGTTCAGCACAGGAACCTCACGCCGTTCAATACATTTGAACAGAGAGCCAGACAGCGAGATGCTGTTTTCACGCAGCTTATGGAGGCCAGCAACTTCCGGATTTCTGCGTTTAACTGAGCATGTGCAGTCGCTGGAAGCTACTGTCCGATTTGCATATGAATAACGGTGAGCACTGTTAGCCTCATCGTTATTTTTACAGCAAAATCCGGCCTAATATGTATAAAAGGAAACTCACGGTTTACCTCACAATGGGATGTCAAACAGTCTGTTCCCGATCTTCTTACACACACAAAGAAAACCTTCAGTCTCAGGCATTCGGTTTCAAGGAAAGGATTTAGTTTAAGTTGTCTGGTTAGGATCTTTTTATTATTTCTTTGTGGAGGTCTGTAATTTGTGCAGTAACATGTATGCCTGTGGAGCACATGTGTTACTCTACACAAAAAAGCTACTGTCGTAGGAACAGGCTGTGCTTAAAGGTTCCAGCAAATTTTCAGTT
Source organism: Heptranchias perlo (assembly GCF_035084215.1). Taxonomy (NCBI): domain Eukaryota; kingdom Metazoa; phylum Chordata; class Chondrichthyes; order Hexanchiformes; family Hexanchidae; genus Heptranchias; species Heptranchias perlo. The sequence goes on along the minus strand of NC_090347.1, from coordinate 28,432,712 downwards.
GGTTCATTGCAATGCAGTCCATAATATATACTGTGTATGATCTGGTTAGGATGGTTGTGTCTCAACTGTCTATTACATTCATGCGAATTGCAGTCGACTTCCTTCCTTGTAATTGAGTAATATGCACATGCAGAAATATATGCCAGATATATTTATAAAACACGAATCAAAGTGGTCTTGTACATTGTTTATAGTCAATGAATAAGTTAACTTATACTTACTGCAGTAAATATAAGCTGATCAATGGGATGCTATGAAATACAGTTACTTCACAAGCGAAAAGACCTGGCTAATATATCAGTGACAAATTTATGAACATGTGATCAAGATATCGCTGATGAGTGAAACCATTATTGCATTCCACAGTTAGATAATCTGTTTATTTCAGGAGTTCGCTTACTGGGCATATCATGTATAATGTATAATGATCTTTTCCATAGTTTGTGAGGTGGTTTTTAGTACTCTTCACAGGTGTTTAGATTTTTGAGTGCATTAGAGCTTCCGTCATCCACGGAATCATATTCCAGCACAAGTCAATGCTTTCAGAATAGAAGGATAGACAATTGGATGGGGGAATAACACACTTCTGCCAACAATTCAGGGATTTTCCTCAGTGAAAAGGTAATCTTATCTCTGCACAGAACAATGTTTGTTTAAATTGATAGTATTTTATGAGCAGATTTTTGTCAAGCTTTCAGAAACAGTGACACTATTTTCTTACTGTCCCCAATTTAAAAAAAAAAAGTATTAAGGGAGGCAAGAGAAACCATGGGGTAGATTTATGTCTTGACCACTTGGGTGTAAATCATTACTAGGACAGGGCACAGAGGTGAAAAGCGGCTGGAGAGGATTCCATGCTCGTAATGAAGTCCACCTCATTTTTCTCTGCGCTCAGCTCAGGTGATGCTTTACCCTCAGGTGATGAAGATGAAATTCTACCCCATTTGTTTTTTTGGTGACACAAAATTATTTTAAAAAAAATATTTGTTTCCACATTATCTCAGCTGAATATATAAAACTGTCCACAGGACTTGCAGGAATCAATGTGTTAGGCTATTCAACATAGCCTAGATTTTGTATTGGATCTTAGTCAATCTGAATCTATGCTAATCCTTCTCTAAACAAACTTTAATTTGTTTTTTAGTAATAAAGCATATAGATTTGCATGTGTTTGTGAAGATCTTATTTTATACTCCAGTCATTTATTTTTAAGGTTCTGCTGATGTCTTCTGCCACGTAGCTTCTCCTTTCTAGGAAGCGGTGGGCAGTGAATCTAGACCAAAGGACAGAGTGCTGCTCTAGACATTGATAAAAGCCCTTGTGATGTGGGACAATTATGCCATTTCTTCCTTTCCTCCCCATTGAGAAGTACAACATACTGTTATATCTAAATTTCTAATAAGAGGCCGTGAGTCTGGTCATGTGGATTAGGGTTCAAACTTATGACTTAAGTTGACATTTAATCTTCAACTGATGGAGCTGCCAGATCAACCAGTTGTGATTTTCTTTTCTAACTCTTTGTAGGGTACGTTAAATCTTTAATGATATGTAGATGAATCCTCTTCCCACACAAACACAGGCACACAAATTGGCAGTAAAATGCTAGTTAAATCTTTACTTCATCTGAATTTCTCTCTGACTTGGTGTTTGTTAAAAGCTTCCACTGCATGAGCCAAAAATATCACTGGCTTTCACTAAAAATCGGTACAATGTTTTCAGGATGATTTTGAAATATTTGGCAAAGTTTTAAATCTGAAAACAGCTTTTAGTCACCATCTATTCTATCTACTCTGCATCTCTTACCTTATTTGATTTGACTTGGGTTGACCCTTGTGATGCTGAGCTTCACAAGTTCTATTAAGACAGCTACATGTCAGTGCAACAAAAAGAAAACAACACCCTGCAAATCAGTGAGCAATACCAGTTGCCAAATATATGGTGCACAGCTCATGGTTCGCTGGCTGGTTCGCTGATACTATTTTATCAGCCAAGGGCAGCTTTTTCATTGATACAAGAAAACAATTTTTTTAAAACATCTGTGCTGAATTCTAGGCCAGTTACCACTCTTCCTACTTTGGAATTATGAATTTTTAGTTCTTCTTTTGAGGCCTACAGTACTAATGTGTTGGTGGTAATTATTTTACACTTAAAATCACTCATGTAATGTGAGTCACACTATTTAACATTTGCAGACAGAAAGCTCCAGTCAACATTTGTCTAATTATACCTGTTGGCTATGATCGCTTTCTTGTATTTCAGTTGAGTCAGTTCAAGTTGAATGACTCAGCAAGTAATAGTCTTCCAGCTGACATTAGAGGACAGAATGCTTTCTCTACTGCTGACCACCCAATGTAATTTCCTGAAAACAAAAGCACTTTCCAGTGAGCCTGCAGTGAAAACTATCGCATATCATTTCATTTGAAGATATTTTAGCCAATCATCTTTAATGCTCTAGATTATCACTAACTCTTTGTTAAGAACTAACCTCAAATGGCATCATTTTTTCTTCACTCTCTGGAATGCTTCAACAGGTATAAGGAGCACTAGGCTGTGGGCCTATGCCCATAACCAGATTTAAAGTGTGCCAGCTGTCACATTCACTTTTGAAATGGATGCTGGGATACCCCTATCTCCTAATAGCATTTTTTTTGCTTTCTCTCATTGGAGTAAAACGACAACAACTTGCATTTATATGGTGCCTTTAACATTCCAAGGCAAGAATGGATGCTGAGCCAAAGAAGGCGATATTAGGAGGGGTTACCAATAACTTGATCAAAGAGGTGGGTTCTAAGGAGGATCTCAAAGGAGGGGAGGGAGGTGGAGAGGCAGAAGAGTTTAGGAAAGGAACCCCAGGGCATGGGGCCTAGGCAGCTGAAGGCACTGCCGCCAATGGTGAAGGGAAAGCACGCACAAGAGGCCCGAATTGTAGGAACGCATAATTCTGAGGAGAGGGGGTGGTGCTGGGGGAGGTTGTAGGGCTGGAGAGGGTTACGGAGCTAGGGAGGGGCAAGGCGATGAAGGGATTTAAACACAAGGATGAGAATTTTAATTCTGAGGTGTTTGGGGGACTGCGAACCAATATAGACAAGGACAGGGATGATGAATGATTGATGCGGAATAGGATACGGATAGCAGAGTGTTGGATCAACTGAAGCTTACGGAGTGTGGAGGATGGAAGGTTGACCAGAATAGCATTGGAATAGTATCCTGCAGCTGAGCAAGCTATGGCCAGAGGTCTAGAGAAATACAGAACTGAAAAGAAGAGGTGCTAGGTCACAATTGGCTCGCATGTTATATTATGAGTATCACTGCTCTAGATGAATAAAACACCCGGAGATCAGGGACTTGAATAAAGTCAGCACTTAAGCATTTGGTCCATGTACACATGTATTTATGAATTCACATAATTTTATAAATTTAATCCTGATGGCTACCTGTTAGTAGTTTATAAGTGAACGGATTAATCTTTTCAAAATTTAAATTCTTTTGATATTATCAAATATCAATCAAAAAAATCATTGCTCGATACTACAGAACAGAATTCTTACTATTAACCTTTACCTTGAGCTCAATACAGTTAGCACAGAAAATTAATAGCACTAATAAAATCAACAATAGATTTCTTTCAACTATTAAAACGCAGTTTACCTTTTTTGGACTTATGTTGTAACATGAAGAAAGACTACAGAAGACTTGGAATGTTTAATGCCTTTTCACCGAGTCAACCAATAATGAACAGTACAGGCCAAGTTTAAGGAAGCTGCTTTATGTTGAGCATCACCAAACAATTCATGTCAGTCAAGAAAAAAAACAAAGATGATTTTTCACAGGATTGCCTTTTGATTATCACCGCACAACAGAAAAAAAAAATCTCACATAAACAAAGAATCATACAGCACAGAAGGAGGCCATTCGGATCATCATGTCTGTGCCGGCTCGGTGAAAGAGCTACCAATTATTTCCACTCCCCTACTCTTTCCCCATAGTCCTGCAAATTTCTCCTTTTCAAGGAAAAACCAATTTCCGATTGAAAGGTACTATGAAATATCAATTCTAAACTGATGGTTTCATTGCTTACATGGCTGATATGCCATGTGTAAAAATCAAACATGATAATTAGATTGTGTGAAATGATCCATAAAATGTCAGTGGCATGCAGTGTACCAACATTCCTTTAAAAGATGATTCTATGAGGAATGGGGCATCCATAAAGTAAATAAAATATCTCAATGACGATGTTAAGTTTCAGATATTCTTTAATTTGTCAAAAGATCATAACTCACTGGTGAGTTACAGTCTTTTAAACTCAGTAAAGAACTACCATAGCTCCCCATCACCAGTGAAATAGTATAAATTTAAGCAATTGTATCCATGATGATACACAGTAAATCTGTTCATTGTAAACTAACGTGTCAGTTCTTTTCTTCACGTGTATCCAACCAGTCTTGGGGTGCTTGGAAAACTTTTGCGTATTCCCATACATTTTTCTTGATCAATGAAGAGCGAGTTTGCTTTAACAGAAAGGTCGTACTCCAAGGTTGACTTTGTGTGTACCAGCATTTGTAGAGTGTCTTCTGCATCCTTTAGCCTCTGCTGCAAAGTCTGGATGGTGGTATCAAGTTCACGGACTTCATTAACAAGGCTACGATAAACACAATGAAAATTATGACAAGATACTTTCTAAATGTCAAGCTTTAAATGGAAAACAACTTCAGTGGTGAAATTATTTCCTTCATTAGATCACTTTCTGCTCTTTCCATTTGTTGACTATGAATATTCCTTACTTATTTCTTGTACCTCTGATTAGGAGAATACTGTGTTTACTTATTTGGGACATGTTGCCTCTTTGTCCTGCTAATTATTGTGGAGAAATAAGGCCTCTCATTTAAGTTATCAATCTCCTGCCATGAAGGTGAAATTACATAAGAACAATATTTACCCACAATTCTTACTAGGAGAAAGATTCCATGGCAAACGAGGTGGCTTAAATAAGTGAACAATTGATAAGTTTCCTACTAAATTAATCAAATTTCAAAGTCAGTGTACTAATTGCAAGCAAGAAGATTCATTCCATTGATCACAAATAATATTTTATTTCATATAAAATATCCACTTGCCTGGATGAATGCAGCTCCAACAACACTCAAGAAGCTCGACACCATCCAAGTCAAAGCAGCCCGCTTGATTGGCACCCTATCCACCACCCTAAATATTCACTCCCTTCACCACCGGCACACCGTGGCTGCAGGGTGTACCATCTACAGGATGCACTGCAGCAACTCACCAAGGCTTCTTCGACAGCACCTCCCAAACCCGCGACCTCTGCCGCCTAGAAGGACAAGGGCAGCAGGCACATGGGAACAACACCTGCACGTTCCCCTCCAAGTCACACACCATCCCGACTTGGAAATATATTGCCATTCCTTCATCGTCGCTGGGTCAAAATCCTGGAATTCCCTACCTAACAGCACCATGGGAGAACCTTCACCACACGGACTGCAGCGGTTCAAGAAGGCGGCTCACCACCACCTTCTCAAGGGCAATTAGGAATGGGCAATAAATGCTGGCCTCGCCAGCCCACATCCCATGAATGAATTAAAAAAAACATTACTTTTTAGCATTTATTTCTTCTAATTTATATGCTCACTGTTTAGGTAAGCTGTATTAGATTGCATAGGTCCTATAGTGCATTATCCTGTCCCCAATTACATCACATACACACGGTACTTAAAAAAAATAGAAAACCAGCTGACCTAAACAAAAGAGCAGAGAAGGCGAGAGATAAAGACAACAACTAATAAATATTGAAATGAATTAGGTAGGAGAGTGAGCAAAGAAACAAAGTGAAGGACTTTATCACTTAGGGTTAGTTTTGCATTGATCATTAATATCACTAAGATGAAAGATTTTATTCCCAAAATTTTGTTCTTTGTGCCACTCAGTGAGACCAAACTTTTGATTTAATTCCATCAGACCTCAGTTACAAGTAAACTAACAAAAAGAATACTGTCTTTAGTTTAATCCAGTTTAATAAGAGTTATCTTGCTGTTACTGCCTGTGCAATTAGTTCATAGATAACTTTGTTGATGTGTGAAAAATAACATATTTCTTGGGTTCTGACAAATCTGATTTTGCACTACCCAAATCAAATCAAATAAAACCAAATATCATACATTTTTGTTAATATAGTTTGTAAGGAACAGGAACATGTACATAATAAAAAGTACAAGTAACTTTCTGTGCCAGCAGGAGTACGAGCTTATTTCTCATGAGTTGTTGATCTTTCTCACTCATGAAGCTTCATATTTCTGTTGTCATTATCTGTATCTATTTTCAAAAATATTCTGTAAAACCCCGATGTTGTAAGCTAAGATAGAAAATAAAAGCTCGAAGCCTGTTTGGCATTCTCTTATAATAATAATCTGAACATTTTTAATGTTTATTAGCTTTTCTTGTAATAATGATTTTCAGGAGTTAAGACTGAAGTCAGGACAGAGACTGCCCACACTCTCTGAAAATATTCTTTCCTCTCTTTATTCAGAAAGTTGAGGCTCCATGTCTGGCCCAAGTACAGTACTGCATGCTGAGCAACTCCGATCACTGGGTGCAATAATATATGGATGTAGGCTCCCAAACAGGAAGTTAGCTTTAGTACCTACCAACACCCGAGTCTCCCACAGTTGTTACTGTATATCATTTACATTTCAAGGAGAAAGATGCTTTTTTTTTTAAAGTCCAAGCAGGTTTAAATCTTTTGTGAAGGAGGCATGTGTGAGGCATTTTGAAAAACTGCAGCTCTAATATGATTGCTGTGTTCACAGCAACAGTCTCTGTTTTTTTCAGCCATACCATTGCTCCATCACTTTCATACTGTTTCCACCTTTTTAGGTGTGTTTCAGAAAGTGCTCAGTGATAATCTGCTGGCACATAAAGTTACTTGTACAGTGATAATCTTGTGACTCAGATGACACACTGCGACTCATGGAAGGTTGTGTCATTGATTAAAACAATGGGTGGAACCTGGCAAACTGAGTGGACACTCATGTTTTTGAAGTTATTAAGAAGCAAATCTGTAGCTTAAGTGATTAAACATTTACAATTGGAGTCTTAATAGCTTAGTCACAATAGGAAATTCTGATCTGACTGGTTATTCATGAAGGCTGAACACTGTTTTGACGATGTGCAGAATCCTCTGTGCCCTAGAATAAATGGCTTGTATTCTAAAGTACCTAACACTGATTGTAAAAGAAATTGGGCAAAGTTCTTTTTATAAAAACATATTAACATTAACGATGAGCATGTGCTCTCTTATACAAAAAAAACATTCTTGAAATCCCCCAGTGGCTTCGTGGAAAATGTACTGCTCTGTGTCACTGAGCAACGCAAAGTGGGAAGGTCCCAGGTTTGATCCTCAGTCTGTGCTGCTTTAACTGATCTCAGCCAGGATGCGAGTGTGAGCACCATATTTGTCTGTGCTCCATGAAGGGAGAGGAAAAATTCAGCTTGGGGCTCTTGCTTCTGATCGGAATACACTGACTCCTGAAGCATGAGTGTATGGACTTTGAATGACAACCTGATTGGGCTCAGTTGTAACACACCTCATGATCAAAAAGCCTGCTGACATTTATTGTCTTGACTTACACATGAGGAACAGCTACTTTGTCGAGGTACTGGAGGGCTGCGAGCAAGCATAGAACCATACCAGAGCAAGAAGAAGAACCTTCCATATGGAATAAGGGAGGGAAGAGCAAGCATTGAAAACATTATTTTCAGTGGCATGACAATATTTTATAAATCAGCAGGTGACCATATAGATCTTTACTGCGGTATCTTTTTAGCAAATGTCAACATCACTGCAGTTATTTAGATAGGAAAGAAATTCTTACACATCTGATTAGCATCTCAAGGCACTGTTCCCACTATGTGGAACCAATCTGAAAAGTCTGACAAGGTCTAAAAATAACAGAAGTGCAGTTTCAGACTTCTGCTCATCCGTGGATGGACCAAACCTTTTCGGCTGCAAAAACATCACAGAATGTTGGTGATGTTAGCTGGCACACTGTTATTAATGTAGATTTCCTTGGTTCTTCCCTGTCCTCAGCTCTACCACATTATACACCTGCACCATCACCAGTGTGTGGGTAATTGAGAATCATTCCGAGATGCTGCAAAAAATGTTATACCCATGAGTATTCATTGAGGCATAAATAGGATATACTTTGCCCCCATCTGTTAAAGGGACCTCTAAATCACAATTCCTATTGCAATGCATCTGTTAAAGGGACAGTCGGATTAATTAACATGAAGAATATTTTGTTCATTTGGTTGAATACGCGATTACCATCCATTGCAATTATGTTATGATACCCGAATTCTCAGTTATCTAATCTGGACCTTTCTATGACCTATCTATGAAATAAAAATATTTCCCAGGTAATTGGCTGTAAGTAACTGTACCAAAATACACAGAGTTGTTTTTGTAGCCCTGAATGTGACCAGCTACAATGATTTACCAAGCTAGTGCACAGTGAGTTCAAACCATGGGCCTGATTTTAGCAGGCCTGCGGGTTTCCGGCGGGTTGGGTTTCGGGAGCGTGGTCAACACGCTCGGAGAAATTAGTGGGTTGCCCGCGCGATCGTAGCAGGCAACACACTAATAGGAATCAATTACCTGATCCTCCGGGGTCCGCGGTGCTGGCCTGCGCATCGGGCGGGCTGCGCATACGCAGTACGATCTGTCAGCTGGAGGCTCTCTAGTTAAAGGGGCAGTCCTCCACTGACAGATGCTGCAACCAATGGAACAAATTGCAGCATGGAGCAGCCCAGGGGGAAGGCTGCTCCCAGTTTAATGATGCCTCACCCCAGGTATCATCAGATGGGGTGAGGAGGAGGGGGAGGACACAGATCTTCCACCCGGCGGTCAGGAGGAAGCGGCCTGCCTCTGCCACCAAGAAGGCCTGGCTCGAGGTGGCAGAGGGGGTCACCTGTGCCACCAACATATGGCCCACCTGCATACAGTGCAGGAGGCGCTGCAATGACCGCAGTAGGTCAGCCACAGTGAGAACATGAAGTCTTTCCCCTACACTCCGTCTGCCACAACACTGCCCCCACCCCACATCTCCTTCGGCACCGCCAACACTACTCTGTCACATCACCCTTCATACCCACTCAAACCCCATCCTCATCTTACCTCCACCTACTCACCTTGCCAGTACTCATCCTGCCACTAACACGCAACCCAATCCTCATACAATCTCATTGCTCCATCCCATACTCACCCTCTCGTGCATCTCCCTCACGGCCAGCCTCACTCAACCTGCCACCACCAGTGCTGCAGCCACAGGGCATGCATCACATATGTGCAGTAGGCAGCGTAAGGCAAACGTGTCGTGAGCATGAAGGGGGTGCACAAGGGTGTCTGAGGGTTTGTCATGGGTGTTACCTATATTGAATTTCAGAGCAACAAACAGCACACATTATATTGACACCACCACTGCCACGTCTCCGCGAATCCTGTCCGCTGTGTCCAATAATGCCCGCTCCTGGGTATCACTATGAGGACCCACCACTGATGCCACCCATCGTGTTACTGCAGAGTAGGTGCAGGTGTATTTGCAGGGCTCGTCCGCGCAGATGACTGAGAGACATCGGCGGTGTAGCCGGCTGCGCCCTGGAAGGATGCGGAGGAGAAGGTGTGGAGGGCAGTGGTGACTTTGACAGCGACAGGTAAGCAGTTGGTGCTGGGGCCAGCCAGGAGCAGCTCGGCATGAAAGAGGCTGCAGATCTCCACGACTACATGTCGAGCGAATCTGCGCCTCCCTGTGCACTGCTGCTCGGAGAGGTCCGGGGAGCTGCGCCTCGGTCTGTGGACCCTGTGGCGAGGGTAGTGCCCTCTGCGACGCGTCTCTCTCTGCGGTAGCCCTCCCTCCTGCTGTGCAGGTGGGCGTGCAACAACACCGTGTTGGGGGGCTCCACGTCTCTGCGGCGGACGGCGTGGACTGCAAGGCTGCTGGGGCTGGTCATGCTCTTCGTCCTCCGAGGGTGTCCACACACCACCCATTTGGCAGGTGTTGGTCTGAGGGGTTGTGCAGGGTAGGTGGGTGGTTCCTCGGACTGGGGCTGCGGTTTCGTGTCGGTCTGTCCTCTGGCTTGGCAGGGGGTGGTGGGGGGCAGGGGTTGCCCTATGTGACGCGGTGGCCTCCTGCGTGGGTGAGGGCTCTCCCCCGTGGAGTGCACCTTGGCACCTGCCACAGGCTGCTGGCTGCAACACGCCTGGTTGGAGGGAGACTGTTTCCCCCAGTGTGTGAAACTCACTGCCTTGAACCTAAAATCCCACACTTCCTCTTTTGACAGCTGATTCAGCTCATTAACTGACCTCAACAAGCAAGGTAAGTACACTCAAGTGGAACCCCGCTGGCTTTAATTGCCTGCAGGATTCCCACCAGCGGGGCTTGCGCGCACAGCCCCGCACGTCAGCGCGGTACCCGGAAGTGGCCGGGATTTCGTCGTGATCCGGTCACGTGACCGGATATCAGGATTTTCGGGGCCCCCCCGCTGGAAACCCGCCGGAAACCCGACGCCAAAATCGAGCCCCATGTCTCTCCTCTGCTCAGATGATTGGCATCCTATGATATACAGCAGGACACCCCACCTAGTGGATCTGTTTAAGAACTGTCAAAAAATGATCAAACAGGTTGGAGTGTCAGGTTCTGCTTGATCTCTCTCTGGCCAAAGAGATGTGATGCAAGGTCCCCAAGTGCTGTCCTCCAACAGGTGATGCTATTTCTCTTTCATGTTTAGTTTAATTAACTTTAGTTTAATTAGTTAAATTAATAATTAAGTTAATTAAAACATGCTGTTTTGTTGCATGTTATTAAAGGGGAAATTCTCCTGTACCGATTCATATTTACTTAAAGGGGAATCACTGCAAGTTTCAAAAATAGATCAGTTACAAAAGGTATATTACTTTCTCTTTATTTAAGTGCTGGAAAAAAAATGTTTAAATAATGACATCATCAGCAGAGCTGGTCTGGAGGTGTTTGTCTAACAGTATGAGGGAGATAAAATAATGGACACAGTTAAAATGAAATAGTCAGTTGTACAATGTGGCCTTTCACTACCTGATCCACCTGTCAACAAGTTTTTCTTCAATTTTGAATATTCCCATTTGAGTGAGGAAATCATTAGGGATGCAATATATGTCCACTTAGACAGAGAAAGCTGTATCAGGGACACCCTACATGGCTTCCAGAAAAGAAGATCGTCTCTAACCGATCTGATTGAATTTTTTGAGTAAGTCACCAGGTTAGTGGATGAGGGTAACCTGGCAAACATTACCTAGCTGGACTTTCAGAAAGCTTTTGATTAGAAACCGCACAAGAGGACTTCTCTACAAGATAGAATTTTGAGGAATTAGTGGTAATCTGCTGCATGGACTGAGAATTGGCTGCATGCCTGTATGCTGAAAGTGGTTGTTAATGGATTTGGATCTGCTTGGAGACTGGTTATCAATGGTGTCCTGCAGGAATTGGTATCAGGGGCTTTCCGATTTACTATTTTCATTGATGATCTAGATGTAGATGTTGGGGGAATGGTCCATAAGTTTGTGCACGATATCAAGATATATGCGAGAGTTAGGACTGTAAAGGATGCTCGACGACTACAAGCAGATCTTGATGTGCTGGAGGATTGGACCCGTGTTTGGCAAATGATGTTTAACTTAGAAAAGTTCAGTGTCGCGCATGTGGGCGGGTCAAATGCTAAACATACATACACCCTACAGGGAATAAAATTAAAACTAGTGGTGAAAGAAAGAGAGCTAGGTGCTTTAGTGCATCACTGTCTATGCCAAAGCCAACAGGGCTCTAGGGTGTATTCACAGGACAATTTACTATAAGACAAAGCATACACCATTTTGTCCTTGTACAAGACCATGGTTAGGCCTCAGTTAGAAAACTGTGCCCAGCTTTAGTTGCCTCATATGATGGGGTTTATTGAGATTTTGGAAAGGGTGCAGAGGAGGGCCACAAGATTAATTCCCCATTTAAAACATCTTAGTTACCCAGATAGGCTCAACGAGCTGGCTGTCTATACCTTAGAGAAGTGTAGACTTAGGGGTGATTTGATTGAGGTTTGTAAAATAATGAAGAGATTAGATTGTGTTCATTTATTTATTGATTGATTGTGTTTAGACCAATTATTTCAACTAAATAGGGAGGACCAGGGGTCATGCTTATAAGTTATGTAAGGGCAGAACTAGGTTAGATGTTAGGCAATTTTTCTTTTCCCGGATAATAGTGGACCTGTGGAATAGGTTGCAGGCTTGTGCAGTGAATGCTGAATCGCTGTATTCCTTCAAGCAAGAGCTGGACCTGTTGCTGGCTGGGTCGGAGATCACTTTGTACAAGAGGTAGGTATCCTGTGATGTAAAGCAGGGCCAATGTGATCTTCTGGACTAGTTTTGATCACCTAAGGGTGTTGAAGGGGAATTTTCCAGTTCCTTTTCCCCTAATTGTCCTGGTATTTTGCCTCTCCCATGAGATTACATGCTCTGAGTGGGCGGGGATTGTATGTATTGTGATGCATAAGACATCACAACTGTATGGGACAGGCTGGATGGACTAATAGGTCTTTTCCTGTCCGTCATTTTCATATGTTTGTAAGTTCGAGTGGAGCTCAGTGTCTTATTTTGGTGAGGAGAGGGAAGGTGGTTTTTGTACAGAAAACAGAACTGTGGGTTTATGGCTTCCTTTTGAGGAGCAGTCATTTATTAATTGTAGTTGCAGCTCAGTGAAAGTGTATGCAATGCACCTTTATTTATTGACTTACTGAATCTGGACTGGATCACGGCACAGTTCCACATTTGGTCTCCGTGTGCGTTCATCCAAACGTGTTTGAGCTACCTTTAGAGGTGCTTCCTTATCTTTGATTGCTCTTTTGATGCTTTCAATTGTTAGTTCAGTTTGGAAGATCACTTGAAGAGTCTGTATAACCAGAGAAAACACAGAGGAGGGAAATCATGGGTGTTGTCCTGCAGTGTTTGCTGGGAACAGTGCCGAGCTGCTTTGATTTTGTGTCATGAAAATACATGTTGAGAAACCACAGTATCCGGTTTATTACTCTTATAAACCATAGATTGCAACAATGCCTAACAACATTTTCTTCATCCATAGACTAAACAGAGGTGACTATTCGGCAATTTTTTTCTAATCTCTGGCTAACCTCGGGACTGTTTTGTTCAGCTCCATATTTGTTTATGCTCGTACTTTAGATGGGTAATCTATAGGTCAATGCAGACGATGATTATATTCTTTTCTCTTTGTATCCTTTTTTCCTTTATAAATTTGCAAGTTTATCAGAATATGATAATTTTGCAGCCCTTGTTTTGGTGAGATCTTTCCCACATATTAGGTTAATACCTGGAGTTATGTGCTCATGTGCTGGTGGTGGTGGATGCAACACTTTTGCAATGAGCAGGCATTTTTAAGATATGTGCAATACAAATAGCTTCACTGCTATAATATAGTATCCATTAGAAACCCTTTTCATATATTAGTCAGGAATGTCAATGGTAAACAAAGTCCTTCTTACTCATATCACTAGGTTAAATAGGTTATTAAATTTAGCATAGCTGGTAAGATTTTAACAGACTAAGAGATAATGAAAGATACAAAGGAGAACACTCCTCTTTTAAGTGTCATTTTCTTTTGTGTCTTGTACCTCATGATTTCACTGCGTTTATCTTTGCATGAAGTCTCATGCTTGATAATATTTTATCTTTCTTTGCAATAACTTTGTTTATAGCAGTCGGTCATGGCTCCATTGCATTCCTTAGTTAAAAAAAAATACTTCTACAGCCCTACAAGTCTTGTTAGTCACTGCTCTCAAGGGGCATTTTATTCATCTTTGGAACTGATGCTTTCAATGTTACACTATCTCATGTCAATTCATATCACTTTATTTGTAATTTAAAAAGTTATCCTGATTGCTAAGTTCATAAATGCATATCAAGTGTGAAACTGAGATCTATAGAGATCCGACCAGGGGGTGTGCTGCTCCTGACGGTCTCCCATTTTGAAAAATCTACCCTTAAATGTGCAAGGGTGTGAAAAGTGTAATTTTAAAATCATAATGTTGTAAATGATGTTGTAGGATTGGCAAATATTTAATTCACGTCGCTATATACCTAAAACTGCATAATACAATATTAGTAATGAACACATTAAAGCATTTGTAAAAAGTTTCCTTTGCTATTTTAACACAGACATTAACCTATTTAAAATAAGTGTCTGTTACTAATATTGCACATAGCAATTTCAACTCATTGAGTCACTTTCCACCAATAATGAACAACATGCAAAATGTTAAAATTGTACTCTCATAAAGAAAGCAAGTGTGTATTTCAATAATCTTGAATGTTTATTCTATACTGAAACAGTACAATAGACGGTATAAGTGGCTTCTTTCCAAGTCATACTTTAGTCACCATTACACATGAGCTATCAAGTTCCTAGCAACGTATTCTTTTGGTAAACTAATGATATATTTATTTAATAAAGCTATTAACCACATAAGTGTCCGTGTGCTGCTTTGGATATGAAGCAAAAATGCTTTTACAGGCCTCATACTACTCCCTAAAACTGGTTGATATGTGACTCCTATCAGACATATTAACCTGAAGCTTTTGTTTACCTTAGCAAGATGTGTCTGCAACTTATTTTTGGCATCAGCTGTTTCAGAGATGCGGTTTGTGAACGACACATTCAGAGCATTGAACTGGCTCCACATCTCATTGGAAGTTGAATTAAAGACATTTTCTATATCATCTCTGAGTTTAGCAGATGCAACCCGTTCACTCTGCGATCGTAAAATGTTGTTATCTGTGTACTTGGCCCAAGACTCTGGAACTGAAATTCTGTTTTTAAAAAAGAAAGCACATTATTACAAAGATTTTGACACATTTCTACCTGCAATTTCCTTTTTGAACATTTTGTGTTTTCTGAAAGGAGAATGACAGTGCTAGAAAGAAGAAAAATAAAATTCCTTTTAAGTAGCATCAAGTACTGCACCATTACCTCTGGAGCCCCTGAAGTTTCTATCCTTGGCCCCCTCCTATTTCTCATCTACATGCTGCCCCTTGGTGACATCATCCAAAAACACAATGTCAAATTCTGCATGTACGTTGATGACACCCCGTTCTACCTCATCACCACTTCCCTCGACCCCTCCACTGTGTCTCATTTGTCACATTGCTTGTCCGACATCCAGTGAGCAAAAATTTCCTCCAACTAAATATTGGGAAGACCGAAGCCATTGTCTTTGGTCTCCGCTACAAACTCCATTCCATAACCACCGACTCCATCCCTCTCCCTGGTCACTGTCTGAGGCTGAACCAGACCATTCACAACCTTGGCATCCTATTTGACCCTGAGATGAACTTCCGGCTACATATCCACTCCATCACCAAGACTGCCAATTTCGACTTCCGTAACATCGCCCGTCTCCGCCCCTGCCTCAGCTCATCTGCTGCTGAAACCCTCATCCGTGCCTTTGTTACCTCCAGACTCGACTATTCCAATGCTCTCCTGGCTGGCCTCCCATCTTCCACCCTCCATAAACTCTGCTGCCCGTATCCTATCTCGCACAAAGTCCCATTCACCCATCACCCTTGTGCTCACTGACCTACATTGGCTCCCGGTCTGGGAACACTTCGATTTTAAAATTCTCATCCTTGTTTTCAAATCCCTCAATGGCCTCACCCCTATCTCTGTAACCTCCTCCAGCCCTACAACCCTCTGAGATCTCTGCACTCCTCCAATTCTTGCCTCTTGGGCTTCTCTGATTTTAATCGCTCCACCATTGGAGGCCGTGCCTTCAGCTGCCTAGGCCCTAAGCTCTGGAGTTCCCACCCTAAACCTCTCTGCCTCTCTACCTCTCTCCTCCTTTAAGACGCTCCCTAAAACCTACCTCTTTGACCAAACTTTTGGTTATCTGTTCTAATACCTCCTTATGTAGCTCGATGTGAAATTTTGTTTGATAATGCTCCTGTGAAGCGCCTTTGGATGTTTTACTACATTAAAGGCACTATAAAAAATGCAAATTGTTGTTGTCAGGCATAAATACAGAACTACTCCTATATATTCTGAGTGTGTCTGGATCACAATTCCAGAAAGGACCCACCTGTGCGCTTCTCACTTTTTCCAAAGTGTCTTTGAGTAAGATTGACAAATGTTAAATGAATAGTGACTTTGGCAAGTAATTTTATTCACTTAACTGTCCTATTCTTTTATCTGTTTAACTGTTGTATCAAGTTTGGCAAGAAGCTATCAATGGAATACAAATTGGATTGCAATTACAGTACTGTAAAACGGTCACACAGTTGTTATGGATAACTGAAAGTGTATTTATCTCATTTGCTTCAATATAATATACACTTTAGAGTGCAGCACAATATAGTTTTCAAAAAAAGGCTTTGATACACCAAACTGTTTAGCGGTTTCACTTTCGGAATCTGGGAAACTTTCGGCCAATTCAGCATCTCAATTACTTTCACCTCAGCAGAACCTTCTTCTCCTTTGGAGACGGCATTTCCATTATTCACAGAGACAGAGGGCTCGAATTTAGCAGGCCTGCGGGTTCCCAGCGGGTGGTCCTCCGGGAGCGTCGAAAACGCGGACGGGTAATTGTGTGCGTCCCCCACGCGATCGCGGGATAATTGGACCCATTAAGGCCTGCTTCCGGGTTCTGCGCTCCCCAGCTGCGTGCCGGCCGGCTGCGCATGCGCAGTACCGTCGACGCGATGTAGGAGCTCCAGTTAAAGGGGCAGTCTCCCAAAGCCCCTCCTGCTGCAAGCAAGAGGTCTGGGAGAATGGCTCAACCAAGGGGAAAGGCTGCGCCCCGTTTTTCAGATCTGGCACTGCAGCTGATGCTGGAGGGCGTGAGGAGGAGGAGGGAAACACTCTTCCCTGAGGATGGGCGCAAGTTCCCTGCCGCCGCAACCAGGAAGGCATGGGCAGAGGTGGCGGCGGAGGTGAGCAGCAGGGTCAACACCCCAAGGACTTGGGAGCAGTGCCGCAAGCGCTTCAATGACCTGACTAGGTCTGGCAAGGTGAGTACACCAACGCACCCTCCCACATCCCGTCCCCACCATCACGCCAAGCAGATCACAACCCCCTCCTGCACAGCCACCACTGCGCTCCATCAGCAGTCCTCACAGCCACTCATTCACCATCCTCGCCGTGCACGCAAGTACCCACCGTCCCTGACCCCACCCGAACACTACCACACACCCCAATCCCCATGCAATGGGATGGGCACGTGGCCCACACTTCCTCCCATCCGTTCCGCGCCACGCTCAACCCAACCACACCGATGCTCGATGCGTCTCACGATGCAAGACGCACCCACTCACACATCTGTGTTTTGCCTTCACAGGAGAAGAGGAGCAAGAACAACCGCGAAAGGGCACGCACCGGAGGTGGGCCGCCGCAAGTGGTGGAGCTCACCGACGCAGAGGTGGAGGCGCTCGACCTCGCCCGCACGCGACATTGCCTGTCGGTGGCCGATGGCGAGTGTGTCGCTGCCGAAACGGCCGGTAAGGGAAAGCTGACACTCAACACCCATGATCGCGAGTGACCGTATCATCACCTGCCATCAGGCGCACTGTCAAGTTGGTCCACATGCCTCAAAGTGCCCTCTGTTCTCTTGCAGGTGCGTCTTTGGATCAAGCGAGCATGGAGGGCGATTCCTCAGAGGACATGGCGGTCTCTGAGGGTGCATCGTCACATCAGAGCCAACCATCCACCAGCGCAGAGACACGCACCTCGGTGGGTCCCCCTCGCCAACTAGTTGGGGTAGCACTTGGTGAGTCACTGCGCACGAGTGAGCATGAGCAGACCCTGGTGGCAGGGGCAGCCGCGGAGGGTCCGCGACGGAGGGAGCACTCATCTCCAGGCTCTGCTCAGCCGGACCCAGATGCTGAACCCAGGGGGCCACCAGAGAAAAGGAGAGTCGTCGAGGGCCACCAGCTAATTGCTGAGGTGCTGGCAGAGGTGCCGCGCGCATTGTCCACAATAGCGCAGGCGATGGAGGAGTCCACCTCCTGCATGTGGGCATTGGTGGCGCAGGCACAGGAGGGTACCGGCGACAGTGTCGCGGGTAGGTGCGGGACTGTCTGCGGTGGAGGACAGGCTGGCCTCCCTCGAGCGTCACGCACAGCTCCACTTCGAGTCCTTGCAGGCCCTCACAACGTCTGTACGGATTCAGGGTGAGCAACATTCCGACGCCACCAACAGGCTGAGGGATACACTAGGGGTGGCCTTGCAAGGCCTCACACATGCCATCCAAACTGCCGTCCAGCAGGGTGGAAGGGGTGATGTGGGCCGAGGCCAAGAGAGGGATGATGGTGACCGGGGACATGGAAGCGGGGACGCCTCTCAAGGCGTCCCCACGTCCCACCCGTCGCCCACCTCTCAACCAGCACCCGCAATGGTGCCTCCTCTCCAGGTGGCCGAGTCTGCCCCTGCCCCGGTGCAGGAGGAGCAGTCTGTGGAGGTGCCCTCACGGGCACCGAAACCCAGGGGCCGTCCGCCAAAAGCATCTACCCGGTCAAGGCAAGAAGACGAGCAACCTGCCACTACCTCTGCTGGAGCCACAGGGGTAGCACCACGTAGGGGTTCCCGGAGAAGAATTCCAAAGGCCTTATAATCACAAAGGGAATACACCAGGGTGTTTATTATTTTGTACTTTGTTTCTTAAATGATGTCACATTCCACATATTAAATAGTCTATTCTCACCACTCCTGCCACCTCTCGTCCATTCTTCTGCGGCTTGTGCAGTAGTTGCGTTCCGTGGAGGCCATCATGACGGCGAACACCTGCTGCCACCCATTGGGCACACTGCTGTGGGTGCAGGATTACTGGCAGCACTCTTCAGTGGAGGGGGCTGGTATGGCCGCTCGCATGTGCAGGTGAGGAGATGCGAGCGCCTCGCAGTGTCTGACTCTAGGAGAACCGTTGACGTATGAGTGCGTCCCTGGCCCGGCGACCATCCCGGTGAGTCGCGGCTCGGCGCATGGGTCGTCCAACATCCTCGGGCGCGTCCTCCTCCTCCGCCTCCTCCGCCTCCGCCTCCTCCTCCTCCTCCTCCTCGCCCTCGCCTTCCTCAATGTGGGTGGCGGGTGTGGATGGGGCCTCCTCCAGCGGCACCCCTCTCTGTTGGGCCACTTTGTGCAGGGCACAGCAGACAACTATGATTCGTCCCACTCTGAATGGTGTGTATTGGAGCGCTCCCCCAGAACGATCAAGGCACCTGAAGCGCATCTTGAGAAGCCCTATGGTCTGCTCAATTGTAGACCTGGTAGCAGTGTGGCTGTCATTGTACCGACGCTCCGGCTCGGTGATGGGGTTCCTCAGAGGTGTCATGAGCCACGTGTGGAGGGGATACCCCTTGTCGCCGAGGAGCCAGCCGTTGCCGGCGTTGGGTGCCTGCAGGATGGGCGGGACGGCGGACTCCCTGAGGACGAAGGCATCGTGGCAGCTGCCGGGGTATCTGGCGCACACGTGTAGGAATCTCTGGCGGTGGTCACAGATGAGCTGGGCGTTCATGGAGTGATACCCCTTCCTGTTGATGAACAGCCCTGGCTCATGCGGAGGTGCCCGTATTGCGATGTGGGTGCAGTCGATTACACCCTGCACCCGTGGGAAGCCGGCCATGGCATGGAATCCAACCGCCCTCTCCATCTGGCTGCGCTTGTCCATGGCGAAGTTGATGTAGTGGGAGGCCCTGCGGAACAACCCATCGGTGACCTGCCTTATGCACTTGTGTGCAGAGGACTGACAGACCCCGGTGATGTCCCCGGTGGCACCCTGGAAGGAACCGGATGCGAAGAAGTTGAGGGCAGTGGTGACTTTGACGGCGACAGGTAAGAAGATGCTGCTTGGTCCATCAGGGAGCAGCTCGTCGTTAAGGAGGCTGCAGATGTCGGCGACTACCTGGCGATTGACTCTGAGCCTCCGTATGCACTGCTCCTCGGAGAGGTCCATGAAGCTGAGCCTCGCTCTGTACACCCTGTGCGGAGGGTAGTGCCTCCTGCGACGCATCTCTCTCTGCAGTTGCCCTCCCTCCTGCTGTGCAGGTGGGTGTGCCGCAGCACCGTGTTGGGGGGCCCCACCTCTCCGAGGCGGACGGCGTGGACTGCGAGGCTGCTGGGGCTGGTCATCCTGTTCGTCCTCCGACGATGTCAACGTACCACCCATCTGGCAGGTGTTGGTGTGAGGGGTTGTGCAGGGTAGGTGGGTGGGTCCTCGGACTGGGGCTGCGGTTTCGTGTCGGTCTGTCCTCTGGCTTGGCGGGGGTTGGTGGAGGGCAGGGGTTGCCCTATGTGACGCGGTGGCCTCCTGCGTGGGTGAGGGCGCTCCCCCGTGGAGCGCACCTTGGCACCTGGCACAGGCTGCTGGCTGCAACACGCCTGGTTTGAAGGGTCCTGTTTCCCCCAGTGTGGGAAACTGACTGCTTTGACCGTAAAATCCCACACTTCCTCTTTTGACAGCTGCTTCAGCTCATTAACTGACCACAACGAGCAAGTTAAGTGCTCTCAAGTGGAACCCCGCTGGCTTTAATTGCCTGCGGGATTCCCACCAGCGGGGCTTGCGCGCGCAGCCCCGCACGTCAGCGCGGTACCCGGAAGTGGCCGGGATTTCGTCCGAATCCGGTCACGTGATCGGAGATCGGGATTTTCGGGGCCCCCCCCGCTGGAAACCCGCAGGTAACCCGACCCTAAAATCGAGCCCAGAGTTTCTGCCACAGTTTGTTGCCAAAGGGTTTGTGTGCCGTTATAACATGGTTCACATCGTTCACATCGTTCACCTGAGGAAGGAGGAAGCCTCCGAAAGCTTGTGAATTTAAAATAAAATTGCTGGACTATAACTTGGTGTTGTAAAATTGTTTACAATTGTCAACCCCAGTCCATCACCGGCATCTCCACATCATTAAAACATGGGTCAGTTATAAGCTCAAGCATTAGCACCTGAAGAGGCGGTCTTCACATCTAAACAAAAGCGCTTGAGCCCTAGCACCTGATAAGGTGAAAAAGACTCTGAAACATCACTGAATTGGTTACTCAGCAATTTTCACACCTGGACAGAAACACCTGTAAAAAGAGATTAACACACTGATTGGCAAAAAGGGCTTAATACATCAGCTTTAGCGAAGCAGTACAATACTTAAATGAATATATCAAGCCTTTTGCAACTCATTTAGATGTTTTATTGATGTAACAGTTATTCGTTTAACACAGACAGTAATCATTTGAAAAGATAGAAAAGGGATTTATGGATGGGGATTTTATTCTCTTTAACTGATAAAAGAATAAAACATTTTTCATGTAAGTGGGCTTGATTGTACTACCTATATTGTGATCTAGGTTGGACCAACTACAACACTGGCATCTACCCGACAATGTGGAAAATTGCCCAGGTATGTCTTGTGCACAAAAAGTAGGACAAATCCAATTCAACCCAATTACCGTCCTATCAGTCTACTCCCAATCATCAGCAAAATGATGGAAGGTGTCATTGACAGTGCTATCAAGCAGCACTTACTCACCAATAACCTGCTCACCAATGCTCAGATTGGGTTCTGCCAGGACCACTTGGCTCCAGACCTCATTACAGCCTTGGTCCAAACATGGACAAAAGAGCTGAATTCCAGAGGTGAGGTGAGGGTGACTACCCTTGACATCAAGGCAGCATTTGACCGAGTGTGGCACCAATGAGCCCTAGTAAAATTTAAGTCAATGGGAATCAGGGGCAAAACTCTCGAGTGGCTGGAGTCATACCTAGCACAAAGGAACATGGTAATGGTTGTTGGAGGCTTGTTGCAGCAAGACTTGGACAACATCCAGGCTTGGGCTGATAAGTGGCAAGTAAAATTCACAATCCACAAGTGCCAGGCAATGACCATCTCCAACAAGAGAGAATCTAACC
The DNA here is from genome assembly GCF_035084215.1 of Heptranchias perlo. Taxonomy (NCBI): domain Eukaryota; kingdom Metazoa; phylum Chordata; class Chondrichthyes; order Hexanchiformes; family Hexanchidae; genus Heptranchias; species Heptranchias perlo. The sequence continues at coordinate 28,410,728 of NC_090347.1, read as the reverse complement.
ACCTCCCCTTGACATTCAACGGCATTACCATCGCCAAATCTCACACCATCAACATCCTGGGGGTCACCATTGACCAGAAACTTAACTGGACCAGCCACATAAATATTGTGGCTAGAAGAGCAGGTCATTGTGGGTATTCTGTGGTGAGTGACTCACCTCCTGACTCCCCAAAGCCTTTCCAACATTTAAAAGGCAGAAGTCAGGAGTGTGATGGAATACTCACTACTTGCCTGGATGAATGCAGCTCCAACAACACTCAAGAAGCTTGACACCATTCAGGACAAAGCAGCCCGCTGGATTGGCACCCCATTTACCACCTTAAACATTCACTCCCTCCACCACTGGTGCACCATAGCTGCAGCGAGTACCATCTACAAGATGTACTGCAGCAACTCGCCAAGGCTTCTTCGACAGCACCTCCCAAACCCGCGACCTCTACCACCTAGAAGGACAAGGGTAGCAGACACATGGGAACACCACCACCTGCATGTTCCCTCCAAGTCACACACCATTCCGACTTGGAAGTATATCGCCATTCCTTCATCATCACTGGGTCAAAATCCTGGAAATCCCTACCTAACAGCACTGTGGGAGAACCTTCACCACACGGTCTGCAGCGGTTCAAGAAGACGGCTCACCACCACCTTCTCAAGGGCAATTAGGGATGGGCAATAAATGCTGGCCTTGCCAGCAACGCCCACATCCCATAAATGAATTTTTAAAAATTGCTACTAACCTTCTTAAGGTTCAATATCAGTTTTTATATTTAGCAGAATTTGTGATATAAAATGAGTATTTAAATCTTATTGGTAACTATCATGCATGATGATTTTATATTATTAATTTGATGAATTATCATGCATGATGCAGTAATACTGATGATTCTGCAGAATTTATATTGATTCTTACATGTGCAACAAACCTATTTGCCTTTTACTGCAAGGAGACATTAGGACAGGTGACTAAAAGCTTGGTTAAAGTGGTAGGTTTTAAGAAGAGTATTCAAGGAGGAGAGCGGGGTAAAGAGAGGTGGAGGGGATTAGGGAGGGAATTCCAGAGCTTAGGGCCTAGGCAGCTGAAGGCACAGCCACCATTGGTGGAGCGATTAAAATTAGGGATGCACAAGAGGGAAGAATGGGAGGAGCTCAGAGATCTGAGGGTTGTAGGGCTGGAGGAGGTTGTAGGGCTGGAGGAGGTTACAGAGATAGGAAGGAGTGAGGCCATGGAGAGATTTGAAAACAAGAATGATCATTTTAAAATTGAGTTATTGCCAAACCAGGAGGCAATGTAGGTCAACGAGCACAGGGGTGATGGATGAACGACTTGGTGCAAGTTAGGATACGGGCAGCGGAGTATTGGATGAGCTCAAGTTTACGGAGGGTGCAAGGTGAGAGGCCAGTCAGGAGAGCATTGAATTAAAATAAGTATCTTAATTTACATTAATAGTAATGTAAAGCACGAAAATCAGCTGAAACCACACCATTAAATACATACAATGAAACTGTCCATAAAAGGTCAATTGCCCTTGTAAGAATGTTTTGGATTGAGTTCAATTATCTTTGTAACTTTAAAGAATAAAGTTCTTGTTTTTGCATGCCAAATTCAGCTTGTTTTATCCTCTCTCAAACCTTTTGTACAAGTTTGTTACTCAACCAGGGAGTGGCACAACCAGGCCTCTTGTTCATGCATATATTTAATTCACACTAAAGAATAGATGTCATAAACATAGGGCAAATATCCAGGAAGATATTAGCACTTTGTACATCTGTTTTAAGCATATAAATCTTCATAATGGTCTTTTTACTCAAAGAAATACTGTAAAACTGTTAATTAAATCAAGGAAATTACCCAATTTGATCAAAGACACAATCTAATCTTGATGTTAATGAATCAAGCAATTCAAACTTTACTGCACTGCTTGAAAATATCATTCTAGACTTGAAGGGCATTCCCTATTAGAATCTCAGCCATCTTACTATGGAGAGACAATGACAGTGAATACCACCTCTACAAAATATTGGAATACAATAACGTCTTCTACAGAGATGTAGGAAACCCATTTTAAATAAACATGTTAATGCATTATCTAAAATAATGGAGTAAAGAATTTCAGATGACTGTGTTAAGCGTGGGTTTCTATTATCCCCAGTGTGATTTCAAGACCAATGTGTTTCTGCGCAGATGCTCTTTCTAAGACTGTTCTAACTAGGCTTTAGTTACTAAAGCAATATAAAGATAAGATCACAATTAAATACACTTTCTTCCAGTCATTAATGTGAGTGAAAAAATTGGTACGAGTATAAAATGTGTTTTCCCATTTTATATCAGAGATGACCAATGTTCCACTGGTAATTTACATAAAACGTAAAATTATACATATTTTCACATTTCAGATTCTCAACTTACAGGAATTTCCTTAGTTTAAAAAGCAAAGTTTCAGTAACTAGTCAATATTGTAATAGCTTACGTAGCATCCACACGTTCCACCCCTCTGTAGTAACTGATGCCATCAGATGTGTTCCGTAGCTGGTGACACTTCCCATCAATTCTATAAGCTGTATTTTTATCACTGATATCCCGTTCCAGCTCATGCTGGACTCCTCTATTTGATCTGCAAAAATGAATAACCATGTTGTTTCAATACTGCAAAAATTAGGAAACTAATTGGAAGAAATAATACTTTTTAGCCTAGTGTACTTTTGTTTCTTAGTCACAGGGGTGGATTTTCACTGCCTGAGTTTCATTTCCATTGATTTCAATGGATGTAAAAATCATGTGGTTTCTGTAATGGGGGAAGGGAGGGGCGATCTGCAATGCCAGTTTTATACCCAGTCAGTAAACTGAAAATCTACCCCACTGAGTAATAAATAATGCAACATTTTCTACTTTTCTATTGAGTTTTATGCAGTAGTTAACTGCAGTTTTAGGTGGTGTGGATTTCAATGGTGACATTTGACCAGTGTATCTGCACAGTGCTTACAAGAGTGCTGAGCAAATTAACACAGCTCAGATAACTTCTTAAACTAACTGGAATGATACTATAGGCAGTATGATTAAGACTATTGTCTAGTTTAGACAGAATTCTTTTTTCTAGAGTGAGCATTAGTTCCATTTTTTGATTCAGAAATTTGGAGCCAATATACAGTCAATCGACCAATATTGATGGGGATGTAACTGTGGTTAGCATCTCTGCCGTGAAAAAATAAACACGTACCAGAGCTCACTGAGAATGGTTTTGTTGTCTGTATTTTAATTTTGGATATTTTCTCCCTGAGTGCCACTCCTCCAATTAATCAACCTAGAAGAACACTTGATAGGCATGGGCATTTATCATTCACAGGACAGAATTCTCTCTTGTCTTCCCCCTTCATCCTTTCAACTCACCAAAGGCTCGTAAAACTTGGCCCCTGGACAAATCCTAAGTATAAATGTTAGTTGGAAGTTGGATTTGAACTTGGGTCTTCTAATCAGTCCTGTGTTGTAGAATTGTAGTTGGCAGGCTGCAAGTCTGTTTTAAATCAAATGGAGGACAGGAACAGAATCCTAATTTAGAAATTATGCTTGCTAGTCTAATTGAAGTGGTTACTGAAATATATAAACCTTGAAAAGCAACTTGTTATCAACACATAAACTATTAATCAATCATTTTGATCTTTGATTAGCCCTTTCATTTTAAAGTTATGTGAATTCTTGGTTTATCCACTGTGAAAAATCGCTAAACTAATGTTTGTAATGAAATACCTTTTTGGTAAACACCAAATAAAGGAATAGCATAAAGCTTTATGCAATTTATTTACAAATACACGTGACATTAATTTGCAATGCCCAAGTTACATTTCTAAACCAACAACGTTTTCAACTATGAAAAAGTTATGAGGCAGAATTATCATTATAATTATTATGAAAAAGGATCTTCCCAGCTGCTGGCCTTAATGAATCTGGCAAGTTTACTTTGGTGTTTCCACCAGCTGGGAGAGAACCACACATCAGGACCCGGTGGAACCAGAACAGCATTTAATGCTATATCAAAGCAGCATTAAAGGTCATTAAAGGACAAAATTCACCAAATGAGCACATTTGTATTCAAACTGCAGTCAAAACAAGGGTTTGAATTTATATGGTGCTTCAATACTCTACCACCACCCTACTAAGTTTTAGTTATTCCATTAAATTATTGCGTGTAGGCAAGTTGGCAATGTAATAAATACGCGAAAGCTAATTTTTATTTGTTCATGGGATGTGGGCATTGCTGGCGAGGCCAGCATTTATTGCCCATCCCTAATTGCCCTCGAGAAGGTGGTGGTGAGCCGCCTTCTTGAACCGCTGCAGTCCCTGTGGTGAAGGTTCTCCGCCAGTGCTGTTAGGAAGGGAGTTCCAGGAGTTTGACCCACCGACAGTGAAGGAATGGAGATATATTTCCAAGTCGGGATGGTGTGTGACTTGGAGGGGAACGTGCAAGTGGTGTTGTTCCCATGTGCCTGCTCCCCTTGTCCTTCTTGGTGGTACAGGTCGCGGGTTTGGGAGGTGCTGTCGAAGAAGCCTTGGCGAGTTGCTGCAGTGCATCCTATGGCTGGTACACACTGCAGCCACAGTGCGCCGGTGGTGAAGGCAGTGAATGTTTAGGGCGGTGGATGGGCTTCCAATCAAGCGGGCTGCTTTGTCCTGGTTGTTTTCGAGCTTCTTGTTATTCTAGTTAAAGATTGCCTTTACCAACAAAAGTCAGAAGTAGCAAGATAGTTCACAATTAAAGATCATTCAAATTGTTACTTCCTTTTTGATTTATGTGTACATAGTTACTACTTAATGCCACAGTAAAAAGTAATGATCTATAAAAACAGACTAAAAGGCAGTGTTAAGGATTTTATTGTGGTTGCGAATTCTAACTAGTTGATGTCCCATGGCGGTGCACATGTTGAAATGGGAGTCATGGACAGAAAATTGGGAAGACTCCCTTACAGGCGATCTAATATGCCCAGGCACTGGACTACTTTATAACTCAGCCCTGCTAACTTCTGACAGCAACCTTACCTCTCATTCCTAGTAGAACCAGAGTGTGCCCCTCCATGCAACAGGGATTCCCCCATTTCAACAGATTCTTTTACATCACCCCATAACAGGTTACTGCTCATTCTCTCTTCTCATAGCACCATCACTCACTCTCATTGTCTCACTCTGCCACACCCCCTAATCAGATCTCTGAGACTCTCCTTTCCTTTCCTTCCTTAGAAGGGTATCTCTCCCTCCCCTCCCTCAAGAAAATTTCTCTCCCTCTCCTACCATCCTCCAACAGACGTCATCTCCCTCTTTTCTCCTCATTCATCAGGCAACAGTGTTATTGAAATTCACGTTAACAGATTTTCAAAACATTTTAGCCCAATGGCGACTAAAAGCCAACTCAAGGGTGAGCCAACAAATATTCCTTTTTTAATCGTAGTGGAAAATACGACATGTGCAGTCACCTTATGCAACGTTATTTTATCTAAAACTGTTCTAGTCAAATAACAGCAGATGATTACAGTATTTTTTCCTTCTGGTTACTGTGTTCTCTCTTTCTAGCTTTTGTAATTGTTTCCTGATTTTTGTCAGCAGTTTCTCTATTTTCTCCCTTCCTACTTTTTCTATTTCCACAATTTCAGTAATATCTTCTCCCTCTTTCTTTGGAGTCTGAATGTATGTCTCTGTCTCTCTACAGTTTCTGTAATATATTTCTGTGCCCTACCCTTCCTTGTCTCTCTCTCCCAGTTTCTGTGATAGTTTCTCTATTGTTATCCATTTCTATCTCACTGAAGTTTCGATAATATTTTCTTTCTCTCTCTCCAGATATCATCTTCTATTCATCTTTCCACATAATCTGTAATAGTTTCTCTCCCTCCCTATGGTTTATCTTATGTTCTCTAATCCCTGCCATCCTGTTTGTTTGATCTTGTCTCTCTTTATTCTCTCAGCCTCCGACTGTCTCTAACTTTCTGTCTCCCATCAGCCCCATCACTCAAGAGCAATTAAAGTAAAAGCAAAACATTCCAAGCGCTGACCTATCATTTTTTCCTCACCTGCCAAATGTGCACATAATCAATTATTAAGTAAATAAAGTCAGGAGTGTGCCTGTATGCAAGCAGGACCATTGTTCATTATGTTCCTTTCTCCATGGGTTGGAGCCCCGGGTCTATGGTGGCTCCTGGAAAATATAGTCTTGGACAGCAGAGAAAGACCTGCACATTAGCATCTTATTTCTTTACTTTGGAGCATTAATATGTGAAGGGAATCAAATGTGGGAAGTCATCTGGCCAGGTGTGTTTGTGAATTAAGGGAGGACAGATTTCAATCAGAGTCCAAGATGATTCAGAGGCCTGATGGGGTGCATCAGGAACTGTTTGAGGAAAGGGCGGGGGGAAGTAAAGGAAGTAAATTATAGGTAACTTTGTATTTATTTTTCTGAATTGTTGATTTTTTGCATGTTTATTATGTAGCAAGTTTTACTTTTAGGGGTACATTGGGGTTAGGCGAGAAACTGTCATGACAACTATATTCCACAGAATTTTCCTTTTGGCATAATGTGGTTGTTTTTGTAACACAAAGAATCACAAAAATGAACAATCAGAAATTACACTACAGAGATGGGATCTGATTGATTATCAATGGTTACATGATATTGGTATGTAATTGGATGCTGTACTTTAGTTAAAAAGGATAGTGGTCTCTGAGATCTAATTGGATGAATCTCTGAGAGGTGATAGGTTGTGGAGACAGTGGACACTGGTTCTGATTCTCTGCAATTTGATTGGTCAAAGGACCATTGCACCATTACACTACTGCATTCATACCAACACAAAACCTATATGAATACTTAAAGTCCTTGGTGTTTCAAAACATTGGCAACACCCAATGCTATCAGCCCAAGAATGTAGAACAAAAAAAGACCATACAGCTCAATTCAGCATGTAGGATAAATTTCAGGGCTCCATTTGACAATTTTTGATTCTTTTCCAACCCTAAAGCTGTATTCTTCCATTCTCTCTCTCCTTGATTTTTAAAAAAATTGTTGTTCCCCTTGTAATTCAAATTGTTATCCTTACACAAGTTGGACTATTGCCCTGTCCAGATGTCTTCTCATTCTTTCTTGACAGGACTTTATACATTCAACCTCCTATTGAAAAACAAAATGCAGATATTACTTAAGCAAAATGACCATACCAATACTATGTAATTTTAATGCAGAAAGTCTGGAATTCTTCAGTTTTAGTTACACTAACCTTTAGCAACTGCTGCTCTACATCATCATGAACAAGATCTATACCCATCCTTTTCTCTCTGTGGTACAGACATTCTTGAGCCACCTGTTGCATTAATAAATTACATGCAAATGAATACAGACTGCAACTGAACCCTAAAGTATTTAAATTATGAAACACTTGTGGCATAAAATTATTGATTTATCAAACTCTAATGTTCTTTGTCAATGATACTGGATCGGAGTTTTTAATTGCTGTTATAATAAACCCATTGAATATTTTATGTTCAGGTAAAAAAAACTTTTGAAGAATGCAACAATTCTACACAATGCAAAGGTTGTTTCAATTACAAGGTCTTCTTTTGTAATGACCAATTCTGTAAACTGCAAAGCACTGAGGAGGGGGGGGGGGGGGAGGGAGAAAAGAACTGTTCTGGTCATTATGAGTGTGACATCATAAATGCATTCAAAAATATGTTGGCAATGTTGTAACACATAATAGCCGGGCTCTTGGGTTTTAACTCTAGGATATTTTTCTCATGTTCAGCAAGTCAGACCATTCCTATAGGTGAGCCTTCACTCCCTATGACCCAGGTGTTCCTTTATCTGTCCAATATCTAGGTTATATGTAGCATGCCCAGGGATTGAAAAAATTACTGGTTATATCACATCACTTCACATGAACTTCTTTGATTTTGGAAGGCAGGAAATAAACACTTCACTAAATCATTGCATCGGCTAGAAATACCAAGTAGATTTATTAAGTAGTAAATGGATAAGTGAATAGTAGCAATGACATAGAATTATAGCAGATACAGGTTTAACTATCCCATGTTACAAGAAAGCCAACATGACTGTTATTTTCTATGCTGGATGCACGATCCCTGAATATTAATGTTTATGTGGAGGTTTTTGTTGATTGTCCACATAGTCTCTCTCCAATTTATCTCTTTCTATTGGCTTGACGCAGACTGTCCAATTTGAACAAGACAGCTTGACAAATACTTCAAAAATGACCAGCACAAAGCAAATTGAAGAATTTGTCTTTTGAACTTAGAGTTTCCAGTTACACATATTTACAATAAAACCCACAAAATGTTTGTATTTAAATTGAATGGGTTGGCCCTTTCTATGGAGACCAGGCACAACATCTATATTCTGGGGCTATTGTACCAAACAAGCCAAACTATTTTCTATGAGTGAATGTGATTTTTAACCCCATACATACTGTGACAGAAAGAGAGAAGCCAATACCATGATGTATTATAGACAAAAATGCTTCACTTTTGTCACAATAATAAGCAGAGCAATTCTTCTCCCCAAGTGTATCAACATTAATCAATTCTTAGTTGGGTCACTCAGTGAGAGACCCGGTCATGGGAACAAATATCAATCTCACTGAATGAACAATGGGTCCTCAATGTACTTGAAAGCTACTTTCCCCACTCTGTCAGCGGGAGTGGGATACATTAAATGATTCTCAGAGGGTGAACAGGTAGAACAGGAGAGAAGTGATAAGTAAATAAGACTTTTCATTAAACAAATAAAATGTATTCACTTTAAAGCGGTTACATTTATCTACATGTTACTTAATTCAATGCAGTTATTTCTAATTAGAGTATCTGACATTATCTGTGCATAATTAAAGCATACTGCATTATTAGAACATTAAAATAGCAAATAATTCAGCACTAAAGTGCCTTTTACCCGAAGAGGACCCTCAGTTTCTGTCAAAGCACGCTCCAATCGTTTCTTGACCTCTGTGAGAGAATTGGTCTCTCCAATAATCTGCTCAGTCTCATGAGCTAATTCAGATTTCCAAAACATAATGTCATTGACTCGTTCTCCTAAATTCTTGTTGGTTTCAAACTGTGTTTTCTTCGTAATGTTTTCCTTGTCCTGGATCAGACGAGCAGTGTCAACCCTTAGCCTCTCTGCACTGTGCCTGGAGGACTCTGACTCCATATAATTGGTCTGGTTAGATTCACGCCAATCCTGAGGAGTGTATCTGGTAAATAGCGTTGTTCTGTTTGATGGGAAATGAGCAGTTTTGGCATCAATGTGCTCAGGGACATTCTTAGAAAAAGAGGCCACAGTAGGAGCAATGCATGCCACTTTGTAGTAAGTGCTAGGTCTCCAAGGCATCATTAAGCTGTGGCTGAATGCATTAAAAGGATAGTGGCCTTTGTAACTTGATGCCATTGTTGATATGGCTGGCAGAAAGTTAGCACTAGTTGCCCTAGGACGGGTGTAAGTAGCAGTCATTGTTGAGCCTAAAAGCGCCATGATGTCTTTTCCTATAAAATACACAAATCATTACTTTCAAACACAACCTTATTTTTCTTTTTTACTATTTTACAATATGTGCAGATATTATGGTAAATTAACTGATCCTCCCAGCAGTGAACCACTTCAAGAGGAAGCACAGTTTGTAAATAGTTACAACACTGCAGCTCTCATTCTCCCTTCAAGTGCAACTCCAAACTGGGAGCACTGTATTTACCCTACTGTCTTTTACAAATTTTAAAGGATTCAGCAACAACAACTTGAATTTATATAGTGTTCTTTACAACAGAAAGGTGTCCCAGAATATTAGGGAATGTACAGATTAGGGAATGACATGAGCACTGAGTGGGAGGGAAAAGAATACATAGAATGTAATTAAGCGGTGGGGCCGAAAGAGTGGTTGAAGAGAAAAGCCTTTAGTAGGCTTTTGAAAGCAGGGAGGGCAGCAGCATAGTGGATTGATGAGCGGCAGCCAAAGATGGAGCAAGGAGGTCAAGGAACGAGGAGTAGATCGGTGTCACCGGAGCCAGGGCTGCAGGAATGAATACAAGGCTGAAGGTGGTCAATGAGGCCGGGTGGTGCAAGTTCACAAAGAAGCTTGAAGATAAGGATAAAGGTCTTGCAATTGACCCGTAGGTGCACTCAGAACCAATGCAGCCTTGTGAGGATGAAGTAATTGTTGGGCTTTGCTTGAGTAAGAATACAGGCAGCAGCATTCTGAATGAGTTGCAGTTTGCGGAGAGTGGAAGCAAGGAAGCCACATAGAAGAGTATTATCAGAGAAGTCAAGCCTTAAGTTAATTAAGGCAATGGTTAGGGTCTTATGGGGCTGTGTGGAGAGGTGGGGTGGAAACGAGCAATGTTGCAAAGGTTGGAAGAAGGTGGTCTTGGCGACATATCAGATAAGGAGAATGAATCAACTGGATGTCAAGGTTATTCATCACTAGGCTTAGCCTGAAGTGGCAGTTGGGGAGATTGATGGGTTTAAGCACAGAGGCATGTAGGAGCTGAAGGATTTTGAGACAATTACTTGACATTTCTTGAAAAGAGAGTGTGACTTGACATATCTTGAAAAGAGGTGGTTATTTGACATATCTTGAAAAGAGGTGGTTATTTGACATATCTTGAAAAGACTTGTGTAGGTTAGCACACATATCTTGGAAAATCTGGTGTGAGTCTGCAGAACTGGACTTGTTTACGAACTGTAGCCAGCCATTCAAACTGTTAAAATCGTGAGTGTGTAGGCATCTGGTGTGTTAAGATTAGCAGAGATATTGCTCATAAAATGATGGGTAACTATTACTGGAAAAAGTTTGACACACAAGTGAAGGTGTGAAGAGAGGTGACCACCCAAATAACAAACCAAGAGTGGTTGAAGAGGACAATCATGTCAGCGATCTTATGCTGCCCATACCTCTAAGGAAGGATAAAAGATAGAATTAGCCACTTTGGCGCCAGCCGACAGTGAGGAAACATACCATCCAAGAAGATATTTTGTCAGGAAGAACCCTCGTGAACAAAGAGACTGATCACCTCAACGTTCCGAGTGCTATGCAGCCCATTCAAAGATTGTATGTATTTAATCTGTTAAAGTTAAGGGAACCGTATCGTAATATTACGCTGACAATTGTATTAAGAATTGTATAACTTAAACTAAAAAGTAAAGAGTGTTCTGAGAACAATTGAAATAGTTTGAAACTCAATACTCCACTCAGTATATTAAGACAGAGAGATAGGGGAGTGAAGAAACTTACAGAGCTGACAGGAGACAAAAAGGATGGCTTCAATTTTGCCTACAATAAGGAAATTTTGAATGACCCGCTCCTGAATGTTGAGCAGGCAGTTAGAGAATTGAGCAACGTCACTGGAATCAATAGAGGTTGTAGAACCAAACTTCCAAATGCATAACCTGTAGAACCATAGAAGTTTGCAGCATGGAAGGCCATTCAGCTCATCATGGCTGTGCCAGCTCTTGGCTAGAGCAATCCAAAACTTATCCCAATGCCTTGCTCTCTCCTCACCATAACCAACATATGGGAGCTGAACTTATGTAATTGCGATCCCAGCGGGAAACCTAAACTGTTGCGAGAACAAATAGAGAAATCAAGGGTGTGCTCCACTCGACTTTCAATCCATGAAAATTAACACTAGTTACATGACCCTGCTGAGGAAGGGTACTGAAATCAATCCAAAGTCATCATTCTCAGAAATAGGTAACTCATTAAGTAAACGAGTTTTCTGTGGGCAACATAGATGATTTTGCCTGTTAATGATTTAGGCATTATCTGCAGCAAATGTAACTGAAATAATACCTCAGGTCTCACTGGAGGAATAATATACCACTTTCTGGATTCTCAGCTTTATATTTTTACTATTCAGTACTTTATTATGTTACCCAATTATCACTTTTTTTTATTTAGGTATATGAATTCCATTGTTATTCCCACTACGTCTCTAAAGTTTAGTAATGCTCTTACTATGCTTTTAATTCTAAGATGTCACAAGTTACAAATAACATCAGTACCACCAGCCAATTGTATACAAAGGCCTGTGTGAGTATATATCTTATTTAAACTTTATAAGCACTTTATAACTATAGTAGCCACATGGTTGGAACTAACACTTTAACTCCAATGATTTAAAATGATAGCCAGTAATGTGCTGCTAAAGATCCTCACTGTCCCCTACCCTCCCATACTGGCCCTAACACTCAGATCTAATAATTCATTAAGATTGTCAAGAATCTTCATGACTGCCCCTTCTAATTCAATTCAAAATATGATGAAATGCATAAAACTGGTGTTCCTTAGAGGATTATATAAAAGTTTTATCCATAGTATTTTGTACTGCTATTCAGTGAGTACTTTAATTCCCAGTTCTTGAGATGACATTTTTATATCTCCAAGAAATACATTTTTGTGAATGACTACTGTCCTCAGATCCAGGGTTGTTTCTGCATTTAATAGGGATGTACAGGTGGAAATATTGACTGGAAAATAGTGAACCCTGATTTCCCATAGGGTTCTGCTGTGTTTCCTGCCCACATTCAAAATGTTTCACAAATTTTTAGAGTAACTTGGCAGCCATTTCAAAGGTTCAAAACTTACTTGGAGCACAAACGAGCTTCCAAACCCCAAATCTGTAAGGAATATCTTCCTATTTGTAGCTATTTATTTTATTTTAGCTCCTCTCTCTGATTATTTGTAGCACTATCTTCCTATTTTCCTGATGATCAGAAAATGATATAAAATGCCATATTATCTCAGAGCTTGCGCGCAAAGTCATTGTGTTGCAATGTAACTGTCAGTTCTGAATGTGTTGGTCTGGTATTTCATTTGGGGAAGAGGCAGCAAGAAGTAAAGAGAACATTTTGAATCTCTCATAACACTAAAATTATTGAAGATACAAAAAGCAAAATAGTTTGTAATACGTAACCTACTCTTCCTGTATGCTACACATTTTCTTGTATTTCTTTCATGAGGTTACCTGTACGCATATTGATTGGTCAAAACATCTATACAGTTTCATTGTTTCCATACTTTTCTTGGTGTGTACACAGAAAACCATACCGAAAAACCATCAAAGAAATATAGTTCAAATATTGTTCAAATGCAAACTCTGATAATGATCTGGACACTTTGACATATTAATGTGTAACTCATATATAAAACTAAACAACGTCTGCATGTCAACTGTTAAAAAATTATATGACATTATTCTGCTTTTATGCAAACGTACAAACTACTTTCCACTACTTATCCAAAACTTGCATAGTTCAAGACGATTATAAATCGATCCTATTAAAAACTCTCTTAATACGCTTAAAGCATGAACCGGTTAGAAAGGTATGTTATATAACTGGATCCTTTCAACTGCTAAAGTCCGATTATTTCAATGCATTTAAAAAAAATCTTATACCAAGTTATTCTAATACTTATTGGGCATTCAGATAAGTCTAACTTTGGAACGAACATTCTTTTTGTACTTTTTTAATACAAGTAAAGTTATCCGAAAGACTGTGAATTTAAATTGTAGTTTTTTTAAAAAAAATAAAAACTTTTAAATGCAAACAAAATGTTTTTTTTACCGACCAGGCAACAGGACTAATTTGTATTCTGGCACTACAATCACCGCTCTCTTCACACTGTCAAAAGTGCAGCAGCAGGTAGACAGCTTTATCTGCACTGCTGCACGCCAACCATACCTGATAGTTCGGAGGGTGGGGGGGGGGGGGTGGAGAGACGTCTGCGTTGATTGATTGACACCCGCGCTTGCAACACGGCGATTGAATCTCGGTCGCTCGCGTGCCAAATTGGACTGATAAGCAAATGAGCGCGCGGCGAGGGCGGGCTTTCGCCATCAAGTTAGATTGTACTGTGTGTACGGTCAAATGTAGATAGCAGTTACCATGGACGCGGTGAGCTGGCAACGGCCACCCCGGGGGAAGTGGAAGGACAGTGCAGATAGATTACAGACAGAATGAGTATAATGAGGACAAAAGGTGACGCTGCCTGGTAAACAAATGCACACAAGGTGGGGGGAACTAACACCGTGCAGCATGCATTTCTGTTTCCACTGAGATGCAAAGATAGTCTTACAAATAAAGGAATAACTTTAAAGAGTTTGCTCCATAGCAGTTCTTCATTACCAAAAAAAACGGTGATAAAATCAAACCAGTTCTCAATTTTATTCCTGAACAGAAGCGTTACCATGTAATTCATTATACTGGTATTCTGCGATCTGTAGAATATAATTAAGTATTAATTGTAATTACTGTGGTCTAAAGAAGCAATGTGCCTTATTTGATTTTTAAATGTAATTTTAGGTTATCTAATTCATTTTACAGGTACTATATAAATCCCTTATATCTCTTTTGAATTGCTGGGAGATGCAAAACTGAGGTGCTACAGCATCACCACTGGCGGGAGGGTGTAATCACAGTGTGACAAGTTTACATAGGCAGTTTCCAGTACAAATCTTTACATAGGATTTTATTAATGAAAGTTGACACAAAAGTGTGATTAAAAAGTGACAATGGGAAGTAAGGTTTTGCAGACAGAAGTGTGTGCAGATGTAAGATATTTTATATAGATATGCATTGTTGGAATTTTTTTTGATGGACAATATTTATTTACCTATTACAGTATGTTTGTTTTTAGATATCCTTTAAAAAGTCCATTACTGCCTGCTAAGGCACTGTAGTGCAGAGTTTGACATTGTGAGTTTGCCCACAGAAAACTCACAATGTTCTGGCCTGGCTCCATTTCTACCTTTATAATGCCCACCACGATGCTAATGGCTTGCAGCAGTCAGCAAGTTAATGCCAAAGCAAGTTGTTGCAGTAACAAAATCTGTTCAAAATTCTGCATTGAACAGAATCCACTGTTTAACCTTAAATAGTCAATTGCATTTGCTTGTGAGTCTCTTGTCCTTTTTATTGTGTGTTTTAATGCTGGAAATCTGGTAATTTTGCTTTCATTATATGTTAAATTTGAAGCTTTATTTTAAAAAAAGAAGCAAATACTGAAGAAATTAGGTTGGAGGATTGGTTATCCTTGGAATTATAAAACTGACAAAGTAGATGAGCAGTATTTGTGCTCGGGGTGTTTTCAGTTCTTGGGATAATCCAAATATAATTACTTGACATCTTATCCTTTACCTCATTGTCCCTGTATCAGTGGTTGGTATTTATGCTGTTATGGGCAAGTATGATATGATAGTCTTGTTTGAACTCACATAGGGTGGCTGGGTCCTGCCTTAATCCCTCTGTTGGTGGTTGTTGCAACAGAAACATTTCTTGCATTTGCCTGGCAATTCAGTGTAATCAGTAAACCTTATCCAAATTGTATAAAGTGCCTTATGGTACATTCACCTGTCTGCTCAGTCCAACACTACAGTTAGCACTACATTTAAATTACTAAAAAAAAAACCTTTTGCATTCTATAAGCGAATATCTAGAGCATTTGATCTTAGGTGTCATTGTCTAAATGAGAAAAAACTTGTATTTATTTAGTGCCTTATCAGGTCCTCCCAAAGTGTTTTAAAACCAATGGATTACAGTCACTGTTACAATGTAGGCAAAAATGGCAGCCAATTTGTGCATCGCAAAGTCCCACAAACAGCAAATGAATGAATGACCAGATAACCTGTTTTTGGTGATATTGTTAGAGGGAAGAATGTTGGCAAGGATACAGGGACCACTCCATGCTCTTCCTCAAAATAGTGCCATGGGATATTTTACGTCCACCTAAGCCGGCCTTGTGTCCATTGTAATAGTATCTTTATCAAATCTAAAGAGACATCATTTGCAATATAAGCTGAAATGAAATGCATATTTTAGCTTGACTGTAAAAAGAAAAAGAAAGTGCTTGGGAGAACCTAGTAGTTGATACAGTTGAGTATTATCGCAATCTGGAATGAGGAGGAGTTTGAAATTGCTTGACTCATCGAGTGGACATTATCTACATTATCAATATATATAAGTTTTCCATCAACTGCATCTGTCATACTTTCAGACTTCATGCTTCAAAATGTCAAAAGAATTTAAAAATAGGGAAGAAACCAGGTGTTTTCCTGCTATTTTTCCTCACCTTGATAACCTGCCCTTTCCCTAAGGAAAAATTTACAAACAGCTGCCAATACACAGGAACTTCCCTCAACAATTAACCTCCAATTGACCTCAGGAACGACCTGTGTAGACTTCTGTC
Organism: Heptranchias perlo; assembly: GCF_035084215.1. Lineage (NCBI taxonomy): Eukaryota > Metazoa > Chordata > Chondrichthyes > Hexanchiformes > Hexanchidae > Heptranchias > Heptranchias perlo. The sequence goes on along the minus strand of NC_090347.1, from coordinate 28,394,508 downwards.
CCACATGGATTAGCATTGGACTTAAAGGGACAGGCCAGGTGAAATATGGATCCATTTATCAGCTAAACATTGCAATTATGCACCAGACCCCAGACTACCTGCCAGTATCGTCACAAGAGGTCATCTGGCATTTATTAAATCTTCAACAAAAGGTATTGAGAGACAGACAGCAGAGTTTAATGTTTCTAATATTTTAACAGTTTAGAATTACATAGAATTTTACAGCACAGAAACAGGCCATTTGGCCCAAGGGGTCCATGCCGGTGTTTATGCTCTGCACCTTACTTCATCTCACCCTATCAAAATAGCCTTCTATCCCTTTTCCCTCATGTACTTATCTAGCTTCCCCTTAAATGCATCTATGCTAATCGCCTCAACTACTCCTTGTGGTAGCGACTTCCACATTCTCACCTCTCTCTGAGTAAAGAAGTTTCGACTGAATTCATCATTGGATTTATTAGTGACTATCTTATATTTACGGCTCCTAGTTTTGGACTCCCCCACAAGTGGATACTTCTCTACATCTACCCTATTGAGCCGATTCATAAGACCTCTATCAGGTCACCTCTCAGTCTTCTCTTTCCAGCCTGTTCAGTCTTTCCTGATAGTTGTGATTTCATTGAAAATCCTACACTAATAATGTTAACCACACTAATAGAGTTAAATATATATTCTACATAAGTCTCTCTTTTACATTTCATTTTTAGAACAAGAATTAGTAACTGCCATCCTATTTCCATCTAGCATGTAGTCTGCCAAGTACTCGTTCTAAGTTGGTTACTGCATGCTTCACTCTGAATATTAAGTCACACCTTTGCATATTCAGCTTCAAGTCCTTTAGGCAAGTCAATATTGTTTTGTACTCTGAAGTCTAAAATCTGCAATCTTGAAGCAACAAACTTAAGAATTCCCTTACATAAATTCTATAATAATGAGAAATTTTAAATATAATTTTATGACAATCATCATTTGTAATTTATATTAGATAATCCCAACAGTATGGAAGGTGTGAATTTGCTGATTCATACTCTCCATGAATGTCCTTTTGTTGTGAGGAAATGTTAAGTTTATATGAAGTGTGTTGGACAGTTACTGTAGTTATCAAACTCTAGTTAAATAACTTTTAACTTTTAAAGATGAAATGGACACAGTTTGTGCTTGGACCTTGAACCTTTATTAAGCTGAGCACATAAGATTTCTTTTTAGGAATTTTAATTGCATTTTGCAATCAGCAAGTATTTTTGACATGTGCTTTAGAACTTATCATAACCTTGATTGGAAACTATTTCAGTTATCTTTACAATGCCAGAAAGGATAGTGATTTGTCATAAACAGTAAATAGTTTTACTAGGGTTCCTATGCAAGCTCCTAATGAAGCCTTCAACAAATATTATTCTTATAGGGATGCATGAGTTTCTGAATGTGTTCCAAGAATAGGTTGTAACTTCTCCATTAATGTAATGATATGTAATGCCATGTGCCAAAATCAAAGTGTAATGTTGAAAATATATTTTGAGTTATTCCACAACATGCATCATGATCCAACCAAGGAGGTAAGCAGGAAGTCTGTTCCTTGACCCTTAAACTGACTGCCAATTGACTACTAAGCTGATTTGCCCTTTAATCATCCTTCTCACTGCAAGTCCTGACTGAGAAAGGAAACCCAGTGTATGGGTTTCAGAGGGATTGAACCAGCATTGTACCACCTCATGGCACATTTATCACACTATCCATAGAAAACAACTTCTGCATTGCCATTATGTTCAAAATACCTGCTCAATCCTCATTCATTAGGTAGAAATTTAGTTGTAAGGTTACTTTTCACATTTTGACATGTTTACATATAAATGCTTTTGTAATACAGCATGTTAACGAGGTGCTTTAGAGGCAAGAAACACATTCAGGACTTAATTCTAATTAATTAGTGAATTTCAGTCAGTTTGGTTTGCATCTGTTTAATTTTGAAGAATCTCATAGTTTTAGATGTGTACAGATCTTTCCTAAATCACGATTCTTTTGTTGAAAGATTCGAAAACAAAAACATTAATCTGAACAGTTTTGCAAGAAACAAAATAGTTGAAGTAATGAGCTTGCTGGAATAACAGAATTGGCTGCTGACAAATCCAGTTATACTGGATATAGAAATTGTTGGATTGTTAAAGATCAGAGTAATAAGTAACTTATATTGTTTATCATATGAATTGTACACAGCCACCTGGGTCCTATTCTCTGGAATTTCCTCCCTAAACTTCATCGCATCGCTCTCCTTTTTAAAACTTTCTCAGAACCAAACTCCTCAACGAAGGTCACCATTCCGATTCTCTCCCGCCCGAGCTCAGGGTCCATTTTCCTTATGACTATTTGAAGTGCCTTGGGACTTCTTTATGTTAAGGATGCTTTATAAATGGGGACCAAATTCACACCCCAATACGCCAACATTTTCATGCACAAGTTCGAGCAGGACTTCTTCACTGCACAAGACCTCCAACCAACACTATACACCAGATACATCTACGACATTTTCTTTCTATGGACCCACGGCAAGGAATCACTAAAGAGACTACACGATAACATCAACAAGTTCCATCCCACCATCAAGCTCACCATGGACTACTCCTCAGAATCAGTTTCTTTCTTGGACACACGAATCTCCATCAAAGACGGGCACCTCAGCACCTCACTCTACCGCAAGCCCACGGACAACCTCACGATGCTCCACTTTTCCAGCTTCCACCCTAACCACGTCAAAGAGGCCATCCCCTATGGACAGGCCCTGCGAATACACAGGGTCTGCTCAGACGAGGAGGAACGCGATGGACACCTACAGACGCTGAAAGACGCCCTAGTAAGAACGGGATATGAAGCTCGACTCATCGATCGACAGTTCCGACGGGCCACAGCAAAAAATCACATCGACCTCCTCAGGAGACTAACACGGGACGCAACCAACAGAGTACCCTTTGTCGTCCAGTACTTCCCCGGAGCGGAGAAACTACGCCATGTTCTCCGCAGCCTTCAACATGTCATCAATGAGGACAAACACCTCGCTATGGCCATCCCCACACCTCCACTACTCGCCTTTAAACAGCCACCCAACCTCAAACAGACCATCGTTCGCAGCAAATTACCTAGCTTTCAAGAGAACAGCGTCCACGACACCACACAACCCTGCCACGGTAACCTCTGCAGGACATGCCAGATCATCGACACAGATACCACCATCACACGAGAGGACACCACCCACCAGGTGCATGGTTCATACTCCTGTGACTCTGCCAACGTTGTCTGCCTCATGCGTTGCAGGAGGGGATGCCCCAGAGCATGGTACATTAGCGAGACCATGCAGACGCTGCGACAACGGATGAACGGACACCGCGCAACAATCGCCAAACAGGAGGGTTCCCTCCCAGTCGGGGAACACTTCAGCAGTCATGGACATTCATCCACCGACCTTCGGGTAAGCGTACTCCAAGGCGGCCTTCGAGACACACGACAACGCAAAATCGTCGGGCAGAAATTGATAGCCAAGTTTCGCACCCATGAGGACGGCCTCAACCGGGATCTTGGGTTCATGTCACGCTACACGTTACCCCACCAGCGAACAAATGTTATCTGTTTTTAATATAACGATATAACGGGTCAGTTGCTGTCTTTTCTATGTTTCTACCTCTCTATCTCTTTTTTTTTGTTTGTTGTTTTTTTTTTGGTGATTTGTATATTCTGTGAGACCTGGCAGGTAACACCTGTCTGTCTGCACACTGATTGCCTTGGCAACGGGCAGTTGAAAAAACTGTCTGTACTCACCAAGCATTGTTCTGTGAATTATAAATGCGATTTCATCTCGAGGATTTCATTTTCACATCGTTCACCTGACGAAGGAGGAAGCCTCCGAAAGCTTGTGAATTTAAAATAAAACTGCTGGACTATAACTTGGTGTTGTAAAATTGTTTACAATTGTCAACCCCAGTCCATCACCGGCATCTCCACATTATAAATGGGAGTAGTTGTTATTGTCGTTTTGCCTGTCACATTACTGAATACGTGTCCTACAATTATTATGCCCTATAACCAATCCTTAGCTGACTGAAAATTACCATAATCTTGTGTTGCAAAAGATGTTTTGGGTTTGACAGCTCAACCCTATGCTCTTCCCCAGACCTTAATAAATGTGTAGAATTGTATCAAGTTTCTAATGCGTATTAAGATAAGGGCATATGGTGACAGGTTGCTGCAGCAGACCTGTTACACACTCTCTAAGGTGAAGATTTGTTTACTTGAATACCATGCAGCCCTCTTTCAAATGTATTGACAGACATATGGCAGGGAGAGGGAGGGGGCCATCATTTTCGGAATAAGCACTAACAGCCTGCCACGGCACAGAATCACAGGTAGGGCACCCTCAGTCTCACAGTAAGTGCTGCCATAGGCAGGATTCTTCCCCACTAATATATGTATGGAGAATTACTCCCCACAGTGTTCATACAGGTACTGTAAATGGTGGAATTGTACATACTTATCCCTCTTCATTACGTCAAAGCAAATGTTAATAATCAGTGATTTTGTGTTGTCACAGTGGCTTCAAGTATCATCTTATACTGTTAAGTTATAAGATGATATCGGAGCGATTCCATGATCCCAGCGTAGAACCCCAACTCACAGAAACGCAGGTCAGAGAAAGAGTTACGTACTGATTTGCTGATCTGCACTCTCGATAAACATGGCTTCCCACTAGAAGATTACAAAATCATTCCTTATAAACGTTTTGATGTAGTTCCTGTAAGATAGGTTGATTTGTGCATGTCCATTATAGCTGCTATTCAGTATCACACTGGTTGTAGGTGAACTGAAACATTTTAATCTTATTTTTTCTCTTAGGTTTATATGTAAAATTATAATAGTAATGCAGCTAGGAAAATGTTAACGTCAGCTTTTCTTACATGTAATACTTGGGGAGGAGAAGGGCAAACTCAGTAACAGTTTTCTATTTTTTAAAACAAACACATTCAATTTTGTAATATTTAGAAAGCTTTTGATTAACTCATCCTTGGTACAGCAAAATTGTATTGTACTATTCTATTAAGAATTTTATTAACAAAAAATGTTTATGTGGAACATCTTTAAGTCTTTTCACAGCACTCCCTCACAACGTGTTGAGATTGTTCTGCAATTAACATTTATGATTTTGAAAAAAGGCCATATGATTCCAAATCAGGGCCGAATGATTAACAGATTGGGATTGTTCCATGCATTATAAAGCAAAAAACTGTAACTGGTAATATTTCACGTCAGAAGTTGGAACTTACAACTTTTGTCTAGAAATAAAATGATTGGCCTGCTAAATAAGTATTAAGGGTCCAGTTGGCCACCCATTTCTATCATGTGGGCAACTCTTAGTAAAATCACAAGCAGTCACTTAGATAGCGACATGACAAAAACATGTTTACGATATGGAAATTGAAACCGATGTTTGCGATAATTGAAGGTTAGACCTCATGAAGTGCAGATGTCACCTCTTTATCAACTGGAAGTTGTTTTGCTCTTTGTCAGAAGTGTGCCATGAAAAGAAAACTTATACTTGTACCATAAATGTTGTGGCAGAACACCAGATTTATTATTAATTAAACCAATTGGGCAAAATATATATATATTTAAATCGTACTTTTACTTTTGCAAATTTATATGATGTGCCCCATTATTCTATTATTGTACAACATGAAGTTAATTTAATGATGGTTTGGTAGTTACATCACTCGAGTATTGGAGACTCAGGAGACCCAAGTTTGAATCGCATCCTTAACTCACACTCTCACTTGGTCTTCTCCTGCAGGGTTGGTTTGCTAAGTTCAGCTAGGTTGTCTGGGAGAAGGAAACAAACCAGGGAGGTATCCCTTGCTATCTACTCAAGTGATCGTTCTGGCAGGTTGACAAAGGATTGGTATTGATGGTATCCATGGAGATGACCACACACTGAACTGTCTCATCATCCTCTCCACAATAAGGTGGACACAGACCGAGGAGAGTAGGAAAATAAGAACAAATGAGATATACTTAAAAAAAATATATAAATCAGTTAATTTTAATCAATCGACGAACTGAATTAAAGTTGAGGTTGCTAGGGAATAAGATTGCTACATAACATTGATTCTTTAATCAGTGAGCTTTTGAAAGTAATGGAATCATCCTGCCTCTGAGTGAGCTTTTATTAATAGTAGTGAATTAAGTGTCATTTTTATCTTTTCAGGCACTGATTTACGTTCATGCTTTCTGAAATCTAAAGGGTACTAGGAAGAAAATCTATACAATTATGTTGTATTTTACTTACTTGATGCTAAGTTAAATGTTCAGCAAACAAGATCATATATTGTTTATCCTCTTCCAATGATCTATTTAGGTTTTAAATATATTTTCACATGCTCTTTTTATCAGAGGAGTGACTTTATGCCAATTTGTAGCATTTCAAAAAATGTGCAAGCTTGGTGGTGGCAAGGTGTCAAAAATGTGTCCTTATTAGAGATAAATGGAACCAGGTTCAATATGGTACAAACTGGAAATATTTCATTCAAACATTGTTACAGTTATAAAGCCCAGGATCCTGCATGCTTTTTTAACTGCTTGCTCAACCTGTCCTGCCACCTTCAAAGGTTTCTGCACATATACCCCCAGGTTTCTCTGTTCATACACCCCATTTAGAATTGTACTTTTTAGTTTGTATAGCTTCTCCTCATTCTTCCTGCCAAAATGTATCACTTTGCACATCTCTGCGTTAAATTTCATCTGCCATGTGTCTGCCTATTCCACCAGCCTGTCTATGTCCTCTTGAAGTATATTACTATCCTCCTCACTGTTTACTACACTTCCAAGTTTTGTGTCATCTGCAAATTTTCAAATTGCACCCTGTACACCCAAGTCCAAGTCATTAATATATATTAAGAAAAGCAATGGTCCTAGTACCGACCCCTGGGGAACACCACTGTATAACTTCCTCCAGTCCAAAAAACAACCGTTCACCACTACTCTCTGTTTCCTGTCACTTAGCCAATTTCGTATCCATGCTTTTATTCTATGGGCTTCAATTTTGCTGACAAGCCTATCATGTGGTACTTTATCAAGTGCCTTTTTGAAAGTCCATATAGACAACATCAACCGCATTGCCCTCATCAACCCTCTCTGTTACCTCATCAAAAAACTCAATCAAGTTAGTTAAACACGATTTGCCCTTAACAAATCTGTGCTGGCTTTCCTTTATTAATCCACACTCGTCCAAGTGATTGTTAATTTTGTCCCGGATTATTGTTTCTAAAAGCTTCCCCACCACCGAGGTTAAACTGACAGGACTGTAGTTGCCAGGTTTATCCTTACACCATTTTTGAACAAAGGTGTAATGTTTGCAATTCTCCAGTCCTCTGACACAACCCCAATATCTAAGGAGGATTGGAAAATTGTAGCCAGCCCTTCTGCAATTTCCACTCTTACTTCCTCAGCAACCGAGAATGCATCCCATCCGAACCGGGTGACTTATCTACTTTTAGTACAGCTAGCCTTTCTCGTACCTTCTCTATCAATTTTTAGTCCATCAAGTATATCAACTACCTCTTCTTTTACTGTGACTTTGACAGCATCTTCTTCCTTGGTAAAGACAGATGCAAAGTACTCATTTAGTACCTCAGCCATGCCCGCTGCCTCCATGCATAGATCTCCTTTTTGGTCCCGAATCGGCCCCATCCCTCCTCTTTCTACCCATTTACTGTTTATATGCCTAAAGAAGACTTTTGGATTCCCTTTTATGTTAGCTGCCAGTCTATTCTCACACTCTCTCTTTGCCCCTCTTAGTTCCTTTTTCACTTCTCCTCTGTACTTTCTATATTCAGCCTGGTCCTCACTTGTGTATCAACCTGACATCTGTCATATGGCCCCTTTTTCTGCTTCGTCTTATTCTCTATCTCTTTTGTCACTTCAGAAATTCCTCCCCCTCTTTAACCTTTACACTATTACTATCCCAGTCTATGTTAGGATAGTTGAAGTCCCCTGTTATCACTATAGTTCTCGCACTGCTCTGTAATTTCCCTGCAAATTTGCTCCTCTATATCCTTCCCGCTAGTTGGTGGCCTATAGACTACACAGAGTAGGTGTATTGGCACCTCTATTGTTTCTTAATTCTAACCAAATAGATTCTGTCTTTGACCCCTCAAAGACATCCTCTCTCTCCATCACTTCAATATTCTCCTTAATCAATACTGCCACCACCTCCTCCTTTTCCTTCCATATCTTTCCTGAACACCTAGAATCCAGGAATATTTAGTAACCAATGCTGTCCTTTTTTGAGCCAGGTCTCCGTTATTGTCACGACATAGAATCATAGAAGTTTACAACATGGAAACAGGCCCTTCGGCCCAACATGTCCATGTCGCCCAGTTTATACCACTAAGCTAGTCCCAATTGCCTGCACTTGGCCCATATCCCTCTGTACCCATCTTACCCATGTAACTGTCCAAATGCTTTTTAAAAGACAAAATTGTACCCGCCTCTACAACTGCCTCTGGCAGCTCGTTCCAGACACTCACCACCCTTTGAGTGAAAAAATTGCCCCTCTGGACCCTTTTGTATCTCTCCCCTCTCACCTTAAATCTATGCTCCCTCGTTATAGACTCCCCTACCTTTGGGAAAAGATTTTGACTATCTACCTTATCTATGCCCCTCATTATTTTATAGACTTCTATAAGATCACCCCTAAACCTCCTACTCTCCAGGGAAAAAAGTCTCAGTCTATCCAACCTCTCCCTATAAGTCAAACCATCAAGTCCCGGTAGCATCCTAGTAAATCTTTTCTGCACTCTTTCTAGTTTAATAATATCCTTTCTATAATAGGGTGACCAGAACTGTACACAGTAGTCCAAGTGTGGCCTTACTAATGTCTTGTACAACTTCAAGAAGACATCCCAACTCCTGTATTCAATGTTCTGACCAATGAAACCAAGCACGCTGAATGCCTTCTTCACCACCCTATCCACCTGTGACTCCACTTTCAAGGAGCTATGAACCTGTACTCATAGATCTCTTTGTTCTATAACTCTCCGCAACGCCCTACCATTAACGGAGTAGGTCCTGGCCCGATTCGATCTACCAAAATGCATCACCTCACATTTATCTAAATTAAACTCCATCTGCCATTCATCGGCCCACTGGCCCAATTTATCAAGATCCCGTTGCAATCCTAGATAACCTTCTTCACTGTCCACAATGCCACCAATCTTGGTGTCATCTGCAAACTTACTAACCATGCCTCCTAAATTCTCATCCAAATCATTAATATAAATAACAAATAACAGCGGACCCAGCACCGATCCCTGAGGCACACCGCTGGTCACAGGCCTCCAGTTTGAAAAACAACCCTCGACACCCACCCTCTGTCTTCTGTCGTCAATCCAATTTTGTATCCAATTGGCTACCTCACCTTGGATCCCGTGAGATTTAACCTTATGTAACAACCTACCATGCGGTACCTTGTCAAAGGCTTTGCTAAAGTCCATGTAGACCACGTCTACTGCACAGCCCTCATCTATCTTCTTGGTTACCCCTTCAAAAAACTCAATCAAATTCGTGAGACATGATTTTCCTCTCACAAAACCATGCTGACTGTTCCTAATCAGCCCCTGCCTCTCCAAATGCCTGTAGATCCTGTCTCTCAGAATACCCTCTAACAACTTACCCACTAAAGATGTCAGGCTCACTGGTCTGTAGTTCCCAGGCTTTTCCCTGCCGCTCTTCTTAAACAAAGGCACAACATTTGCTACCCTCCAATCTTCAGGCACCTCACCTGTAGCGGTGGATGATTCAAATATCTCTGCTAGGGGACCCGCAATTTCCTTCCTAACCTCCCATAACGTCCTGGGATACATTTCATCAGGTCCCGGAGATTTATCTACCTTGATGCGCGTTAAGACTTCCAGCACCTCCCTCTCCGTAATATGTACACTCCTCAAGACATCACTATTTATTTCCCCAAGTTCCCTAACATCCATGCCTTTCTCAACCGTAAATACCGATGCGAAATATTCATTTAGGATCTCGCCCATCTCTTGTGGTTCCGCACATAGATGACCTTGTTGATCCTTAAGAGGCCCTACTCTCTCCCTAGTTACTCTTTTGCCTTTTATGCATTTGTAGAAGCTCTTTGGATTCTCCTTTGCCTGATCTGCCAAAGCAATCTCATGTCCCCTTTTTGCCCTCCTGATTTCTCTCTTAACTCTATTCCGGCAATCTCTATACTCTTCAAGGGATCCACTTGATCCCAGCTGCCTATGCATGTCATATGCCTCCTTCTTCTTTTTGACTAGGGCCTCAATCTCCCGAGTCATCCAAGGTTCCCTACTTCTACCAGCCTTGCCTTTCACTTTATATGGAATGTGCTTACCCTGAACCCTGGTTAACACACTTTTGAAAGCCTCCCACTTACCAGACGTCCCTTTGCCTGCCAACAGACTCTCCCAATCAACTTCTGAAAGTTCCTGTCTAATACCATCAAAATTGGCCTTTCCCCAATTTAGAATTTTAACTTTTGGGCCAGACCTATCATTCTCCATAGCTATCTTAAAACTAATGGAATTATGATCACTGGTCCCAAAGTGATCCCTCACTAACACTTCTGTCACCTGCCCTTCCTTATTTCCCAAGAGGAGGTCAAGTTTTGCCCCCTCTCTAGTCGGGCCATCCACATACTGAATGAGAAATTCCTCCTGAATACACTCAACAAATTTCTCTCCATCCAAGCCCCTAATGCTATGGCTGTCCCAGTCAATGTTGGGAAAGTTAAAGTCCCCTACTATTACCACCCTATTTTTCTTGCAGCTGTCTGTAATCTCCTTACATATTTGCTCCTCAATTTCCCGTTGACTGTTTGGGGGTCTGTCGTACAATCCTATCAAAGTGATCTCTCCCTTCTTATTTTTCAGTTCTACCCATATAGACTCAGTGGGCGAACCCTCGGATATATCCACTCTCACTACTGCCGTGATGTTCTCCCTAATCAAGAACGCAACTCCCCCCTCCTCTCTTACCTCCTGCTCTATCTTTCCTATAGCATCTGTACCCTGGAACATTGAGCTGCCTGTCCTGCCCCTCCCTTAGCTATGTTTCAGTAATAGCTATAACATCCCAGTCCCATGTACCCATCCATGCCCTGAGTTCATCTGCCTTGCCCATCAGACTTCTTGCATTGAAATAAATGCAGTTTAATCTAGACTTCCCTTGGTCTTTGCCCTGCTTTCTCAGACCATCTGTCCGGTCATGTTTTGTACACTCTCCCTTATTGCCTTTTGTTTCTGTCACCACTTTACTTCCCACTGACTTCCTGCATCGGTTCCCATCCCCCTGCCACATTAGTTTAAACCCTCCCCAACAGCACTAGCAAACACTCCCCCTAGGACATTGGTTCCAGTCCTGCCCAGATGCAGACCGTCCAATTTGTACTGGTCCCACCTCCCCCAGAACTGGTTCCAATGGCCCAGGAATTTGAATCCCTCCCTCTTGCACCATCTCTCAAGCCACATATTCATCCTAGCTATCCTGTCATTCCTACCCTGACTAGCCCGTGGCACTGGTATCAATCCTGAGATTACTACCTTTGAGGTCCTACTTTTTAGTACAACATATTCCCATGTGGATATTTGCGCCTGGAGCTCACCTTGTTCTCCATACTTCATGCGTTTACACAGATGTACTCTAAACCTATTTTAGACCTTCTCATATTCTCTCTTGATCTGATCCCACCAATACTGTAGTATTTCTTACTCTAGTGCTATCTGTCTCTCCCAATCCTTAGGTGTCAGTCTCCAGTTTGCCCTGTAATACTTTCCATATAACTCACTTTGCAGGTGTTTCCCTGTTAAAATTAAAAACGGTACTTGAACTTTAAATAACTAGCATTCAGTAAAATAATGTCAGCCTTCATGTCTAGAGAATAATTAATTGCCAAAGGCAGAATCAAGCAACACCAGTGAGAAAATAGTTACAATAACCAAGCAAAGGAAGTGCAGAATGACCGACAATGTCATGCCTTTCAATTACTTCTATTTTGAAATGTTAAGTTTGAAATATCTGCCTGTATGATACAATACTAGTGTGAAAATGTTATTTGGGCAATATGGCCCGGAAATTGCGCTGAGTGGCAAACGAAGTTGCCCGCCGCTGATTAATTATAAACTCACCCACAAACTATTCACAAACTTTTGAGACCTGCAAGGGTTGCAGCAGCCTTTCCTGGGCTTCTGTGAGTTGTGAGAGTGGGGAAAGGATCTTTCCCTCCTCTCAAATAATCAGCTGGAAGCATCCCTGACAAGCCGCACAGTGTCAGAACCAGGAAATGCAAGCTGCAACGGTAAATTCAATATAAAATCAGTTAGAGAAAGCGAAATAAGGAGATGGTAAAAAATATTGAATTAAAAGACTGAGATAAAAGAGACAGACAGAAAAAGTTTTTAAAAAATAAAGTTTTTAAAATTTTTTATAACTGTCCAACAACAATTAAAATCAGAAATAATGAGACTCCACATTTTTAAAAGTTAATTTTCAATGCCAGAGAGGTTGTTTGGCAGTCATTAAGATTTACCACGCCGTTAAAAGTTACTTTCGACCTAAATAAAACCCAGTGTACCTTTTTTATGGAGCGATTGGTTTGTTTCCAGCTGGGCAGTGCAGCAAGCTTGTGTTGGTCCATTCATTCAGCCAGCGTGCTGCCTTTTCCATGCAGTTTTCAAACGAACAAGGCAAATAATAGAGCAATTTCCAGATTTCCATGTTTGACCGCATGTGTGATCACCAGAACTTGGTCTTCCATTTGCCCTGAAGTAACGGCGAGCCTTGTTAGCATCGCCGTTACTTTATGAGCAATTTCCGGGCCTATGGGCCAGAATTTGCTGGAGTTAGTTAGACTTTTTTAGAATTTGCACAGTTAGTTAGACTGTTTCCTGCACCCTTAAGCTCAAAATTTTTTTGCCCTGTAAGTTGCTGGAAGTGCGCGCTGAAATGGCGTGGCGAGGGCAACGGGTCATCTGGAACCTTGGTGAACGGCGGGACCAACAGTGTATCTCCTTAACTAATGAGATTTAAGGATTGAGAAATAAACAGAGGAAGGACTGAGCAGGAGGGTGAATTAGAGTGGGTGATTTCAATGTCAAATCAGGTACAGAAAGACAAATAAAGAGAGGGAAAGAAAGATTGGATTAAGAGAGAGAGAGAGAAAAAGAGACAGAAAGGAAAAATAAGAAAATAAAATTAAAAATTTGACATTTTTAAAGTCTCCAACAACTATTCACTACCTGAAGGATTGAAATGCCACACTTTTAATTGTTCACTTTCTGGGCTTGAGAGGTTGATTGGCAGGCTTTAACAATTATCACGTTGTTAAATGGGTACTTGTGCTATTAATTACTAGACTTAACTTTCAGTGGTGAGTTTAATGGGCAATTAATGTGCAAATGCTGCAGCATCATGACAATCACAGGGAGGCTAAGGGCGAGATGTCATTTTCATGAATCTCACAGCGGAGCGGCGCAAATTGTCCAACAAGTTGTGGCGATTCGCAATTCATGGGATATCTCTTCCTCGCCACTAGTTGTGGCCAATTTGCACATTAATAATGGTGTGCGTCATTCACATGCCATTATTTGTTCAGCAAATTCCGACCCAATGACAAGGGGTAATCAGTGGGAAAAGTCATTACATAAACTAACAGCTGAAGTCAAGGGTTTGAAAAGTCATGGAGCTGTTGATGAGATTTACTCTTGAAATTGATGTAGGAGTGTATGGCATTGTATTAAGGATTAAAAGGGAAAGTTAATACCAATATATTAAGAATCACAGACAGTACAGAAATAGTGGGGTGGGATGTGGGTAGGGTTTTAAATGAATATGTTGTCTCCGTATTCACAAAGGAAAGGGATGATCCGGACATAGTAGTTAAAGAGGAGAGGTGTGAAATATTGGATAAGGTAAACATAACGAGAGAGGAAGTACTAGAGGGACTGGAATCCTTGAAAGTTGATAAGTCACCAGGGCCAGATGGATTGTTTCATAGGCTATTGAAGGAAGCCAGGGAGGAAATCGCGGATGCTCTGAGGATCATTTTCCAATCCTCACTAGATACACGGGAGGTATCGGAGGACTGGAAGACTACAAACGTAGTACCATTGTTTAAAAAGAGTACGAGGGAAAGGCCGAACAATTATAGGCCGGTCAGTCTTACCTGGTGGTGGACAAACTATTAGAATCAATACTGAGAGATAGGATAAACTGTCACTTGGAAAGGCATGGTTTAATCAGGGATAGTCAGCATGGATTTGTTCAGGGAAGGTCATGCCTTACAAATCTGATTGAATTCTTTGAGGCAGTGACAAGGAGGATTGATGAGGATAGTGCAGTGGATGTTGTCTGCATGGATTTTATAAGGCATTTGACAAAGTCCCACATGGCAGACTGGTCAGAAAGTTAAAAGCCCATGGGATACAGGGAAATGTGGCGAATTGGATCCAAAATTGGCTCAGTAACAGGAAACAAAGGGTAAAAGTCGATGGATGTCTTTGCGAATGGAAATCTGTTTCCAGTGGTGTGACACAGGGCTCAGTGTTGGGTCCCTTACTGTTTGTGCTATATATTAATGATTTGGACTTGAAAGTAGGGGGCATGATTGGCAAATTTGCAGATGACACAAAAATTGGCAGTGTAGTTGATAGTGAAGAGGATAGCTGTAGACTTCAAGAAGATATCAATGTGTTGGTGGAGTGAGCGGAAAAGTGGCAAATGGAGTTCGACCTGGAGAAGGGTGAGGTAATGCACTTAGAGAGGGCAAACAGTAAAAGGGAATACGCAGTAAACGGGAATATATTGAGAGGGGTAGAGGAAGTGAGAGACCTTGGAGTGCATGTACACAGGTCCCTGAAGGTGGTAGTACAGGTAGATAAGGTTGTGAAGAAGGCATATGGAATGCTCTCAGTTATTAGCCGAGGTATAGAATACAAAAGCAGGGATGTAATGATGGAACTGTATAAAACGCTGGTAAGGCCACAGCTGGAGTATTGTGCGCAGTTCTGGTCACCACATTACAGGAAGGACGTAATTGCTCTGGAGAGAGCGCAGAGAAGATTTACAAGAATGTTGCCAGGGTTTGAAAATTGCAGCTTCATGGAGAGATTGGATAGGTTGGTGTTGTTTTCCTTGGAGCAGACGAGGCTGAGGGGAGACTTGATTTGAGGTGTACAAAATTATGAGGGGCCTAGATAGAGTAGACAGGAAGTATCTGTTTCCCCTAGCGGAGAGTTCAAGAACTAGAGGACATAGATTTAAGCTGATTGGCAGAAGGATTAGAGGGGACATGAGGAAAAACTTTTTTTTACCCAGAGGGTGATGGGTGTATGGAATTCTCTGCCCGAATTGGTGGGAGACGCAAGGACCCTCAACTCTTTTAAAAATTACCTGGACCTGCAGCTAAAGTGCTGTAAGCTGCAGGGCTACGGACCGGGTGCTGGAAGATGGGATTAGAATGGGCACCAGGTTGTTCCTCGAGCCGGCGCGGACACGATGGGCCGAATGGCCCCCTTCTGTGCTGTATCTTTTCTATGGTTCTATGGTATTTTCAACTGCTAGTTGCCCATTTTCTGCCTGAAAAACAGGCGACTGGCAGAGAAAAATCTGATGGGGACCTTGTGCACCCATTTACCTGCCTGAATCAATTTTCAGATAGGCCTTTAAATGGGTGCCCAGCAATCCCATACAAAACACACGGGAGGCTGTTCAAAAATGCAAAATGGGTTCCTATGCCTATTGCAGGAGCCCAATTGTAATTTTTGTGGCGAACTGGGCAGAGCATGCACAGCGCATGTTAGTACCACTTTCTCCAGGTGTTGAGAGGCCGAACTGGCAGTCCTCAAAAGGATCGCTGGAAATCTTGCCAAAAAGGTATGTTTTTTGTTGTTTTTTGTGGAGCGAGGAAAAGCAGCAGTGCTCCTCCAGGCCCCACAAAAATCTTTTGGCCCACTGCCAGCAGGTTCTCCTTTTTCCCTCACTCAACAGCTGCTCCTCCCCCCCCCCCCTCCCCCCCCCCCCTGCAGGCCTTACTTGCTGGCTGGCTACAGCTGCGGATTTTCTACCACAGGAAACCCGTGAGCTGCAGCGGAACTCCTGTTCGGCGCCCACAGCTTGCCAGAAAATTGTTAATTAGGCCCGAATCTGACTGCCACGATGGGCAGGTGCGCCGTCGATATTGCAGCTGTTTGGCGCCCAAGTAGAAAAATTTCTTGCATGTGTATTGTACTTTGGTCAGGTTGGGGCAGAAATAGTTTATACTTTATTAACAACCAATGCCTAGCTAAACATAGAGACTGTGCAAGATATTATGTAACAGGGTGGGGTACCACACTGCTAAGTGACTTGTAGTGTTTGCTGGAGGTTTTGGTGGGATAAGTTGCTCAAACAAAAAGTATTTGTAAATCAGCAGTTACATCCGCTCTTTGTGACATGTAAGCCAGTGATTCTTTTTAAGAGCGTTTGAATTCTATTGTTCTCAAAGGTGCGGATGATAGGAGTGTCAATTTCTGATGAATTAATATTTGTCATTGTATTTAAACAACTTGGAACTGCTATTCATGTAAACAGTAGTTGGTAACTTCCATGGAGATCCAGTGAAAGACTAAAGCATGAAGAGATGACCTTCCAATGGCGCCACACCATTGCCTGGTAGGTTCTTTGGAGCAGAACAAAATATAAAAACTTAATTTCTAGTTAGACAGGTAACTGTACATACAGTATATTTTAAATGGCAGATTATAAACTAAATATTTAAATACTGTTTGAATTAAACTTTATAAAGTGATTGTACAGCAACACTTCCTGTGCAGTGAAACGTGGAGAAAATGTGTGTCCTCAAAAGAATTGCTCACTATTACAGTTTATTACAACAATAACTTCTTGCAAAGATTTTTATTCACTGGCAACGTCCGAAATTGTATTCATGCTTAGATTTAAAAAAAACAAAAACATTCCAGGAAAACATTTTTTGGAAAATTGGAATAAGTAAAGTTTCCAGCAACAGAAAAAATTGGCCTAGGTTCCTTGAGCTACAAAGAGCAAATATAAATATTACTTCCTGAGAGAAAAATATTACAAATATTAGCTAAGTTTTTCAGATGAGCGAAGTCTCTGACAACACAAAAAGCAAAATAATTGAATATGATATCCCGTCATACTAAGAATAATAATGGGGAAAGAATTGCTCTGTTTCTATGTGTAGCATAATCTTTTTTAGCTGTGACTGCGGGCCAAGATGGAGGCTATGGCTGGTCACATGTTCCGCACTCACCGCTGTTCATTCACTTTCAAAATCCCAACCAAAAATGTTGGTGCATAATTCGGTCAGGAAGTTTCCATGGCATTTAAAGATACTGGAAAAGCACCCGTGGAACAGGAGGTTGCAACTCATTGTATTAGAATTACCATGACCAGCTGGAATGTGAAATCACTTGAGAAAGTTTGTGCTGACCTCATTTGTGGTGCCGAAGAGAAGAATCTGAAGGTCAAGGGACCTAGTCGCATGCCCACCAAGATTCTACTTTCACAATAAGAAAGACTTCTTGTGGGGATAGTTCCATAAGCTGAGGTAATTTCTAAATCTGGATCCACAAGCATCTGATTGATTTACACAGTCTGAAATTGTGAATTCTCGCAACATTGTAAATGTGTTCTTTTTGAATGCCTTCATGATTTTGTTCGAAATATCAAGCAGAGGATATCTCATGAATGCATTTGCAACATTACTATCAGTACAGTTCTTTTCCCAGACTAGCTCATCCATCCTGAACGAAGCTACAGACCCCCATTGCAACTCGTTCTTAAATGATTCCAGGGTTTTCGCCTCCACTACTCTACCCAGAGGTCCATTCCATGTGTTGATCAGTCTTTGTGTCAAGACCTTCCTGACATGAGTCCGAAATTTGCATTTTACTAGTTTCAGCATTTTTTTTATGTCCTACTATTGCCATTTAGTTTGAAGGTATGCTCTGACCTGTTTCAAATCATCTACTACCTTATATGTCTTTCAGTTTCCTCATTTCAAGGCCGAAAAGCCGAAGCTTCTCCCGCCTGTCCTCATAACTCAATCCTCTAATACTCGTCTCATGGTACTTCTCTAAACTGTCTACAGTACTTGAATGTCACTCTTGTGTCGTAGTGACCAGAACTGGAGGCAGTACTCAAGGTGTGGTCTATAGACCACTTTACAACGTGCTCTGAGCATGATTTCCACTGACATGTACTCTACTGTTTTGGTTATATAGATCAGCTTTGTTGATAGCTGCTCCACAGTGAGTGGATATGTTAAATGTTAGTTTTCTCCCCTCTCTTTCTTGCCTGTCCCAGGAGATTACATGACTGCGGGGGGGCGGGGAGGGGGTTGTAAGTATCTGGGCATGATGCTCCAGCCATCATGAGGTGTGGGGCTTGATGGGCCAGCTGGTCTTTTCCTGCTCATCAATTTTGGATGTTCATATGAGTCTACTGAAATCCCGGGATCTCTTTCAAATTCATCTTTAGGTGGTTCAACAC
Organism: Heptranchias perlo; assembly: GCF_035084215.1. Lineage (NCBI taxonomy): Eukaryota > Metazoa > Chordata > Chondrichthyes > Hexanchiformes > Hexanchidae > Heptranchias > Heptranchias perlo. Next base: position 28,375,920 of record NC_090347.1, on the reverse strand, counting down.
TATATGTGGTTCATTTTAGCTCAGGTTTGCAGTCCAGATTTACAATATCAGCAGTTAGTCTCCCAACTGCTTATGAAGATGTTACCAAATGAATGCAACATAGTCAACTTCATTTACTCCAAACAAGCATCCGAAATGGATCAAAATTCTTTGTAAACCTATTTTCCATCACTTCCTTCCCCCCATCACCTCCCTACCCCACCAAAAAAAATGCCTGGGAGCCTGTGTAAAGAATAACCTCACCAAAAATTGAAGGGAAGGATAAAAATGGACACAAATATCGGAAAGTCTGCCTACATAACTCTGAATAATAACATACAGTGCTTATGTCCACAACACACAGGGAGCTGTTATTCTCGATTTGATGAATACCAAAACAAACCTAAGTGATATTATGAGGTACTAAAAATGCATTTTTTCATTAATGCATGCATTGGGAGACTGGTAGGAGGTACAGCCAGGGGGAGAATGACCACTTTTAATTAATGGCATACTGTTAGGGCATTGTCTCAATGGCTGTCACTAAATATCATCTGGAGACTGCACATTGGAAGCAGGCAGTCTTCGGAATGTAAAAGCGTGGTCTGAAAGTATTTAAGAAATCTAAAAAATGTCCTTGCAGAATCATGTGAGTTTGAAAGGAAAAGGGAGGAGAAGAACATTTCTGAGAAGCAAAGAATTTGAAATAGTAGATCACAACAGTTAAAAATAGCAAAATAATATCAGCAGATAGCACCAGAGGTTTTCTCCTCCTCCTCCTCCTCTTACTGCCACTCACCTCTGTCATTTTTCTCTTGCCAGGAGCCTGAACGAGTGAACTACAGAAACCTGTATATTTTTCATGCCAACATTTTTTAATGAGTTTGTAAAAATTTTAAATTTAAGTTGTGGGTCCGTAGGTAGATCAAGAAAGTTATGTTCCCCTTCCCAAAAAGTAAATCTTGTCCAACTAAAATTGAGTTAACAGATACTTTTTCTCCTCCTTTGCTTCTCTCTCTCTCTCTATGTATATGTGTGTATGTATGTATATATATATATATATATATATATATATATACATACTTCTGTACTCAGAATTTTAAAATTTATTACCTATGTTGTGTCTGATAATATAGATGCCCTTCCTGCATCAATGCTGCACAAGCTTAAGCTTATTCAAAACACCATAATCTGCTGTATCATGTCCCATTATCCCTCTTCAAGCTCTGCTGGCTCTCATGCCCCAATGCATTGATTTCAAAATTCTCATCCATGTTTTCAAGTCTCTCCATGTCCTTGCTCCACCCTACCATTGGGATCTTTTCCTGCCTTATGTTCCTGAAATTGCCCTCTGTGTTCCTTTAGGAGACTTCTCACCCCTCACTCCCTCCACTCCAACATCAGCAGCCCCAGTGTTCAGCCACAATGCATTTATCATTTGGAGTTCTCTACCCAATTGCCTCTGCTTTGCTGCCTCCCTCTCTACTTTTAGAAACCTCCTCAAAACCTTGCTTTTCGATCATACCTTTGGTTCTCCATTTTAGTCTCTTCATTACCCTCCGCTTTCCCTATGCTCAGTGTCTACTGCATCTCTATCCTCGTTATTGTAAAGTGGTCTCAAACATTTCCCTGCCCATGAGGAGCACCATATAAATGCAAGTTGTTGTTGCATATATATCTCTGTACAATTTTTTCTAATTTTCTGCTCTGAAATTTATATCCCCAATTCAATATCCCACGGAAGGTTAAGTGACAGAAGTAAATTTTAAGTACCATAATAAGTTCCAGAATATGAATATTCATGTCATAATACAATAATTATCAACTTAAATTGTACAACATTCATAAGATTATGCTTACAATTTGTAGAACTTACTCACATTATCCACAATAATCATAAAAAATTCCATTTTTCATTTTAAACATAGATACATTATATTAACATCACAAAATTATTTATTAATTATGTTACTAAGATGAATATTATTAACGAAAGATTTTCAGTATTGGCCAAAAAGTTAGTCAGCAGATTTATTAGCTCAATTTCAGGTTCATCAGCCAACCCATTGAATAGGTTAATGCTATGACACAATCTTTTTTTTGCCAGATAATGACTAATATAGCTGACTGTGTAAAGGCTTTATTAACATCTGATGGTTTAGTAAGAGGCCAATCCTGTCCCTGCATTCAGAAGGGAATACATTTGAAGAGTAACCATCCTCTGACAAAGTGAGCATACATATTATTTTAAACAAAAACAGAAAATGCAGGAAATACTCAGCATGTTAAGCAGCATCTGTGGAGACAGCAGATAAGACGTTTTGGGTACAGACCCTTCATCTGAACTGTTCTGTTATGTTCTCATTCTTCTGTCCAGGTTCTGTGCACCCAAAAGCAGGTGACCTGCTTTGAGTCCTCTTGCCAATGGTATTCTACATCAATCTGCATGTAAATTCCCTCCCTCCATCTAAAGAAATGCATTACTGTCCATTTGACGCAGTCCATTGTGGGAACTCAGCAGGTGGAGAATTATTATACAAACCCGCATCCTACCAATCTTTAACACAGCACATCATAATACTATGTATCGGGATGTATATGGGGAGGGGCTACTTTTAAAAAAAAAAGGAGTGCAAAAGCTTTCATGTTTTTTTGGGCATAAAAGACATCTATTTTATGATTTTCAGTATTTTAAATGGGTGTCTCTACAGGCCTTGAATCCCTTTCATGGAGGCATGCAACTGATTTTTTTCCCCCCAAAGAGCTGTAGCCTTTTTTATTGCATTTCTGTAATCCTTGATGGAAACTGGCATAGCAATGGCACAAAAGGGAGTCATCCATTTATTAAATTAATTTCTTTAAATCAGAAAAAGTACCTTGCCAGGCAGCAACTGAGTGTGGTTCACCTTGAAGCATGGCATGTCTTCTGTCTGTTTTGGGTGTTTTCACTTTGTACGTTACTTTCATGTTACATATTGAGAATGCAGTGACACAATGAAACACATTCACATTCTTTTAGCTAATACCGATTTATTTAACTTTCCACATAGTTAACAGTTGTGCCAAGTTTAGAAATTGTGCTGGAATTGTGCTGAAAACTGAAATTCTATACAACTGTGGAAAAAAGGTGATATCCCTGTATACTCCATCACATATCACGTTCCAAAATCAAATAAGCTTTTGCTCGTACAACTGATAAATTGTGAATTGAAAGCAGGACGAAAGTAAATGAGATGTTGGGGTAGAGTTTCTGCTTTGGGCGCAATCGGTAATCGGGTGCAAATTGAGGTTTTGGGTTACAGTTCAAGTTTCCGCCAAAATGCATTTGCATAATCACAAACGTAAAATCTTCCATGGACCAGCGCAATCTGGCAGCATAATACAGTGTAGTCATTTATTTTTTTTCTTTTCAATAAAAAGTATATATTTTTAAAATTCGTTCATGGGATGTGGGCATCGCTGGCGAGGCCTGCATTTATTGCCCATCCCTAATTGCCCTTGAGAAGGTGGTGGTGAGCCGCCTTCTAGAACCGCTGCAGTCCGTATGGTGAAGGTTCTCCCACAGCGCTGTTAGGAAGAGAGTTCCAGGATTTTGACCCAGCGACGATGAAGGAACGGCGATATATTTCCAAGTCGGGATGGTGTGTGACTTGGAGGGGAACGTGCAGGTGGTGTTGTTCCCATGTGCCTGCTGCTCTTGTCCTTCTTGGTGGTAGAGGTCGCGGGTTTGGGAGGTGCTGTCGAAGAAGCCTTGGCGAGTTGCTGCAGTGCATCCTGTGGATGGTACACACTGCAGCCACTGTGCGCCGGTGGTGAAGGGAGTGAATGTTTAGGGCGGTGGATGGGGTGCCAATCAAGTAGGCTGCTTTTTCCTGGATGGTGTCGAGCTTCTTGAGTGTTGTTGGAGTTGCACTCATCCAGGCAAGTGGAGAGTATTCCATCACACTCCTGACTTGTGCCTTGTAGATGGTGGAAAGGCTTTGGGGAGTCAGGAGGTGAGTCATTCGCCACAGAATACCCAGCCTCTGACCTGCTCTTGTAGCCAAAGTATTTATATGGCTGGTCCAGTTAAGTTTCTGGTCAATGGTGACCCTCAGGCTGTTGATGGTGGGGGATTCGGTGATGGTAATGCCGTTGAATATCAAGGGGAGGTGGTTAGACTCTCTCTTGTTGGAGATGGTCATTGCCTGGCACTTGTCTGGCGCGAATGTTACTTGCCACTTATGAGCCCAAGCCTGGATGTTGTCCAGGTCTTGCTGCATGCGGGCTCGGACTTCTTCATTATTTGAGGGGTTGCGAATGGAACTGAACACTGTGCAATCATCAGCGAACATCCCCATTTCTGACCTTATGATGGAGGAAAGGTCATTGATGAAGCAGCTGAAGATGGTTGGACCTAGGACGCTGCCCTGAGGAACTCCTGCAGCAATGTCCTGGGCTGAGATGATTGGCCTCCAACATCATTGCGCTGAAGCCGGCCCCACCCACAAAACTGGCCACGCCCCTGATCGAAATAACGAGGATGCAGAGTTTCTGCCGATCATGCTCGTTTGAGGAGGGTCTTCAAATTAAGCTTATTTCTTAGGCACGCAGATACTAGTCGGCACGTTTTAAATGTTTTTACATATTAAAAAAATTACTAAGAAACTGACGAGGGTACACCAATGAAACTAATAAACTAGTGAACTAGTTCAGTATAGTTTTTTCAAGTAATTTTCAGTGAGTTAAAATCAGGTTACTCACACGTGGAGGACTAGACACTCTTATTGAAAATACTTATTTTTTGTGACAAATCCATTTTCAGCTTCATGCTAGGTATGACTCCAGCCACTGGAGAGTTTTCCACCTGATTCCCATTGACTTCAATTTTACTAGGGCTCCTTGGTGCAACACTTGGTCAAATGCTGCCTTGATGTCAAGGGCAGTCACTCTCACCTCACCTCACCTCTGGAATTCAGCTCTTTTGTCCATGTTTGGACCAAGGCTATAATGAGGTCTGGAGCCGAGTGGTCCTGGCAGAACCCAAACTGAGCATCGGTGAGCAGGTTAATGGTGAGTCAGCGCCGCTATAAAAAATGTTCATTGATGTATTTAAGATGTACTTAAGAGGTGAATACAGCTGAAAATGGATTTGTCACAAAAAATAAGTATTTTCAATAAGAGTGTCTAGTCCTCCACGTGTGAGTAACCTGATTTTAACTCACTGAAAATTACTTGAAAAAACTATACTGAACCAGTTCACTAGTTTATTAGTTTCATTGGTGTACCCTCGTCAGTTTCTTAGTAATTTTTTTAATATGTAAAAACATTTAAAACGTGCCGACTAGTATCTGCGTGCCTAAGAAATAAGCTTAATTTGAAGACCCTCCTCAAACGAGCATGATCGGCAGAAACTCTGCATCCTCGTTATTTCGATCGGGGGCGTGGCCAGTTTTGTGGGTGGGGCCGGCTTCAGCGCAATGATTTTTGAACAAGTGCAAAAGGTCGCGTCCAGCGTAAATCGATTTTCTGCAATCTTTTGCGTTGGTTTGGTCGGAGCGCAAACCAGCGGAAACTCTACCTTGTTAGATCTAGTGTAAAGGCATGTCAAGACATGCAATGCCTCCAGAGGTTTCATTTCTAAGGACTCCCACAAAATCACAGTATCTTAAAAAAAAAAGGAAAAAAAATATCACCAGGTAACAAATGATGTCTTAATACAGTGGTTTCCACACGTTTTTCACTTCACTTTAATCAGAACAGGTTGTTCAATAGTCTTCATGTAACATCTGTAAATGTGATCAATGAAACTTCAAGACAATTTCTTTTTGTTTCTCAAACAAGATTGCCATTAAATGAAATGACATGACACATATTCCAAATAAATCATATACTAAATGGCTGAGTATTTTGTATCATTGCTAAATAATACAAAAGCCAATCCAAATAATGGTTACCCCCCACCCCATCATCCATTTCTCAGGACTGAAAATAATGGTCACATCTCAAGTGCTGCCCTTCTGTTTAAACCAAGGTGTAAGTTGTTTCTGTAAGAATGCAATCTGGTGGATTTTAATCAAAAAATACGTAGTAGATAATGGAAACCTGTCACTGAATTACAATGCAGAAATCCAGTCAAGAGATTCAGATAAGCCAGGAAAGGAAGTTTGACAAGTGACTGGTGTATATTAGATGGACAAAGTGATAATTTTTCTTTTAACAATTCCTTTTCTTGAGACTTCGGTGCCGTGTTTCCATTGAAGTAGCCATATGGTATAATACCTGAAGGTATGCTGAAGCTCTGTCATAGTTCGGGCAGCATTACTTGGTATGTGGATGGAATAAATTACCACCATGTGTATATATAACAAAGGGAACATGGCAGCACGGACAGACCAAAACAAATCTTTAAAAAGTCCATATAAACATCTCCAAAAATAGACTTGTACCTTTCTTACCAGAACAGCTAAAAATACCATAATATACAAACAATAGTGACCTTTGTCTTTCTACTGCTAGCTGAATGTGATGCCTAGTAACCTTCCAAAGACAAGTGAAGTTTAAAATTGCTTACCCTTGTATTGATTAAGTGTGTTAAGGGAAATCTCTTAGTTTGATGCAGCGAGTAGTCACAAACTAGAGAACATTTGATCCATTTCTTTTAGCTAATGTGCTTATCTCTGTTGTAATAAAATGTCTAAGCCTGCTAATGATATGTTTTGGCTGTGTTGTGACCCTTGGAACACTGCATCTTTAAATGTGGCCAATGCATATTGTAACACAAGCAGTTCTTACTTGGCACTGCTTGGAGTAAGTTGGAGGATATGCTGCTTTATAAGGACACATTGGGCCTGATTTTCCTGTGAAAATAACAGCGAGGTGAACAGGGCTCACCGTTATTTCCGTGCAACTAGTACGACAACTTCCGGGGACCGCATATGCGCAGTCAAACGCGGAAATCCGGAAGTTGCTGTACCAGATGCGACTCTCCTCCATAAACTCAACGATAACGACATCTCGCTGGCTGGCTCCCCATTCAAATGAATGGAATGGCATGAAGTTCCTGCACTGACATGATTGATATAAACCAATCTCGGCAAAAAAAGATACATCAAATCATTTCAAGTCTAAGCACATTTTTAATGGCGTGGTAAGTCTTAATGTCTGCCAAACAACCTTCCTGGCCCTGGAAATTAACTTTAACAAGTATGGAGTCTCATTCCTTCAAATTTTATTGTAAACAATTTTACAACACCAAGTTATAGTCCAACGATTTTATTTTTAATCCCACAAGCTTTCGGGGGCTTTCCCCTTCCTCAGGCGGTGTGGAAATGATGTCAAATTTTATGATGTGGAGATGCCGGTGATGGACTGGGGTTGACAAATGTAAGGAATCTTACAACACCAGGTTATAGTCCAACAGTTTTATTTGAAAATATTATTCAAATAAAACAGTTGGACTATAACCTGGTGTTGTAAGATTCCTTACATCTTCAAATTTTAATTGTTGTTGGACATGTAAAAATAATATTGTTTTGTTTTTTCTTTCTGTCTCTTATCTCTGTCTCTTAATTCAATATTTCTTATTCCTCTCTTTATTTTGCTTTCTGTACCTGATGGACATGATGGATATGAACCAATCTCGGTAAAAAAAAGTTACATCAAATCATTTCAAGTCTAAGCTTCAATCTGATTGGTTAAGGAGTTACACAGTTGCTTGTCCTGTTCACACAGGTCCAATTATGTATAACATACCCTGTCTTTTTACGGCGATGTGGTCTAATTGCTGCAACGTACTGAAGTCAATTAAAGGCTAATTGCTTTTTGGGACATCCTGATTGTTCTGGTTGCCTCTTCAAAAACTGGATCAGTTTGTTTAAACATGTCCTTTACTTTCTGAAGCGATTTTGGATATCCCCTCTACCCTCAAATGTTCTAAATCTCCATTTGTAGCAGTCCTCACCAGAGATTAAATTCACTGGTCTATAGTTATCATTGTCTCTTTTTGAATCAAGAGATCTTGTGCTTTCTACCAATCATCTGGCATTACTCCTGTTTTCAGTGAGTTATTGAAAATATCAACCAGAGCATCGCACAAGACCTCTGCCTTTTCCTTAAAGGGAATACATTAAGGTCAAGGTACAGTACTGGGCAACAACTTGGTAATCAACTGCAGATTATTTTTTGATAAATTCGCTGTAACGATAGATCAATTATTCATCCTGTTATGTGAATATCATCCAGCACTTGGAAAACACCAACCTTCACACTCGCACTTGACAGTCTCTACTAAATAAAACCACCCATATAAAATAAGTAATAATCAATATCAGAAGGTCGCCACAATGTTGTAATTCAATCTTGGGCTCAGATGATGGTTATAAACTCCTCACTGAGCATGAGTGCACATGTAGCACTCATCCAGCCTGGAGCATAATATAACATTCTGGGTTCGATTTTCGCACCCCCGAGCGGGTGTGTTCGTGGCAGGGGGGGCTACGAAAATTGAGGATTCCCGGGGCGGGTCCAGAGCCCGCGCCAACCCGCCCACTTCCAGGTTCCCCAGTGATGCGCTGACATGCGCGCGCAGCCCCTCATGTGGGACTCCCGCCGGCAATTAAAGCTGGCGGGGTGCCACTTAAAGTAATTATTTAGGTATTTCAGGTCATTTACAGACTTGATTAACATGATATTTTAGGAGGGGTGGGATTTTGCAAACAACTGGGACTGTTTCCGGTACTGGGGGAAACACTCCCAGCTGAAATGGACATGTTGCAGCCATCAGCATGTGGCAGCTGCAAAGGTCCATTTGACAGGTGGTGGGGGGGAAACCCTCACTCATTGCAGGAGGCCACTCTGTCACTTTGGACAAAGTTTGGCCTCCACCACCCTCCTCCTAACAATAAAATTCACCAACTTGCACACTTTCCCCGGTGTCCAGACACATTTACCTACCTTGCTGACCCTCTCAAATGTACATCTTCCAGATGGGGGCCGCCGTAGCTGCAGTCATGACCTCCTCGGAGGACGAACAGCATCACCAGCCTCGCTGGCCATGCATCCAACTCTGACACGTGGAGCCCCACAACATAGTGCTGTGACACATCCACCTGCACAGCAGGAGGGAGGGCAACAGCAGAGAGAGATGCTTCGCAGAAGGCACTACCCTCACCACAGGGTCTACAGACCAAGGCTCAGCTTCCTGGATCTCTCTGAGCAGCAGTGCACACGGAGGCTCAGAGTCACTCAACATGTAGCCGTGGACATCTGCAGCCTCCTTCATGCCGAGGTGCTCCTGGCTGGCCCGAGCACCATCTTCTTACCTGTCGCTGTCAAAGCCACCACTGCCCTCAACAACTTCTCCTTCGCATCCTTCCAGGGTGCCACCGGGGACATCGCCGATGTCTCTCAGTCGTCTGCACAAAAGAACCCTGCACCCACTCTGCAGTGACACAATGGGTGGCATCAGTTGTGGGTCCTCATGGTGATCATCAGGAAAGGGCATTATTGCACAAACCAGACAAGATTCGCAAAGACGAGGCAGTAGTAGTGCCAATATAATATGTAATGTGAGTTGATCAGAAATTAAATATAGGTAAACACCATGAGAAACCCTCAAACACCCTTGTGCATCCCCTTCATGCTCACGACACGTTTGCCTTACGCTTCCTACTGCACATATGTGATGCATGCCCTGTGGCTGCAGCACAGGTAGTGGCAGGTTGAGTGAGGCTGACCGTGAAAGAGATGCATGAGAGGGTGAGTATGAGATAGAGCCATGAGATTGTATGAGGATTGGGTTGAGTGTTAGTGGCGGGATGAGTACTGGCGAGGTGAGTAAGTGCAGGTAAGATGAGGATGAGCTTTGAGTGGGTGTGAGGAGTCATGTGACAGAGCAGTGTTGGCAGTGCAGAAGGAGATGTGGGGTGGGGGCGGTGATGTGGCAGACGGAGTGTAGGGGAATGAGTAAGTGTACTCACTTCGGCTGACCTACTTAGGTCATTGAAGCGCCTCCTGCACCGTATGCAGGCGCGTGATATATTGGTGGTGCAGGTGACCTCCTCTGCCACCTCGAGCCAGGCCTTCTTGGTGGCAGAGGCAGGCCACTTCCTCCTGTCCGCCAGGGGGAAGATCTCTGTCCTCCTCCTCCTCCTCACCCCATCCAATAATACCTAGAGTGAGGCATCATTAAACCTGGGAGCAGCCTTCCCCCAGGCTGCTCCATGCTGTAATTTTTCCTATTTTCTGCAGCATCAGTCAGTGGAGGATTGCCCCTTTAAATAGGGCTCCTCCAGCTGACAGCCTATGCTGCGCATGCGCAGTCCGCCCGCTGCGCAGCTTTTCAGCGCGAAACCCGGAAGCACAGGCAAGTGGCTCCAATTAGGCTGCGATTCCGTGCGGAGCACCCCGATTTCACTGGGCACGTTACCCACGCACCCATTCGACCCCCCGCTGCGAGTCCGCCGCCCTCCTAATATCGGGCCCTCTATCTCTCTTACACTCCTATCGATAGGAAGAGGAAAATGCACGGGTATGTATGCCAGTGAAAGGGTCTAAAAGGGAAATTATAGTGAATGTAAATAGCTGCTCATCTAGCCATTGAAAACTCTGTCACAGGAAAGAAGTAGAAACTGGAAAGGCTTAATGTCGATTAAAAGGAAATGTAAATCTATGGCATGCTTTTGAACAAGTTCAATAATGTAAAGACAAATATCAGCTCATAAGAGAATACAACGTAACAACTTATTCTGTTGTCTCTGGAATTCCCTCCCTAAACCTCTCCGCCTCGCTACCACTCTCTCCTCCTTTAAGACGCTCCTTAAAACCTACCTCTTTGACCAAACTTTTGGTCACCTGTCCTAATATCTCCTTATGTGGCTTGGTGTCAAATTTTGTTTGATAACAATCCTGTGAAGCACCTTGGGACATTTTACTATGTTAAAGGCACTATATAGATGTGAGTTGTTGTTGTTTTTTTGTTGTTGTTGTTTGTTGTTGCATAATCAATGCCATAGTATCAGCACATTAACTCTGAATTTGCACTGGACAAATATCCTGCATGTGTTAGAAACATTGGCCCAGAAATTGCACTGAGCAGCGAACGGACGTCGCCTGCAGCTCGTGAGTAACTAACTCACCCACAAACTCTTCGCGAGCTTATAGGTGCCAATTTGTTTTAACTGAGACCTGCAAGAAGTGCAGCAGTCTTTCCCAGGCATCTCTGGTTCGGAGAGAGAGAGAGAGATCCTTTCCTCGCTCCCACAGCTCAATCAGCTGGAAGCATCATTGACAAGCTACACAGAACCAGGAAGTGAAAATCTCCTTCACAAGCCATGCAGACGAAAAACCAAGAAATGTCAGGTTGATTAGTAAATTCTCTATAAAATTAGTTACAGAAAGCAAGGGTAGGAATAAAAGACAGAAATAAAAGAGACAGAAAGAATAAGTAAAAATTTTTTTTTACATGTCCCCAACAACAATTAATATCGGGAGGAATGAGACTCGACATCTTTAAAAGATAAATGTCGGTGCCAGAGAGCCAGTTTGGCAGTCATTAATACTTACCATGTCATTAAAAGGTAGTTTAGACCTAAAAAAAACCCAGCGTACCTTTTTTATGGAGAGATTAGTTCGTTTCCAGCTGGGCAGTGCAGCAGGTTCCCACTGGTCCCTTCATTCAGCCGGCGAGATCTCTTTAACGTGAAGCTTTCAAACGAGCAGGGCAAATGGTAGAGCAATTTCTGGATTTCCGCGTTTGACTGTGCACGTGCGCTCTCCGGAATTTGTTTACAGTACTTGCTCGTTCCACTCTGTACCCATTATTCCACTAATTCATCAGCCAGCTATAATAGCTGTAAAATAGTCCTGCTGCATGAACTGTGTGCTCAGTCAGAGTTGTGTTAAATCAGTATTTTCAGAGAGATTTTACTGTGTGAGCAGAAGGCAGAAAATGAAAACAACGAGTTGTATGATATAAATAGAAAGTATAATTAAAATTCAATTAACTTAGAGTTGGTTCAGTTATTGCGACTCCAAAAATGATCCAGCTGTAAATGATTTTTAGCATTTTATATACTATCATATATTCATGAAGTGCCCCAAAATCCAAATTTCACTGAACTGACATAAACAATGGCAATCTTCTGAAAGAGTGTAATTATATCAGGCTCGGGCCTACAATAAACACTGCCTCTACAAGGTCATTTAATGCATTGCAATCATGACATTCCCTTTGAAAAAGTAAAACATTTTTTCTTGTCTGTGATAATGTGTGTATCAATGAGATATGAATACATTTTATTAGGCATTTTGCTAATTTATGGAAGCAATGACTTATTTTTCTAATTAGTTACTGTGCACCAAAATCTTTCCCTTGGCTGCAATATTATTTTTATGTCCTGTCAGACTCTTAGGGACAATAAGTTGAATACTAGCTAATCCTTAGTACTCCTACCTGTCATACTTCATTGCACTGTAAAATGTGTTTTTATTTGTTTTGTTCCATTTGCCTATATGGCTTGTTTAAACACTGAGAATGGATTATCTGGGGTATTGGCTTGAAGGAGCTGCTGAAGCTGAATCAGCATTGGTAGACACATACCATCATAAACCTAGGGAGGTTTCAGCTACAACTGCATATGTTAATTCAGTTGTTGCGCAGTATTGGATTTGCTAACCTTGTCAAATCAATTCCACTGAAGACATCGCCAATACTCACCTTTTTGAGGGAAAGATGAGAAAAAAATTAATTGAGTGAAGTTGTGAGAACAGAACAAAACATAAAATATTGGAAATACACAGCAGTTCAGTTAGCGTCTGAAAGTGAAAGGCAGGTTCATGTCTCAACTGAGATCTTCCATCAGGACTCAAAGATTACAGTATTAGTGCTTTAAGTAGATGTCTGCCTCCGTCCCTGCCTCAGCCCATCTGCTGCTGAAACTCTCATCCTTACCTTTGTCACCTTCAAACTCAACTATTCCATGCTTTCCTGGCTGGCCTCATATCCTCCATGCTCCCTAAACTTCAGCTCATCCAAAGTTCTGCTGCCCGTATCCTGTCCCGAATCAAGTCCTGCTTACCCATCACCTCTGTCTTTGCTGGTTCACGAATTTAAAATTCTCATCCTCGTATTTAAATTCCTGCATGGCCTTGCATCTTCCTCCTCCAGCCCTATAACGCCGCCAGCACTCTCCGTTCTCTGATTCCAGCCTCTTGTGTGCATCCCTTTTCCCTTCACCCCACCATTGACAGCCGTACCGCATGCTGTGGAATTCCCTGCCTAAACCCCTCTGCCTCTTTATTGCCCTTTCCTCCCTTAAGGCCCTCCTTAAAATCCCACCTCTTTGACAAAGCTTTGGTTACCCCTTCTAATATCTCCATGTTTGGTTTGGTGTCCATTTTTATCTGATAATGCTTCTGTGAAGCATCTTGGGATATTTTTCTATATTAAAGGTGTTATATAAATGTACGTTGTTGTTGTTTGTAACCATTTAATTTTAAAAGGGGTTCTGATAATCAGTCTCCCTCTTTATGCTTTTTTTAGTGTATAAACAGCATATAATTTGAATTTCTTACTCTACTTGTTAAACAAAATTTGTGTTTGTGTAACTTCCATGTTGTTGCATTTGACACTGTGTCATATGTCATATTATAATTGATACTGGAAAGCTAGTTTCCATTTCACTTACAGTTTCTGGAGTCTGCCAGTATATGTACCGCTGTTTTATTGTCTGAAACTAGAAAGTATGTCTTCTCCAGTCAAATATGAGTTGCATAGATGGAATTTCAATACATATTATATTTAATGCTATTTTTAAAGATAGATAATGCAATCACAGAAGGTATTTTTATTTTTCAAACAGCGCTTAAAAATTCTAAATTCTCTCCTACATTGCATAGCAATGATTGTTAACGACTCCGTAAATTAGTTCTACACATTGCGACAAATGCATTATCTATCTTTCTTTTTTCTTTCTATCTAATTAAAAGCAGTCAGATGTCTTTGGAGTGTAATCAAAGGGCAACAAGGTATGCTCGAATTTCACATGCGCTAAAAGACATTTGAAAAATACTTAAACACTCACAGACACACAGTGCATTGACAAACACAAATAGTACATTTCACTATTTTACAGCAAATTCCCATTCACAAAAAAAGGACCAGTCCCACTCCTCAAAAAAATGTGAGGAAGTCTTTGGACACCATGACAGTTTCCCCCATCATTTCCACTGGCATGGAAAAGTTAATTCCTTCACTCTCCGCTCTCTTTCAGTCCTCTGCTGTCATATCTCTTCAGGACTTCTTGATCCTCCTTTCCCTGACATTGGCCACTTTCTTACCATCTTTGACCTTCTGCTGTGCTCCTTTCCAGATTCCCATTGTTGGCATATCTGGGTTCTTTATAATAATGGAAGAGGAAAAGGGTGCCATGTGAGAGTGAGGTACCATGGCAGAAGACAATAGCCCACTCACTATTATCGCACCAGTGGCACTGCATTTGCACTACTTTTACACCGGCTTTTAAATTCCAGTATAGGCAAATAAGCTTCACAGGAAATTTGGGCATAAGTTCCTGTTGGCAAGATAGGCATAGAAACTGGTGTAAATTTCAGTGTAATTTTGCCGTAAATGGTATTGAAGAAATTCCAGGCTATGCAAATGCACAATTTCCTGGACCATAATAAACTGCTCAGTATCTCTCAGTGCTATTTTTTGACCTCAGCAACATGATTGGTGACTACACTTCAAAAGTACTTAATTGGCTGTAAAAGCGCTTTGCAACATCCTGAGCTTGTGAAAGGCACTGAATAAATGCAACTTCTTTCTTATCTCTCCAACCTCTAAATAAACAATAAATGAGGTGAGTTCGCTGTGACCGTCATCTCTGGAATGCATACTATTTAAAAATAAATGTATAAAAAACACTTATGGTTCCTTAACAAAGTTGTGTTCATTACTATAAATGACTGCGCAATGCTCAATGATTTATAACTTGAACAACATTTATTTCTAAACCTTGGTGACTTAATTGTGTTGGAGTATGATTGTGATAATCCAGACAGCTTTTGTTCATTTCACAGTGCAGCTGTTTTGCTACTATTAGTGTCATTCCGTGGAACAGAATTAATGTTGGTTGGCATATGTTACAGATTTAAAAAAAATAAAATCTCACATTCCTATCGCATCTGCTTAGGCTTATGAAAATTGTTGTGAAGTCACAGAAAGTGTTAAGTGTTAACAAATACTGCAGTCTCAATTTGGCCCAAATTCAAGTGCAGATCATTTTGTTTTTGGAGGTGTCAGCCTTTGTGAAAACGTGTGGCCACATATGCACAGACATGAACGATCTCATATTGCAGATGCAATTCAATTTTCAGCCCAGCTTTACCACTGTTATCTGGCTGGGATAATTTAAAGATGAATCAAGGAAGGGAAAAGAAGTAAAACTCTCTGGCATTGGACTAATGTGAATGGAAAAATTATATAGTGTATAAATGAGATGGTAAAAGTGAATAGGGAGAGATCTGTATACCTATATATATTATGTAGGCAGGGAGGCTGTGAGTTTGTTTCTGTCCTGGGGTTGTGAAGGCTCTGAAGCTGTGTAGTGGTAGTTTAGCATCTGAAGCTCCATCTAATGGTGGAAGTGTGTAGCTTCAGAAGTGACAGCAGTATTGCCCAAATAAGGAGTGTGCACCATACATAACCAATTTAAAATAGGTAATCGATGTTTCGATTTAAGAGCATGAAGCCATCCAAAAATTAGACACTGCCAAATGTGTTTCATAGATTATGTCAAAGAATTGGTAAATGTTAAGGCTGCGTTAAATACCTATTTATGTACGCAGTAGGTATGAGATCCGTTTTTATATCCATTGTGGTTAAATCTGACCTGTTTCAGACAGATTTTGTGTGATGAGAAACACACAACAAAATCTGTCAACACTGCAATGCATGATGAAAACAAGACTGTCATAATTGAAAAGGTTGCCCTATTGGTTGAGCTATCACAGGTTCTTTTACATGGAGGAAACATTTTCCTAGTACAATAGATAATGTTTTTTTTTATTTTTCAAATTTAGCTGTCTAATTCAGGAAGAAAGACTTGCATTTATATGGTGCATTTCACAACCTCAGGACGTCCCAAAGCGCTTTACAACAAATGAAGCAGTTTTGAAGTGTAGCCACTGTTGTAATGTAGGAAACTTAGCAGTGGCTGGATGGGGTACGAATTATTCAAAAGAGACTCTCCCAAAATGTGACAATTAGACTTGCATAGAAAATAACTGATAGGCAATTTAAAGAAATAACAACCAGAAATGCTTCATTTACAGTAGTCATGATGTGGAGATAAATGCGTTGGCTTCGAGGAGCTCCTGAACATTTACCTGAGGAAGGAGGAAGCCTCCGAAAGCTTGTAGATTTCAAATAAAAATTGTTGGACTATAACTTGGTGTTGTAAAATTGTTTATAATCATTTACAGTACACAGAGTTGGCTCATGATTATCTGTGTTAATTTTTTTGATTGGATTATTGGACAAAAAAAAACAATTTTGACATACTTACCTAATATAAAAAAATCAGGGTTATTTAATATGTGTGATTAATGTGCTTTCCCCCAAAAGGAAAAACAACACTTATAAAATTTCAGGAGTTAATATGACTAAAAAGATTAATTTGATAAGGATTGACAGAAAATGATTCTGACATTAGAGTCAGGGAGTATATTCTTTGTGAGGAGGTAATTATATTGAGAATAGCAGAAAAATGCTGATGTAAATGGTGTAAAGTATAAAGTGTAAATTAAGTACATGGCCAATCCCAGAGCACACAATTGAAAATGGGCCACAATAGTGAGATCACCAGTTCTGGTAACACACTGGTTAGCTGATAAGTTGCTTGTTTTCTTATGTGTGCAATTGCCTGACATTCGGCAAACAGCCTAACAAGTGCAGATACCGAGCCATGTCCAAGGTGCTTTATATGAAATGTGAAAAGCTATTTGTTTTAGAAAAACAAATTCCAATAAATAGCTAGCTCTTAATTTCCTCCTAATTTAGCTTTAAACTGTCAAATGATTCTCTTATCATGTCCTTCTCTGATAGTATTATTTTTCACAATGGGCTCCAACAATCTTCAACAAATGGTCATTTCAGTTCTAGGTTGGAATGTCATAAAACAGTTTAATTAAAATTATGATCAGTATTATAGTTTGTATAAAATTCAAATATCATTGATAACTACCTGGGCTTTACTTTTTGTTGGATATATAAACATTTTTGAACCCCTTGGTTAAATGGTTGTCTCAAACTGGCACTACCTAACTTGCAGTAGTTAATAGTTAAACTATAAAATGCGTTCATTTTTGCACCCCATCCTTTGTGTCAAAATGGACGTTAGACATTGAACTTTTCAATGCAGCTACAAGGGTGCTGCAATGCATTGTTAACCAGTAACACACATCTTCTGATGTCTGCTTCTATACCTGAAACATTTTAATGAGGCAGTATGGGATGAAATTCCACCCATCTGACTGGATATTCAGACTAGAACTATCTAATCATAAAAACAAAAAATGCGATGAAAACCCAATGAGGTCATCAGAATAGGATGTTACATGGTAACGCCTCTGTCAGTGCTGAGTAAATAAATTCTTTTGTCAGGAACTCAAGTCTCAGAGTGAAATGGAGGCTTACTCATATGAAAATGATAGCTTGCCTTGTACTGATGACAAGTTAACAGTAACTAATGTTGGCGATTATCTCTGTAGCTTGGTAAGTAGCTGCTAAAAGCCTGAATATTGAGCAATGGTATCAGCAGATATTGAGCTCTGGACTCTTCTATAAAAGAGTTACCATTAAAAGCACTGACAAAGTTAAGTTGAAAGTCTTTTTACTGGGGGCTTATTAACAAGGGTCATAAAATAAACAAAGTTGCTTCAATCTTATTATCTGTGGAAAGCAACCAGTCAGGGCTGAATAATATAGAATGCCATGTTGGATAGATATCTTGAAATTGTCAGTTGATTGCCTTCAGGCGTCATGGAGAAATTTCACACAAATTTGTCTTCATGGAAGTTTTACGTGAAGTTAGTCACTCCCCTTGGGATATTAAATAAATTGGACCGAGTCCACAACAAGCTAATACGTTGCTTTTATATATTTACAGTGTCAGTTACAGTCACAAAATGGGTGGGGATATGATTTGTTAAATTTATGACATGAAACCATTTGTGATATTATTCATTGTGATCTCATCATAAATTGACAGCCTTTCAAATACATACTGTAGACCATACTGGAGAAACATGATAGAAATTATAAATCCATAGCTAACAGTAATGCATAAGCACAATAGGTTGCTTGAATAAGCTTTCATTGAAAATTGTACTCCATAGGTTTCTGTATCATTTTAAGATTTTTCAGATTGGGCCACTTGGTAGTTTGTCAATTATGCACTCAATGAATTGTTCCATTGTAGTTGCATTACAGCAGAGAAATGAGTGTGGTTCTGGCAAATGACAATTTCCTTTGTTGACAGTTTGATGTTCTACAGTACTTACTTTTCAACATTAATAACGCCCATATTACTCAGAAGCTGAATTGTGGACATCTATTTAGTATCAAATGGCTATTGTATTTTATGTGTTAACAGAATTTTTCCATATCATCTGTTTTCAGATATTTGTAATTTGCTGCAATGTATTTTTAAATTTACATTTCTGAAATATAGGTGACGATTGGAACTTTGAAGCTACAGTTATAACTGGAATCAATCCTGCAATATAACAGTGTAGAAAATATTCTCGGGCAAATTGTCCTGTTTCTGTGCCTGGGGCTATTGAGTCAGCCGGGCACAATGAATACAAGAATATCAGGCTGGGGGAAGCGTATGCCCATATGGGATCTAGTCTAATTTTCTGCCCATTTAAATTAATGAATGGAAAATCAGGTGGGGTCCATTATGGGCTTGCGTTCCTGCCAGCCTGACTTCCCTATGTGCACTGCGCAGAGGAAATCCAATAGTCCAAGGTGAAGGAAAGGAAAATTCTTTTGCTGTTTTCCCCCAAGTAAGCAAGGGAAAGGGAATATCAAACAATGGAGTGTATTACTCTCTCAATTAATAGGATATATGGATGACTACAAAATATAAAAATGTGGTGAAAACTTAAAGACTTAAAAAAAATACATACACCTGACAGGGGATCAAGAACTAGAGACTGAAATATTATCAATAAATATCGATGGGAACCAAGATTCTGCCTTAGACTTTTCAAAGACATTGGAATTTAATTGAAGGTTCTTCAAATAAACCTTGCACTTGGACTGATGACATAATTGTCAGACTAGGCCTGCATCAGATTGTGAGGGAACCAGCATGAGGAAGTAACATACTGGACCTCACCAATCTACCATTTGCAGACATGCCTGTCTACAATAGCATTGGCAGAAGTGACCACCGCACAGTCCTTGCAAAGAAAAACTTTTGTCTCCACTGTGAGGACATCCTCCATTACGCAGTGTCCCACTACCACAATGCTACATGGGACAGACTAAAGATAGATCTAACAGCTCAAAACTGGGCATTCATGAGGCACAGTGGGCCATCAGCAACAGCAGAATTGTATACGACCACAATCTATAACCACAGAGCCTGGCAGATCCCCCACCCAAGATCGCCATCAAACCAGGAGACCAGCCTTCATTCAATGTGGTGTGGAAGGGTATGCCAGGAGCAGCACCAAGCATAACTTAGAATGAGGTATTAATTTAGCGAAGTTACCACAGGGGGCTACCTGCAACTGAGCACCAAACGCAGCAGGCTATAGACAGAGCTAAATGGTCTAATGACCAGCAGATCAGAGCAAACCTCTGTAACCCTGCCACAGCTAGTCAAAAATGGTGGTGGACAACCAGACAACTAACAAGAGTAGGAGGCTCCATGAACATCCCCATGCTCAGTCATGGCATGTGGTTACAAGTGTCTTCTGCCAAAATTGCAGAGTGGATGACCCAGAGGAACACTGCTGCTCCTCCTGCCCCCACAAAGGAATTTTTTTGACTTATCTGGTGAGCCTCTTTGTCCTTCCCACCAGTTGACGACCTGCTTCAGCCTGGTGGAAAAACCACGGTGGCAACTCCACTCAGGTCCTGGTTAAAATGCCATTGGGGTCCCATTAGCATATATTAGCAGGAAAATATCAGACGGCGGGAAAGGGTCAAGTTACAAGTGGGTAAGTAACCTGCTCATTTTTAACTGCCTATCCACCCAGTTTCCATCAAGCGGGTAGGCTTGAAGTTGGCCCTGTAGTTAATTTCTGTTTTTCCACTCATTTCAATATTTGTAAAATTTCTAATAAAATATTACAATATAAAATATCAAAAGATTAATAAACGCAGTCAAAAATTCAAGGATCTGATTTCCCTTTTGTGCTGTGCAAACATAATTTCATGGCACAAAATCTGCTGTTGAATGTTCTCCCTTCCTAATGTGCCATATGGCTCATTATGCATGTGCTAAACAGATTTAAATGTTGATGTTGCATATTAGGCCTGCTTTAATGTCTGTCTTGTTGTAGGTTCACAGAAATAACAGTTGCAGCCTGAGTGTACATCAAAGCAAGGACCTTTTCTCTGTTTTTAGAACTGTTGTTAAGCACAGCCATGGCCAAATAAAATACGGATGCTGATGGCAACTTAACTGTGCGAATCATCACAGAAGTGCTGAAACCAAAACAAACAGTTTGGCTACCTGAACATATCTTGCCACCACTCCTCAGGAGAGAAGCAGCAATAATCAGAGAATAAAACTAGGCCCCAGCAAACTAAGATCTGCCTATTAATGAAGATCTCCAGTAGCTCCCGAGACGCCGCCTTTTAACACTCAAAAGCTCGGAATTCTCACCTAAAGACAAGTGGCGGAGGATGTGGGAAACCAGCGGAGTCAAGAATCCAATACTTGATCATGGACCCCACAGATCAAACACCCGAAATCACCATGCTATGTAAAGTATTTTTTTTATTCGTTCATGGGATGTGGGAGTCGCTGGCGAGGCCAGCATTTATTGCCCATCCCTAATTGCCCTTGAGAAGGTGGTGGTGAGCCGCCTTCTTGAACCGCTGCAGTCCATGTGGTGAGGGTTCTCCCACAGTGCTGTTAGGAAGGGAGTTCCAGGATTTTGACCCAGCGACGATGAAGGAATGATGATATATTTCCAAGTCGGGATGGTGTGTGACTTGGAAGGGAACGTGCAAGTGGTGTTGTTCCCATGTGCCTGCTGCTCTTTTCCTTCTTGCTGGTAGAGGTCGCGGGTTTGGGAGGTGCTGTCGAAGAAGCCTTGGTGAGTTGCTGCAGTGCATCCTGTGGATGGTACACACTGCAGCCACTGATGCGCTGGTGGTGAAGGGAGTGAATGTTTACGGTGGTGGATGGGGTGCCAATCAAGCGGGCTGCTTTGCCGTGGATGGTGTTAAGCTTCTTAAGTGTTGTTGGAGCTGCACTCATCCAGGCAAGTGGAGAGTAATCCGTCACACTCCTGACTTGTGCCTTGTCGATGGTGGAAAGGCTTTGGGGAGTCAGGAGGTGAGTCATTCGCTGCAGAATACCCAGCCTCTGACCTGCTCTTGTAGCCACAGTATTTATATGGCTAGTCCAGTTAAGTTTCTGGTCAATGGTAACCCCCAGGATGTTGATGGTGGGGGATTCAGCGATGGTAATGCCGTTGAATGTCAAGGGGAGGTGGTTAGACTCTCTCTTGTTGGAGATGGTCATTGCCTGGCACTTGTCTGGTGCGAAAGTTACTTGCCGCTTATCATTCCAAGCCTAGATGTTGTCCAGGTCTTTCTGCATGCGGGCTCGGACTGCTTCAATATTTGAGGGGTTGCGAATGGAACTGAACACTGTGCAATCATCAGCGAACATCCCCATTTATGACCTTATGATGGAGGGAAGGCCATTGATGAAGCAGCTGAAGATGGTTGGGCCTAGGACACTGCCCTGAGGAACTCCTGCAGCAATTTCCTGGGGCTGAGATGATTGGCCTCCAACAACCACTACCATCTTCCTTTGTGCTAGGTATGACTTCAGCCACTGGAGAGTTTTCCCCCTGATTCCCATTGACTTCAATTTTACCAGGGCTCCTTGGTGCCACACTTGGTCAAATGCTGCCTTGATGTCAAGGACAGTCACTCTCACCTCACCTCTGGAATTCAGCTCTTTTGTCCATGTTTGGACCAAGGCTGTAATGAGGTCTGGAGCCGAATGGCCCTGGCGGAACCCAAACTGAGCATCGGTGAGCAGGTTATTAGTGAGTAAGTGCCGTTTGATAGCACTGTCGACGACACCTTCCATTACTTTGCTGATGATTGAGAGTAGACTGATGGGGCGGTAATTGGCCGGATTGGATTTGTCCTGCTTTTTGTGGACAGGACATACCTGGGCAATTTTCCACATTGTCGGGTAGATGCCAGTGTCGTAGCTGTACTGGAACAGCTTGGCTAGAGGCACAGCTCGTTCTGGAGCACAAGTCTTCAGCACTACAGCCAGGATGTTGTCAGGCCCATAGCCTTTGCTGTATCCAGTGCATTCAGCTATTTCTTGCTATCACGTGGAGTGAATCGAGTATGAGTCACCGCAAACCGTGTGCGACTGTGGAGCAGCTTGTGAACCATAGCTCGCTAAGATCCTTCCGTGGTCGAATAAGTTACAAACACTCTGCAGTACCGGAGGCCATAGAGTGGATGCCAATTTGGACACTGACATTTAATATTGCTTTCTAAGTTGCCATGCGAAAGAAGATTGGAGAAAAACAGATACTGTTGTGGTGACCAATACTTAAATTATCCTCCGACCTCCAGTCTGGTTCTAAGTATTCAGAGGCACTATTTCCTGTTATTGTAACAGGGGTGAAAAATATGACTGCCTTTAGCTTAAAATCATCTCCTCTTACTGCTAATATATTTCTGTCCCTGCAAGTGATTTTGATGGAATATAATCTTCAATCCTGGTATTTCTGCACATTTCCTTCTTAATTGTTTATCCAGCTCCATTTTATAATAATTACAAAATAAGAGTATCAATGGATGGGTAGATCCCATCCCAACCAAATTATTTTGCTGCCATAAATGTGTGAACTCCATAGATGGGAAATTTGGAATAAATAAACCAAAATAAATAATACAAAGAGTAGATTTTGTTTATTTCTGATGTTTACAGATTTTTTTCCATTTATGATTCATCTCCCATTTGTGACTATACACATGGTATTAACTTTGCTACAGGGATGTTCTTGCTTTGTCTATGTGGGGCTGCAATATAAAGATCCACTGTTTGTAACAGTGTGAACACTGCAAATCTTTAACTTGTAGCTGAAGTACCACTGTTTCTAGGCACAGATGCAAACACACTGCGGTTGTCAACCCTCCAGGATAGTCCTGGAGTCTCCAGGAATTAAAGATTACTCCCCTGAACACTGCTGCAAGAAACCCAGCAGAAAAACTTAGAGGGGCATTAAAAAAATTGTGTTTGTTTCACTTTCTTTGAGCATTTTCATTTATTAGTTATAAAAATATTCGAGATGGGGAAAAAAGGCTGTTTGACAGGTCGGGGAAGTTAGAGGCAGGAGATCATGTGATGAAACCTCCAGGAATATGTCCAACCAGAGTTGGCAACCCTCAAACACACTGAAATCCCATTTACACTTTCAAACTGACAGAGGTCACAAATTAGGTCAGAATGGCCTGAACTGAATGCAATTGGCCCAGATTTATACAATATCTGTTCATTAAATAGCTTGCTAGATGCAGAGGTTGACTTTTGACTTACAGTTCAAATTTGCAGAAGATTTGCATCAGCCACGGATCTCCCACTTACTCCTTTACCCCCAGTACAGCAATTCTGAAAGGAAGAAGCGGCAGTTTGTTTCACTATGAAATCTCATCACTCCACAGTATATAGTGGTCTGGTTGCTGCAAATTCACGGAAAATGCAAACCTGTAACACAAAGGTAAACAGAGAAGTTAATAAAATGGCACTGAAGTACATGATCAGTTTCAAAGAAAATTTTAAAGAAAAGCCAATTTTCAACTACGGTGTAAGTGGACTTTAAGTAATTAAACCAAGAGAAAATCATTTGACCAGTTATCGCTACTTGGTTTGCAGCCCACGATTGCCCCCTCAATAGGAGCTAATCTGTTTTTAATACTTGTAAATGTGATCAGAAATTCACAGGTGCTAATATTACTATTGGTAACTCTTAAGTGTGCAGACAGAAAATATTTTTTTTAATTTAAAAAGTTATTAAATTGGTGCTGAGGCGCCACAGAATGGTCAGATGCTAATCTGTGCTACAATTCCTTTTCTTCATGATATTGTTAATTTTGGTGGAAACTCTGCAGACAAACTTCTGATTTGAATTTTTTCCACAAAGCTGCAGGTTTAGTGCCTTGAGCAAACTAGTGAGGAAAACCATAAATGTAACATACATAGCAATCAGATGCAAATGATGATCGCAATGGAATTAAAGTTCGATATACTGCTAGAATTGAATAGAAAATATCAACAATAGCAAAGAGACGATCCCCATAGACTAACAGACTGCACAAGGGGTAATTGAAAAATCATACAGAGAATACTATTGAAGATGTTGTGAAATGCAAAAAGGAGAGAAGTAAAAAAGACTCCCAACAGAGAGAAGGAAGGTTGCAGAAAAGATGAACGTGCTCCATATTTAACGTATCTAGTCCCAAAGGAGCAGCAATCAACAAAAATAGAATGTTGCACCATTGTGCTAATTCAGTAGAGTACAATGCAGTGCTGAGAAGAGCCAGTATATGATTTCTGGCATCAGATGACAGAATTATGAGGCAAGGCAAGGAAAAACATTTACAGAGCTTTGGGGCGTGGGACTAATTGGATAGCTCTACCAAAGAGCTGGCACAGGCACAATGGGCTGAATGGCCTCCTTCTGTGCTGTATCCAACTATAATACCATGATACTATGAAGACTGGAGAAACTTAGGCTCTTCAGCCTTGAAAGGAAGTGACTGAGCAGAGACCTTATAGAGAAAAATAAGATAATAAACAGAAAAGGTAAATTTGCAACACTATGTAAAGATAAACTGTGATTTTTTTTTTAATTGCACCTCTATGAAGTATTATGGGATATTTTTCTACATTAAAGGCACACTATTAATGCAAGTTGTTGTTGACAAGAGGACAACATATGTTTAAACTGGTGAAAGCCAAATTTAGGACTGTTGAGAAGTTCTTCATGTAAAGAGTGATCAACACTTGGAGTGGACTTCTAGACAAAGTAACGGAGTCAAAAATCTTTGAATCAATTAAGAATCAATTGGATGCTGTATTGAGATGACTTTAGGTTTTTCTAGATGGATGGGCCAAATGGTCTTCCTCATTCTTATTTATCTCCCAAGTTAAGGGAATTGGAAAAACACAAGGACCCTTGCTTTTTGTGGTATATATTAATGATTGGATTTGAATGTGGGGGGCTTGATCTAGAAGTTTGCAGATGATACAAAAATTGGCCATGTGGTTGATAGTGAGGAGGAAAGCTGTAGATTGCAGGAAGATATCAATGGACAGGTCAGGTGGACAGAAAAGTGACAAATTGAATTCAATGCAGAGAATTCTGAGGTAATGCATTTGGGGAGGGCAAACAAGGCAAGATGGTGCACGATAAATGAGACGATACTGAGAGATGTTTAGGAACGAAGTGATCTTGGAGTGCATGTCCACAGGTCCCTGAAGGTAGCAGGACAGGTGGACATGCACGTGGTTAAAAAGGCATATGGGATACTTTCCTTTATTAGCAGAGGCACAGAATGTAAGAGCAGGGAGGTTATACTAGAACTGTATAAAACATTGGTTAGGCCACAGCTAGAGTACTGCGTACAGTCCTGGTCACCACATTACAGGAAAGATGTGATTGCACTAGAGAGGGTACAAAGGAGATTTACGGAGGTGTTGCCAGGACTGGAGAATTTTAGCTATGGGGAAAGATTGGATAGGCTGGGGTTGTTTTCTTTGGAACAGAGGATGCTGAGGGGTGAATTAATTGAGGTGTACAAAATTATGAGGGGCCTAGATAGAGTGGAAAGGGACGACCTAGTTCCCTTCGTGGACAGGTCAATAACCAGGGAGCATAGATTTAAAGTAATTGGTAGAAGGATTAGAAGGGAGCTGAGGAATTTATTTTTTTACCCAGAGGGTGGTGGGGGTCTGGAACACACTGCCTGAAAGGGTGGTAGAGGCAGAAACCCTCAACTCATTTAAAAAATACTTGGGTGTGCACTTGAAATGCCGTAATCTACATGGCTACAGACCAAGCGCTGGAAAGTGGGATTAAGTTGGATAGCTCTTTTTCAGCCAGCACGGATACGATGGGCCAAATGGCCTCCTGTGTCGTGACTTTCTATGATTCTATGATTGTGGGAAACATTTCACTGATATCAGTAAACAAACCAAAAGATACTATACCATAAAGAGCAGCAATTTGTGGAACATTAAAACTCTCACAACTGAGGAGAAGGTTGCTCCATTGCTGACCTTTCAATAGTGTTAGGAAGGAGTGATCTTTGTCTGGTTCATCAGTGCAAAGTCAAAAAAGGATAAATATATTTTTAAAAGTACTTATTTTTACATGTAATTGTAAAGACAATAACTTGACAAATTGTGAAAAGCAAGTAGCTCTAAAAACAACATTAAGTATTATAGTCTTCTTATAACTTAGGTAACAGTAATTTACAACACAAGAAAACAGCCTGCATCTAACAACCCAGAATATATGGTAGGCTGGGGTCTGAGGCACAGTTGTGATGTTTAGATACTCAGACAGAGCTGTGTTTAATCTGACCTCTACTTTTAAGACATTGTTCAAGTAATTTCTGTGAAGAAGTGATGTAAATAGACACTTTCTGAGGTCAAATAGAAGCTAATTGTTGGAAAAACATTCCCTAGATTGGCAGCTGCTTGTAAATGTCTGGCTTCTTCCCTTCGAGATAGGCCAGGTGATGAGTCCGAAAAAAACAGCAGGAAATGACTAGATTGTTTTTTCTTTTTTTAAAAAAACTACTTTCAGATTGTTCAATTGTCATTTGTTGCTGTTTTATAAATATAACATTTGAACCACTCAGGTGAAAGGGTAACACATACTTTGCATCTGTAACAAAGTATGACACTTTTAAGTATGATCATTTGTGGTGTGATTGATTGAGATATATATATATATATATATATATATATATATATATATATCAATGTATAATCTTTAGACAGGTCCATTATTATTGTCTGTGCAGTGAAAAGTGAAAATGGTCCAAGCCAGTCATATGTATGTTGTTCAACTAACTTGTGAAAGTATGTATAACTTGAAATTCACATTGTTGTTTCGATAAACTTGACTAAATGTTAATTTCATTCTAGTTCTAGTCAAAAAAAATCCTTTCTTTTTTTCTTTGAGACATAAGAAGCCATTTACAACAAACTTCTTCCAACATGCCCATGCCCACACCAGTGCCTTCTGAAGACAATTCTGTTAATTCCACTTTGGTCTAATGAAAGGTCACCAACATAAGAGAAACTAAATTGAGTCTCAGAGCCAGAATGTCCTCCAGAAAACCATCAGGAGTTAAAGGGCTGCCTGCTTGAGAGATCACCAACCTCATTGGGAAAGTGTCTTAAGAACTAGTTAAAGAAGAATATCAGTGCTCTCTAATCTTTGTACATGTATGAGTGATACCCTCCCCAATCAATGCTTGGATGTAAAGGAGGAAGGGTTTGGCATGATCGACACTTATTTTGGTAGATTTCCACACAATATAAAATGGAGGTTCCTCATCAAAACAGCTTCCAGACTGGAATTGAGTTGATCACTTACAGAGTTCCACCTCTTTTTTGATGAGCAGCATTTGGGAATCCTCTCCAAATGACAATGATTGGATTGAATTAAGATTTCATAACCCTGATTGCCGTCTTGACTAATGCTAACAGGACTGTTTGTTCCTAGGATGCATCCTGTTGAAGCTTTCCTGAAGACAAAATATATTTTGCTTTGGATATCTTCCATGCTGAATGAGTCTGTCACCTCTTCTCTCTGTAGAAGCACTGACTGTTGTCCAATTTCTACTCTCCAGCAGGGAAAAATCTATTGTATCTGTATCCAGAACTCCAGCTGTCTGGCAAAATCCCAAAATGTCCACAAAAAAAAATCAAATCATGTGTTCATACTCAATTAAAATTTATCATGCTCTGCATGCCTTTGTTGTGTCTCTATTTTGGCATCGTATTTAAGTATCCCTTACCCAATAATAATCTATTTAGGATGTCAGCCTGAGGAAACCAATTGGTAGATTAGCCATAGAAGAGGGTGGAGAGAATTGTAGAAAACAGCTGCTATTATAGTAAGAAAGTATCTGGAGATTTAAGGGTGGTGCAATTAAGTAATATGTGTTTATCTTAATTTTCTTGGCTCTGTTCGGAGCTTCTGCAGTCACAACACTTCAGCCACCTAATTTCGAAATGTGGTCAAACCTTTTCTCTGTAAACATCACCAAGATGCAAAAGTAAATGGCAGTCTTGTAGAGCACATAG
The DNA here is from genome assembly GCF_035084215.1 of Heptranchias perlo. NCBI lineage: Eukaryota > Metazoa > Chordata > Chondrichthyes > Hexanchiformes > Hexanchidae > Heptranchias > Heptranchias perlo. Next base: position 28,347,352 of record NC_090347.1, on the reverse strand, counting down.
TAAGCTGCAAAGATACATGGCAGAGCCTCTGACAAATATACTGCAGCATGTCATGAATCTAAAAGAACCTCTATATACATTCCAAGTATACTAAAGTGCCATAGTAGGACCTTGCCACTTTAGAATAGGAGTTATTAGTTCTACTCAGTTTTTATTACTATGTAGCCTCAATAAGCTGCAGCCTTTTTCAAACTTCCTATAAAGTGAGGAATGGGCAGAAATTTCATGGCAAGATCCTAAATTGTCGGTCAACACATAAGTTGTTACACTGTTGGTTAATAAAGAATTAAGTGCAGAGTTGCACTGCAGCATGCAGCCTGCCCACCTGTGGGTAATTCAATGGCAATTAAGCCAGTACATAATGACTGCTCTAAGTAAGTCAAAAGGTCCACTAAATTATTACAAGTGCAGCATAGCCTGGATTTTCCTCCGGGACAGTATCGCCAACAAAAGTGGATCAGGTGAGACCCTGACCCATTTTCCTGGGTCGGGATCAATTACATGTGCAGAGTGGGTTTCCAATGGTATCTCCGCTCTGCAGAAGGAGCTAGGAGGAAACTCATGTGGTGCTCCAGAGAGGCACTAGCCACACACCAAAAAAGAACAGAATTTTTGTTAAAGGTAGCCAAAGCCCTGAAATAATGTGCAGTGAAATTTGGAAGAGTCTTTAACGGAGCCCCGGATCCAGCGTTTCGCTACGTGCACCAGAGAGGTAACCATTTCACCCCGATCAGGCAGTCTTCCTGCCTTCTGCCATCACATTCCCCCCCATTCCCTCCTGTCTTCAATTCTTTAGCAACTTTATGGGTGGTAAGTGAGGAAAATCAGCTGGAATCCCAAGCCATGCCATCATTTAAATCAGGAGGGACAGTCAAAGGGCGGACAGCTGAGATTCCTGCTCAGGGAGGGAGGGAGCAAAACATTGATGGGCTGATTCAAGGGCAGGATTTCACCGATGTGCCTCCTCACCCCATTTTTTCATGCTGCGCTGCTCCAGGATCACCCAAAAATGAACAGTTGCCATAGGAAAATTCAGGCCAAGGTCTTATAAATTAAACACAAAACAGCAACTTGCGTGCTGAGTATGACATGCCTCCAGTATGCTTGTAGCATGATTCTCTTTTCGATAGCAGACAATGATTTCACTCCGTTAAGATAATTTGTTCTAGCACACACTATCTAGGTTCACACATGTAGAATGGTCACTTGGATGAGAGTAGGTCATGTTGGCAGAACCATAACTCAGCATAGCTCAGGAACTACAAGAGATGAGGGAAAAGAGAGAAAACAAACAAAAAAAATACACACAATGTGAGCTTGATGTTCAGAGATGTAAATCTATGCAGAAACTGATTAATATTCAGAAAGGTAATGAAAAATGAATCAAACACAATCTGCTTTTACACGTTAGCAAAAGAGTGCTTGATAATTTTGTGAAGGGTTTGAAAAGACAAAAGATGGGATAATTCCCTGAATACAATGTCCGTTGTCCAGCCAAGTAAATATTGAAATTGACATGGAAATCAGTTTGAAAGAGAAGGTGCAGACATAAGCACAATTTATCAACAAGAAAAAGTCTGTGTGAATTGAATTTAAAACAATGCACACTTAAACCCAACATAAATTGAAATGGCATTAATGAGAGGCAGTTAGCTTTAGCCTTTATTTGTCCACAATTCAAAAAGAAATGTGGAAATTAGCAATGTGCTGGCAAAGCAGCATATATAAATAACCATAACTGTGTTCTTGCTTCATCTACTCGGGTGTGTCTTTACCAATGGAATTTACTGTGCAGCCTCACAGGACGGTATGAGGCTCGAGTGTTTGTATAATAGTACAATGTCCCTGGCATGCTTCATTTGCCCTGTGGGACATATGTGGTGTACCTCTGCTCCTCAGCAATTGGACCTTATCCACAGTTAAATGGAAAACACCCACTTGTTTTTCTGTGCTTCAAATGAATGAGTGTTGGGTACTTGTTAATAAGAAGCATTCTCTGCACTAAGAACAAGAAGCCAGAAATTGTACAATCATTTTCACACAATTTTTGGACAATTGCAGTGGAGCGGTAGAATTTGGGTCGGAACCTGGATCCTTTGCGTTACGTCAGCACTTTGGGGTGTTTCTGGCGGCATTCCTGGACTTCCCTGGGAATTCTTTTAGAAGCACCCTGATAGACTCCGTGGGACCTATATCTGCTGAGAGCACATGTACGTTCTATTATTTGCCTACATTCAGGCCTAAAATTGAAAAGGCAAATGGTAATCGATTCCAGACGTTAAGGGATTTTAAAAACATTTTAGGTACCTTCTCATCTTCGGCCCAAGCTATCACTGGGTGCCACTCTGCCAGACACCACTGTTGCACCATTCCAGGTGTAGGTGCCCACCCAATTATATAATTGACCCCATTCCTGGGATTTGGCACAAGACCATGGCAGGAGGTTAGCAGTGGGTGGAATTTCTGCCCTGCTACACTCTGATGTTGCAACAGCATGGAAAATCTTTGGGCTATGGAGTTTGAAGTCTGACATTACGCTTTAAGGTGACTACAGTGTTTAGTACAGTAAAATCCAATACTTCAAACTGTAATAGCCAATAACCAAATTTGCTTACCTAACAACACATCCAAAATAATTGAGCTCTTTGGCCTGAGAAGGTGTTAAAATTATTAGTTCTAGGTAATAGTACCTAAAATTACTTGAAAATTACGCGAAATAAATCATTGCCTTTTATATACAAGTAAGAAAGCAGGCTGTTAAGCTCAAGTTTGCCTGCATGGCACACCAACTATTGGTTAAACTACACTTATTCTGAAAGCAAAGTGAGTCCCGTGTACTTTTTTTGGAAGTAGATATGCTGAACCATATCATTAAACTACAACAAAATGGTGAAAAAAATGTTTTACAAATGGATCAGGATATTGGTTGCGACTGATCTATAGGAACAAAGACCTTAGAAAATTAGCAATATCTCTTAATCCCTGCAAATCCACTGAAATGATGCCAGAGGTCACAGAATCCTGTAGATATTCCTTTCTCCATTCTGTCACCCCGAATGCCACCAGTTAAAGCCTTCACTTTGAAAGTGCTGACTTGCCTCCAGGCTTCTGTTTTCTCTGTGATGCAGGTAGAGACTATTGCAGCTGTCACTCACTCCAGGCTGGTCTATATTATTGAGTTGCAGCCACAAAGGAGGACATTGGCCTTTACCACCAGCCCTGCCATCTGCTGCACGTTTTTGAAGAGGCTTTGCAGTGCCTTCACGAGTTTGATGCTTTGCTTGCAGGCTTTTTTTTAATGGCAGATTCTCCATGCTCTTCAGCCAGAAGGTGATGTATCCTTAGTTTCCATTCTAGAACATCCTTCTCCACTTCCACTACCTCTTCTTTTGCCTTCCTTGTGTGTCATGCATCACCCAGTGTCCACTACTAATCTGAACTATCTGGACTGCTGAGTTTGAGTGAGAGGGTGAATAGCAGTGAGGGCGAGTTTATACTGGCGAGGGTCCTGTTGAGGGTCCTGTCATTGGGCCACTTTCTCTGTCTTCTTCTTCTTCCTTACTTCTAGATCCTGGGGAGTGGAATGTAATGAGTGTCCTGTTAGTCACAGTTTTCTTGCAGTTCTGCTCATGTAAGGGCTTCTTCAGGGTATCAATATCAGAAAAAAGAAATCTTCTTGCGATCTTTGAACATTTGCTTTTGTCCTGCACAAACTAGCTATGGATGTATGACATCTAATCTTTCCTTCTCCTATCACCTCAGCAGATTAGGATCCCAGGATCTCAATTGCCTCCTCCTGAACTAAAGGATGCATGTTTGCACTTTCTCCTCCTGTAGGTCATTGTTCCCATGCATAATGTGCAATTTTCTCCTGCATGAGAACAAAATGATTGTTAGTTTCATTTACAGGCTGTGCATTTTTGGACAACTACTGGAACTATTGATTGAATTACTGCTTTATAATAACTTCCCAATTATCATTGTTATCCAGTGGTGTTCCTGGCCAAGGGGCCACTTGCAGCCTAGCTCTCCCCCTCTCCACCTTTGGTCCGAAGTTGCTCAATGTGTGCTTAAACCTCAGTTTACAACCTGCCAGCTTTAGGCTACTATTGAAACTGATATTTAGGGGAAAGAGAGAGAAAGAAGGTATATAGATAGAGTTGTGATAGTGACCTTCAAGCAAGTCACTATTTAGGACTATTATTCTTGACAAAATGTTAGTGCGTACCTCTGCTATAGTCTTTAAGCTGCTTTGCTAGTTTTTTTTTCCCTTCAAAAGAATAGTTTCCATTACAACACTGCCAGTGACAGATTGCTTGTTACTACTTTTGTTAGCATGCCCTCTTCAGAATTCTTGCTCAGACAATTACTTTACTTGATGTAATGCAGGCATCAAGTTATTTTGTAAAGCAGTTTTGTGTGCTTTTTTCAATATTATCCATCTGTTGACTAATCCTTTCATCCATTTTCAGATTTTTGACAGCAAATAGATCCTCAATTTTTTGATGCATCACAGATTTTTCAAGGTTGTCAGACATGGGGTGAATAAAGTTCTTTGTGAATTTGTAGTAAATGTTATGGATTGTTTTTCCTATGAATTATCATCCTATAATGTTTACTGAATGGATTTCAGCTCTTTTCAGTAATAGTGCATCACTTTATAAAAAAAGAAACTCATTAATCATTTTGGACCCATCCTGCTTCAAGTGATGAAGTATAATTACACCAAAAATAATTAAAAATTGAACAGAAAGTGCTAGAAATACACAGCAGGTTTTTCAGATTCTGCACGAGAGCATTCAACAGCCGATTAAATTCATTAATTATTTCTTTGTAAAAGTAGTTAGCAAATCTAAACTAACTAGGTCTAAATAATTAGGATAAGGGTGGTAATGATAAAGAGATTAAGATCAGCACAGAAAGACCAAGAAAAAGAGCATTCTGAAAAAAAAGTTAATTTGGGTTTATAATAAGATAATGTGCAAATACACTCGTGCTACCAAGATTAATAACATATAATACTGTATTTGGTGAGATGGAATACAGTGCACAGCATATTGGAGCTGCAGCACACTATGCAGTTTCAGGAAAAGGCAGAGAAAAGCCATATAGTTCTCCAAAGAGAAGAAGGGAAACTGTGCGAAGCTACTTGAATCGCATTCGTACGCCTCTTCATGTTTGGCTGAAGATTGGCAAAAGGAGCAGGTTACCCGGCTGCCTTCTTGACAAGAAATATTAAAAACCTACGTTTTTAAAAACTATTTTTTTCTCTCACCAACTTTCTCCCTTCCTAAAAGCTTTGACTTCTTGCTTGATTAAAGTTCCATAGACCTTCTGGTAAATTGCCCAATATTATTCACATGTAAGCCTTGACAGTGAGTGTCTGCAGGCTATTCGGTCATGGGAGGGCATTACAACCAAGCCTGATCTAAAACTGAAGTCCATGCCTGCACTTCCAGAAGAGTCACTGGGTAACAAACAGGAGCAAAGCACTGACTACTTTTCCCCTCTCTAACCCAAGAGTACTGAGCCCGACTGTAGTGCCTGCATTAAGATTCAATAAATCAGTGCAGACTGAGGACAGAACCTGGGGTTTCCTAGTCTCTATGATTTAACTACTCACTGCCTAGGAATGCTGAGCATCGGGGAGCTTATTTTTTTTAAGGTATGTGCAGTCTCTATTCCCCCCTGAATTATTTACAGTAGAGTGCAGAATCTGGGTGACCAACATGAGAGATTAAGATCTGTTAACCAGCTGTAATATTTACAGATATGAATCATTTCAGCAGTGGCTTTTGGGAATGTATGAGTGAGCCCACACAACAGCTCACATAAAGATGTCTCGACCAAAAGCATCAGATTTTTGCAGCTTCAGAATGTTAACTGAATGATTAGATCAAGGGGAACTTTAAATTGCCTTAAAATGCTGCAAACTGCTCAACAATCTTTCAGTTTTTCTGGTGCTGCCAGACCTTTCATTATTTCACTGAACACTGCCAGTATAGAAGGTCATACGCTGATCTCTTACTCTCCGAGTCTTCCAGTTTCTCTTGATTTAATAATATTTGTCAGACACAGTTAAAAATAAAATCCCTTTATAGTAAAAACAGGACATGGAAGGTAGCCAGTCCATCAGTAAATGCATTCATGCAGTGAAAATAAAATACAAAGCAGTTTTATAGTCAAGCTGGCCTTGCAGTCAAAGTTGTTCTCATAATCAGATAAAATTTCAGTTTCCCCTATTGCCGTGATTTTCCTTTCTATTCTTGTGGCTATTTCAATGCATTTTCTTCTCCTTAAACCCTCCAATTCCATACACCATCCCCCAATTTGTGCTGTTAATTCAGCATTCAGGAGATCTGGGAGAGTGGGGTGACTTGCCTCCGAATTTCCCTCCCTCCATGTGAAGGGATCGAGGCTCACAATACAAAACATTGTCAAGACTGGAGTATAAAGCCTTTAAAGTGCATCTCCCCCAAATGCATAGTCAATACTGAAACAACCCATGAGGAGAATAAAATACATAAAGTCACTTCCTGCCACGGCATAGATTGCAATTTTTAAAATAAAGAAATTCTCCCATTCAGTTTCAGCACTTCCCCTCAGAGTTGTGTTACCAATAATTAATCTGAACTGATTACCCTGATGAAGAAAAACCTCAGATTAAATTGTGCTTGAGAAGCATTTTGCTGCCATTTTGTAGATTAGCTTGAATATGAAGAACCATTTATAACTTAGAAGATCAAACATTATCTAAGTGTTGGAGAAGTGGGAGCCCATTATCAAAATTGCACTGAGCCATAAAACACAAAATTTGATATTTCTAAAATTAATAATTTAAGTATGTTTGAAAAGTAATCAATTTCCAAATTCCTTCAGAAAACATACACATGCACAATCATTCTATACTATTAGTTTCTGGGCCTACAATGGATAGAAACCCACTCTACAGAATGGAATTTATGATTGTCTAACAAACCCATCTCACACGAGCCCAAACAAATTGCATTTGATACAGCTTTCCTCGGCTGCCAATGCCTAATATTTCACCCCTGATTGCTTCCAATGATTGTTTCCTTAAACATAAGTTGCCCAAACAATTGGTGCCTCACACCCTCCAGTTGCATTCGTTGAATCACTTTCCGAAGTGAGTCTTCTAAGCTGATTACAACTTGCTTCGTGTCAAAAGCATGGTGGCAATTATTTTTCGGCGGGATGACACAATCTCAAAAATAATTTTTCTGAGATTTTATTTTTTTTGAATAAGGAAACATTTGTAGGGCTATGGGGAAAGAGCGGGGGTGAGGGGGCTGGGTAAGACTAATTGGATAGCTCTTTCAGAGAGCGGGCACAGGCACGGTGGGCTGAATGGCCTCCCTCTGTGCTATAAGATTCTATGATTCTATGAATTAAATCTCAAGTCACAAGATGAGCTAGAACAAGTAACTGTTCCGTTTTAGCCTTTTCCTATCTTTCATAAGTATAGTTCTAAAACCTTTTATATCTAACAGAAAAATAATCATTTTCCCTTGAGTAATTCCAGCTAAAACTATCATCCAAAACCAGTAACATTAGTTGTCTTTTTCAGTGACACTTCACTCAGAATATTATCAATGACATTGACATCAGGCAGGAGCATCTTAGACAATGACAAAGAAAGGTGTCAAATTGATGACAAAAAAACTTTGTAGCATCCATGAGGAAATGTTTTCAGGGTTTGATGTCATGGTACTCAAACTAATGGTGCTTAAATAGTAAGGGCAAGGCCAATAACCTGCAGTAATGTGTAGAAAGCCCAGAGGGGAATATCCAAGCCCAACAAAGGAAGCTGCGATAGTTCTGAAGCCTAAGACCCTACATACCAACTATCCAGGTTTTAATCGGACAGTCAGCATTTCAAACTCACTATCTGTGTTTGTAGACAAAAATCAGCACTGCTGTACCCCACATCTCAGCTCCCAGCTTCATCCCCCACTCTCACCTGATGCTTCTGTTCCTGTTCCAGAGGGACTGAACTCTGCTTCAGGCTGTGAGTTGGAATTCCTGACTTCATGATAGTTTTGAGATATCAAGATGAATGCCAGCACAAAGTGGAGGTAAGGGGGGGGGAGAGGGAAAAAGAGTACAAGAATGAAGACTGGGGGGCAATGGGAGGAAGAGTGACAATTTGAACTGGGTGAAGAGTGCCAGCATGGATGGAGAGGAAAGAGAAGAGTACCAGCTTGAACTTGAGGAAGAGAGAAGAAAAAGGGTGCCCATGGGAGGGGGTGGGGGGAGAAGAGTGTTTTCATGTCACTGTATAAACAAGTTTAAAAAGATACATATTGTATTTAGAAGCAAGTACTGATACACATCCATGATAGCTCACAATTTCATTGCAAGAAATTAGGAAAATCTCTTCAATTTTTGCAGCAATCTTCGACTATACAAGTGATGGAATATTGGCTATATCTGCAGCTTAAGCTATGTATAGACCATGTCCTGCTGCATTTTCAATGTAACTACATTGATTTATATATAGGGCTGTTTTTGAGTTGTCAACTTTTATTCAAGGCATGTATATAAGGCATGGTTTGTCTTTCCCACGCCTATATCTTCAAAACTAGGAGCATACTGGAATCAGCAGGAGAAGCTTTCAACAACATATCTGAACAGATGCTTCAGAAAGCAGCTTCGGAATATTATTATTGTTTTTTTGAAGAATTGAAGGGTTTGTTTTAGACTCCATGGCCTAGAAAATCATGGGGCCCTGCTCTGCCTGTGTAAATGTGATGGAGTGAAACCCATGCCAACTTCTAAAAGGACACCACAAGCAGTCACCTTAGTGCAAATAAATATCCAAAAAAAGCCCTAGGTGGCTCTGAGCCCCAGTGACTGAAATTGTTTATTAAACAATTTATAGCCGAGACCTCTAGGTTCAACTGCAGCACCTTTTTTTCCACACACTGACTCCTGTAGGGATATTTATTTCACTGTTACCCATCTCAAGGCCACGAGGCTTCTTGCAATTGCTGCCAACATGATTTTTGGGGGGCTGGGGGAGGAGGGGGAATGAACAGCCACTGCTTAAACACTTCAATACAGACATCTGAGTGAACACTGCTGTATTTTAATATTTTGTAAAGTGCTAATTGTTCATTAAAAAAACATAAAGTTTCCTCTAAAAGGGCCAAAATAGAACTTTAAAATATTTAGTTTCTCAGCTCAAAATTGCAGTCAAATTAAACTTCATCTATACATGTTTCTGTTCAATATAACCCCAAGTCTTTTTGCTTAATAAATTAATGTCAGCTTCCTTGAGGTTCCCCATAGGATCAACCTACCCAGGACAGAAAATGTAAACCATCGCAGAAATTGTAGAACAGGTCTGTGTAGTGACATTAACAGTATTTTTAATGGGCGGTTTTTGTTTCATTTAAATATTTATTTTTGTTACTGAACTGTCAATCTTGGGTGACCCATGTTGAACAGTTACCATGTTAGTGTATCTGTCAGGATAACTCAATTACTGAAACAAAAGCAAAATACTGCGGATGCTGGCAATCTGAAACTCATTTAATGATAGCTTTATAAATTGGGATATAAAATAGAGGCACAGATAGTGCAACATGAAATCTTTATCAAGCAGCACTGTTACAGAAAATGTCACAAGAACCTGTCTTGGCCTCTCTGAAAAACAAACTGATTTATTTTCTCCACAATCTCGCTGTAGAAGAAAAAACAAGTTACATCACCTTGTCTAGGGTATATTTCCACTACACCCTTTGGCCCACAGCTATTTTAAATAACTAATTTATCATTATAAATGATTGGCAGTAACACTGCTCATTTAACTGTTAGACAATTCTGATCAAACTTGAAAGAACTGTGGCCTAGATATTAGTCTGGGTCTGTTTTTGGGCCCGCACTCGGCGCTGCGCAGCCAGCGAGTGCCCAAACTGAGAGGCCCGAGGATTGATGGAAATTGGCCCTTGGGCCTCATTAACGGAATGAGCTGCTAGCATTCGATGCACCTCCACAAACACTTCACTCAAACGAAGACCTCATTGTCGAACTACCTGCCTCACCAACAGCAGCTCTCAGGTAAGACCCGGGAGACGGGATTGGAGAGGGTTCTGGGGCAGAGGACTGATCATAATTCCAGTGGAGTCGGAAAAGCAGTCCTATTCCTCCTGGCTCCACAGGACGGGTTGCTTACTTTCAGTTGGCAGCCGCGAGGGCCACTGGAGAATCCTGTGCAGGCAGGCTCGACACCTGCCCCACTCAACGCCAACTGATTTCTCGATGGGGACCTTCAACTGGTGGTAGGCCCATAATTTACATATTTAAGGGACCTAACACATGTTTTAGGCATCTTTCCAGGACTTCTAAAAAAAGGGCTCCACGAATATAGCAGTATGCACATGAAAAACGAGTGCAACGTATACCAATTTTTACCCCTGTGAATGAATAGATGTTTTGCTATTGAAATAACACTGAATAGCTTGGGTAGTTTCCCCAAATAGCACAGTGTCTTTCGAATGTCACGTCACTATGTAAATTATGTAAGCTGGTAATCTCAGGTTACCTGCAATGATGTCATTGCACTGATATGTTTCCAAGTCTTGATCAACATGCTACCTCAACAGTTAAAAGTAAGAGACAGTAAACCATGTTGATAGTTAGACTTGTTTTTGTTTATTCGTTCACGGGATGTGGGCATCGCTGGCGAGGCCAGCATTTATTGCCCATCCCTAATTGCCCTCGAGAAGGCAATTATCCGACTTCCTCAAAAAATGATACGGCTGTTAATAGCTTGCAGTCAACTAGATTTGGAGTTGAGAACTCGTGCAGAGTTCTACCATATATTGCCCTGAGTAACCCCTTAGAACTCCCCTCGGTCCTCAGGAGTCTCTAATTAGAAGAAATCAGAGTAATTACTGTGTATGGAAATTATGACAGATACTGTAGCACATATGCTTGAGCTATGACTGCAGGATACACAGTTATGATGGTTGTCCTGTTGCCTGGGTCAGGTGCACCATTACATGGATAGTTGCCCAGAATTGTTCAGGCATGAGCAACGGATTGTGAAAAAGAAAGTGCCTGAGCTTGCAATGATCTCTGAAGATGTCAGTACATTGAATGAAATGTAAATACTATCAAACCCAGATGAACCTAATCTTGGCATAATTCAGGTGCAAATATGAAATAACTATGTGCTATTCCTACTTACTGCTTTTATGTAGAAAACCTGATGAAAGCACACAATTTAACGACAAAGTGCGTATGTATTTATCAGGATTCCTCTGTACTAGTGTTACAATACTCCAAAGTATATCTTTAGAAATACTAGCAGGCGTCCAAGAGTGCATACATGGAACTTGTGTTGGAGCAACCACAGCAGCTAAATGGGATGCCCGAGATAAACATCCAAAGATATCCACTGTACATACATTAGAATTTTTATGGCTATCTGTGTAAAATGGAACAGAAGAGAACAGTGATCAGTGCTATTGTCATTCTTCAGTTGTAATTAATCCAATAGGTTTCATATAACAGTGGGATTTATCCACATAGCTCCAACCTTTTTTAAAAATAAGTAATTTCAGAGAGCAGCCAAGTAGTACAGAGGTCAAACTATTCTCTTCATACTTCTGTTGTTGCAGGTTAGAGCCCTGTGGAGACTGACATTCTGGTTTGCCTGCCAATACATACAATGAACTTCACCAGTTCTAGTCTGGCTGTTTAATGGGATGCATTAAAGAAATTTCTGTGTCGGAAACTTTTCTGGTTCTATATTTAAATCTAAATCCATGATTTGTATGGTGACAAAACATTGGGGAGGGTGGGATTTCTCCTCCGCAATCCCATCTGAAATTGGGCTGAATCACAACGGAGAATGTAGAAAATTCAGGAGGCCAGGTCCACTGCTGCCTCACCACCCCAACAGGGATTTCCCTCCTCCCACCAGAACTGCAGCTGGCCACTCCTTCCCCGCCCGCCGCATGCAAATCCCCGATGGATTTCCCCGCTGCTTCCTGGGGCTGCCATGTGGTAGGCCCCGCGAAGCGGTTGTAAAGACCCAGAGATCCCCCACAGAGGGAGAGGGCCTTGTAGCAGCCTCTTCTACTTCCAGTTGGCCTCAGAGACACACCAGCTGAAGGCTTCCGTCTCCACCGAGGCCTTCAGAAGGAGCCGTCCTTCTAATCTTTGGGACACTTCTGCCCATTTAAGGTGCAGCAGCATCCCATTGCAGCACTGCTTGAGTGTCCTCACTTGCACAGGTAGGCTGCCTCTTGATGGCAGGAGCCTACTGTGCATGTGCAATTAGCCTCGACCCAGCAAGTGGGTTGGGGCTAGGGTGGGTGAAAGTCCCCCTACTGGATCACTTCCCAAAGAGTCAAATCTTTCCCCAATGATCTCTTAATTTAATTAGTTGAAATCAATTGTGGAGAGAAGATCCCAGCTATATATTATACAAAACATAAGCAATTGATTATGCTTAACAACAGTCTGGTGATGATCAGAGGTATTCTGTGGGTGAAAGCATATTTTTCAAACCATTGGAATAATTATTATAAATGTTCCAAGTTTTATATTGATTTGTGTGAAGCAACATCACATTCAGTTGCTTACACCAGCTGTGTGATATGTATTATAGCCGTTAAATGTAAGCCAGCAGCTAGATAACTGGAATTGGTTCCCGTGGATTGGAAGATAGCAAATGTAACCCCACTATTCAAGAAAGGAGGAAGAGAGAAACCAGGGAGCTATAGGCCAGTTAGCCTGATACCACTGGTAAGGAAAATGCTAGCATCTATTATTAGGAATGTGATAACAGGACACTTAGAAAATTATAATATGATTAGGCAGAGTCAACATGATTTTATGAAAGGGAACTCGTGTTTGACAAATCTATTCGAAGTTTTTGAGGGTGTAACTAGCAGGGTAAATGAGGGGGGACCAGTGGATGTAGTATATTTGGATTTTCAAAAGGCATTCGATAAGGTGCCACACAAGAGGTTGTTACACAAGATTAGGGCTCATGGGATTGGGGGTAATATATTGGCTTGGATTGAGGATTGGTTGACCATCAGAAAACAGACTAGGAATAAATGGGTCATTTTCGTATTGGCAGGTTGTAACTAGTGGGGTGCAGCAAGGATCGGTGCTTGGGCCTCTGCTATTTACAATTTATATCAATGACTTAGATAAGAGGATCGAGCACAATGTATCCAAGTTTGTTGAGGATACAAAGCTAGGTGGGAAAGTAAGTTGTGAGGAGGACACAAACACTGCAAAGGGATATGGACAGGTTAAGTGATTGGGCAAGAAGGTGGCAGATGGAGTGTAATTTGGAGAAATGTGAAATTATCCACTTTGGAAAGAAGAATAGAAAAGCAGAATATTTTTTAAAAGGTGAGAGATGAGTAAATGTTGGTATTCAGAGGGATTTGGGTGTACTTGTACATGGATCGCAGAAAGTTAACATGCAGCTACAGCAAACAATTAGGAAAACAAATCGTATGTTAGCCTTTATTGCAAGGGGGTTGGAGGATAAGAGTAAGGAAGCCTTGCTGTAATTATATAGGGCTTTGGTGAGACCACATCTGGAGTACTGTGTACAGTTTTGGTCTCCTTACCTGAGGAAGGGTATACTTGCCTTGAGGGGGTGCAACAAAGCTTCACTAGATTGATTCCTGGGATGAGAGGGTTGTCCTATGAGGAGAGATTGAGTAGAATGGGGCTATATTCTCTGGAGTTTAGAAGAATGAGAGGTGATCTCATGGAAATGTATAAAATTCTTAGAGGGCTTGACAGGGTAGATGCTGAGAGGCTGTTTCCCCTGGCTGAAGAGTCTAGAATTAGGGGACACAGTCTCAGGATAAGAGGTGGGCCATTTAGGACCGAGATGAGGAAAAATTTCTTCACTCAGAGGGTTGTGAATCTTTGGAATTCTCTACCCCAGAGGGCTGTGGATGCTCAGTCGTTGAGTATATTCAAAACTGAGATTGATAGATTTTTAGGAACTAAAGGAATCAAGGGTTATGGGATAGGGTGGGAACATAAGAACATAAGAAATAGGAGCAGGAGTAGGCCATACGGCCCCTCAAGCCTGTTCTGCCCTTCAGTAAGATCATGGCTGATCTTCAACCTCAACTCCACTTTCCCGCCTGATCCCCATATCCCTTGATTCCCCTAGATGTCAACCAGGGGAAAGCAGAGTTCAGGTAAAAGATCAGTCATGGACAGGTACAGAAAATAACCAAAAAGTCTAATGGAATGCTGGCCTTTGTATCTAGAGTATTAGAATACAAGGGGGTAGAAGTTATCCTACAGCTATACAAAGCTCTGGTTAGACCACACCTGGAGTACTGTGTTCAGTTCTGGGCACCACACCTTAGGAAGGATATGTTGGCCTTGGAGGGAGTGCAGTGTAGATTTACTAGAATGATACCTGGACTCCAAGGGTTAAATTACAAGGAGAGATTACACAAATTAGGGTTGTATTCCCTGGAATTTGGAAGATTACGGGGTGATTTGATCAAAAGTTTCAAGATATTAAGGGGAACTGATAGGGTAGATAGAGAGAAACTATTTCTGCTGGTTGGGGAGTCTAGGACTGGGGGACATAGCCTAAAAATTAGAGCCAGGACTTTAAGGAGTGAAGTTAGGAAACACTTCTACACGCAAATGGTGGTAGAAGTTTGGAACTCTCTTCCACAAACGGCAGTTGATGCTAGCTCAATTGTTAATTTTAAATCTGAGATTAATAGTTTTTTGTTAGCCCCAAATCCCTTAATACCTTTGGTTAAGATGGGTAATATGGAGTTAGGTCACAGATCAGCCATGATCCCATTGAATGGTAGAACAGGCTTGAGGGGCTAAATGGCCTACTCCTTTTCTTATGTTCCTATGATCTTACTGAATGTCGGTGTAGGCTCAAGGGGCCGTCTGGCCTACTCCTGCTCCTATTTCTTATGTTCTTATGGTGAGAGCAGCAGTGTAACAGTAGGCTGCCTTATTTCACGTTGAGCCACAGCATGCTATTGGAGGTTGCTCTATAAACAACTTATGGAACTCAAAATCTATTAATGTGGTATAATTTATTAATAGCTGAGAGAAGATAAATAAATTGTAAAATATATCAAAAGGTTACAGGGCTGTTCATGATAGGAAAAAGTAACACATTAGTAAACTGCCACTGTCAGCACACCATCAACGTGTCTAAGGCTGAAGTAGTCTTTCCAGTGAATAGGAATTTTATGATACTGATGTTAAAAGCAGTCACACCCTCATTTTAAGCCCTTTGCTTGGCTGTATGTGTGTGTAATCTTCCAGGGTTATCTGTTCCAACAGTCACAGATATTTGCAATTTTGCTGCATGATGTAAACCCATTACACCCCCAAGCATTGATGCATGTGAAATTATCAATTTTGTCCAATATTTAATCAAATTCTGCAGTCAACAAATAGATATTTTCACTTTACTCTCAACTATTGCTGTATCTGACATCATTACTTCCAATGTGGCACAGTAGAATAGCAGCTAACAATAATGTTTTTCTTTCTCTCTGATGCACTCCTCTATGTATTACTGGTTAGTGATGGCAGATGAAATTTAGTGCAGGTAAGTGTAAGGTATTGGACATAGGAAAGGAAAAATGGGCGACACATGACCTCCATGAATGGCGTTGAGGTAGCTCAGGGTGAAATTGAAAGAGATCTAGGAGCCTTAGTAGACTCAATACTCAACATGTCCAGCCAATGCAGAGCAATAATCAACAAAGCAAATAGAATGCTGAACTAATTAGCCAGAAAACTAGAATACAAATCAGATGAAATCATGATCAAACGGTATAGTGCTCTGGTTAGACTATACCTGAGTATTATGTCCATTTCTGGTCACCAAGATACAAGGGAGACATTCAGACACGTGAGGCAGTGCAGAGAAAAGCAATAAGACTGATCCCAAGGCCCCGATATTTACTCGGAGCCAGGAAGAGAGCGGGAGTGGGGGGAGGGGAATTTTTTCGGACGCAAAACCCAGAAGTGAACTTAGCTGGGTTGGATTCTGTGAACAATTAAATTTTTCTTCCGTGTTTCGTGCCTGGCAACCAGCCAGGTTGACAGGCTGACTGCCTGTCGGGCGGGAAAGCAGCCAGGGAGAGATCGGAGTATTAGGGGTTTGTATGGGGAAGGTCAGGGAGAGATCAGAGTCATTGGGGTTTGTATGGGGGGGTGCGATTGCGGGGGGTTGGGGGAAGTCAGACATTGTTGGAGGGTGGGGGAGTCAGGCATTGTGGGAGGTGGGGGAAGTTGGGCATCGTGGGGGGTGGGGGAAGTTTGGCATCGTGGGGGGTGGGGGAAGTCGAGCATCGTTGGGGGTGGGGGGTGGTTGGCAATTGCGGGGTCTTTAAACGGTAAACTTGGTGAACAGCGGGGAAGCACCCCCGCTCCTCTTGGTCCACAAGCAATGCAATAAAGGCACTTCATGATTCGGCCATTCATCGTATCATAGTAGGTAAAGCACAGGAGGAGGTCATTCGGCCAATTGTGCCTGTGCCAGCTCTTTGAAAGAGCTGTCCAATTAGTCCCATTCCCCTGCTCTTTCCCCATAGCCCTGTAAATTGTTTCGCTTCAAGTATTTATCTAATTCTCTTTTGAAAGTTACCATTGAATCTGTTTCCACCACCCGTTCAGGCAGTGCATTCCAGATCATAACAACTCGCTGCTTAAAAAATGTTTCCTCAAGTCGCCTCTGGCTCTTTTGCCAATCACCTTTAATCTGTATCCTCTGGTTACCGACCCTTCTGCCATTGGAAACAGTTTCTCCTTATTTACTCTATCAAAACCGTTCATGATCTTGAACATCATTATTAAATCTCCCCTTAACCTTGTCTGTTCTAAGGAGAACAACCCCAACTCCTCCAGTTTCTTCACATAACTGGCAGTGAACATTTTCACTGGCGATATTCATGAGCCCTGGGAAAACCATGCTGAAGGCATTAAATTTGAAGGTCTCTTAAAATCAATTTAAAAAGACCTAATCAACATCTCATAACAACATTAATTGCTCCGATAACCACCCATCTGCCTTCACTAATTAGGGACCCGCCTCCGGTCTGTCGGTTACTCACACGCATCCAAACGCGCCTCCTTTAAACCTGGAAGTAGACATGTTGGAGCCGGGTTGCAGCCGTGCTGGAAAAATCATTCATTTTAATTTCCCACCCGTCCCCAACCTACGCATTCTTGGGGGTTAAGATCCCCCCACTTGTGTCAGAGGTCCAAGTTACAAGGGAAAATTGAAGAATTTTGGTCTTTTCAGCCTTCAAAGGAGATGCCTAAAAGGTGATCTTAGAGAAGCACCTAAGACAGTCAACAGTATAGAAATAGTAAATGCAGAAAATTACTTCAAATGAAACAGAATGAGTAAAACAAGGGGACACCAGTTCAAACTAGTAAAAAGCAAATGTAGCACTGCTGTCAGGAACTTCTTCTTTACACATGTAGTGATCGATACATGGAACTGACATCCAGATAGACTCGTAGAGGCAAAATCCCTGGAATAATTTAAGAACCAATTGCAATCTACAATGGAAGAACTTCAGGCTATCTCTGGATAGATGCACTAAGATGGGTCGAATGGTCTCCCTTATCCTTAATTATCTTGTGATCTTGTGAAATGGCCTTAATAAGAACTGATTCAATTTCAGGTACCTGAGCTCCATATTAATACTGCCTTTATACCTTAATACACATCAAGCTACCGAGGAAATGCATTGAGCAAATGTGGGATAAGAAACTGAATAGAACCATTAATTTGCCTAAAATCCATTGTCATTGCAAAATGTGTTTCAAATATACTTCTACCATGATGCAAGCAGAATAACATGTTTGCTATCGCTACTATCATCACGTAAAAGATCTAAGACTCTTTCCCTTCAGATTATAACATCACCGAAAGCATCAAATATTATATATTAATTACAGAACAATGAAGCATGAATTGTTTGTATTTGTCTTAATAATAGAATATTAACCACACTGATTTCTTCTCTCTCACGCAGGCCATTTTGTCATTGAGATGTTTTATTTATGCAGTAATTTCAGTTAGTGCTCAAATAACGAGTATGTACAACAGAAACTATATCAACCAACTACTTCTGTGGTTAACCACAACCTGTGACTTTGTGGACACATTAATTTCCCAAAAGTTGGAAATATGTTCTTGGTGCTGGAAATAAATTCCACCTCAGATAAAAACAGTACAGAGAGGGGGGTAGGGTGGGGGGAGAAAATGCCCCAGTTACTGAATTCACTGAGTCGTAACACAAGTCATAAGAAGGACTACCAATTTCTCCCAAGCACCCAACAATGAGGCTCCGCGATTAGGAAAATCTGGCTGAGTTGGGCCCACCCCATCCATGGTAGTCAGTCAATCACAGATGACGATTTTCGGCAGTTGTGGAGAAATCCATTTGAAAATATTTTCTGTTGCTGAGGAAGATGATTGGGAGGTGCGTTTAAATGCCTGCTCCTCCCCTAGGTTGGAAGAAACCAGTAGGAAATGACTGTCTTTTTTTTCCTTTCATACTTTTCTTTTAAAGTGTGACACAGACATTTGCATGTAAGACCAAATGTGCCGCCTGACAAGTATAATGGACACACCTCAGAACTGGCATTGTTTTGCTCATGTTAAGCCAGTAGATTACTGTTTTACAAGAACAGCAGCATTATGTCATTTAACACAGAATGCATTCTGTTGCTAAGGTGACGCTGTCCCTTTAAAGCCACAAAGTCAAAATCTAATTGACGTTACGTAAACACTGGGTGAGGAATTGTATGCTGGACATACTGTATTATCTATTTTCATTTGATGATTTAGCTTACTATTCACACCATTATGTAAGTGACTGCTTGTTTCCTGGCAGCTGCCACAGTGTCTTCCTTTTAAGGAACTCTACAATACGAGCACTCTCTAAACCAGAAAATCAAGTTTTTGGGTGGCTACTCAGAGATAAAAGCTATCCTGTACAGTCCAGACTGCTAACATCAATGCACTTTCCCAGAACCCATAGCTGAGCAACATTACAACAGGATCCATTCATTCAGCAGAATCATCATTGAACACATCATGGACATGGTAAAGGCATGCTTCGGGTGCCTGGATCAATCAGGGAGCATCTTGCAGTATAGTCTGACAAGGGTGTCATGGATCTTGGTGGTATGTTGCATGCCCTGGAGGTTGAAGGTCCCATTGAGAACCAAGAGGAACTGCAGCCTGAAGAAAAAATGCAGAATAACCCATTGCCAGCTGCAAGAGACATTCCCACCAAGAATATTACAATTATCTACAGACATCAATTGACATCAATTCACACAGTTGACCCTGTTGACATCAATTCACACAGTTCCCACTTAGGCCATTTCATAAAATCTACTTGCATACCCTACACAACAACTTTAATACTGCCACAATTTTATCCACAATCCATACAGTATGTGCATGCCTACTCCTTATCACAGTACTTCTCCATGATTCCAATGTGTGATGTTCGAACTCTTAAATCTCATTTATTTCTTCTTCTAGCTGCTACTTGAGTGGCAGGAGTAAATGAGCTGGACGGCTACACTGTGTCAGGAGGAGCCTCTTGGGACTGAGGTGGACATTGTCTCATGACAGCTTAGTCCTGGGATGGACCTGCTGTAGGCTTCTGCTTTTGAGTTGAAATGTGGACACAGCAATGACATGGGATGCCATCTCCTCCCATGCATTCTGGACTTCCCTCCTGCAGTGTCAAAAAAGGCAATCCTCTACTGCTCCATTCCTTCCAGCATTGCTGCATCAGGAATCCTGGGTGTTCTGTCATGCCACTGCTCCATTCTGATAGCCTACTAAAATATCGTCAAACCTTTTCCAAATAAGCATGCACCTCTCTTCCCCCTTTAAAAGCTGTTGATTTCCTGCAGCCTAAACAGCAAACTGCCAATCGCCTGTGGACTACATGCAGGGAGTTCATTCTGCATGCTTAATGAGGCTTGTCCCGCAAGATTTGTTAGGGTCGTCCATGCTCAACTCAGTTGGCACAATGCCCAACCTGCAATTTTCTCGCTGCCGCCCAATGGAACATTTATGCTATCTTTCCAGAAAAATAATGGTTAGACTTTGCTGAAAGTATGTTGACTTCTTTGTCAAACACACAGAAAGAATTGTCCTGCAGGCATCAGTTAAGGCTATGTGGGCAATAAATGTGAATTTTAAATGGGTCAATGCCTCTGTTAAAATAGTCGAGAAAGGAATTTCATACAAATGTCTTATGAATGTGTTAAGCATTCATGGGCTAATATGACAGGACTAAGATTCCTACTCGCCATTCCACACGTAGCAAGTTCCCAATTTTGTCTGTTCTTTCTGTGGAAGTACCAAGCAGGGACTAAGCCTTGCCCTAGAGGGAGGGAGGGAAGGAAGGAGGCTAAGAAGGCAAGAGTCACTTTCTGGCACCTCTTATTAACTAATTAGCCAGCTAGGAGAGACCTTGGGCATGATTTTAGGCCCCAAGATTGGGTGGTTTGGGGGTGGGGTGGCAATGAAAATCGATGATTTTCAGAGGAGGAATGAATCCCCGTTCCAGGCCGACGACTTCCGCGTTCGACCCAGAGGCGTTTGGGTGCGTGCGCGTGCGTCAGGAAGCCAAAAGTCTTGCTGGCAGTTAAAGCTGGCGGTCCGATATTTAAAGTGACAATTAAGATACTTAAACTAATTAAGGGGTTTAATTTTTAATGTATTGAGGCAGGGAATGATTTTAACTCTGCCTCAATGTGTTTCCCGTGGCCTCTGAAAGACGTCATGGAAACGGAGGCAAGTTGCAGCCAGCAGCCATTCGGACATTCAAACCAGTGAATAAAAGGTGAGTTTTTGCAGCAGGGCAAGCAGTTCTCTCAGACAAACCTTTGGCTGGAAGTTCTTTGTGTTTAGACTGAGATTTCTTTGTTCACACTCAGAATTCCTGTGTTCACACATATTTACCTTTTTTGGACCCCCTCAAATGGACACCATCAGGATGGGGGGCGCAGTGGATTTATTCAGCACTACATCTGAGGAGGAGGCACATCACCATCTGCGGCAGGCACGGCGTGCGGTTCTGGGAGTTGAGGCTCCACTACACGGAGGTGCGTCACAAGGACCTGCAGAAGAGCAGAGAGGGGAAGAGTGAAGAGGCCGACACCGCAGGAGGCACTATCCTCATGAGAGGGTCTACAGGCAGAGACTGAGCTTCCTGGACCTCTCTGAGGAGCAGTGTCTACGCAGGCTGAGATTGAGTCGCCAGGCGGTCGCAGACATCTGCACGCTCCTTCATGTAGAGCTGCTCCTGGCTGGGCCTGGTGGCCACGCATTGCCCGTCGCAGTTAAAGTCACCACTGCTTTCTCGCTGGCCTCTCAGTCATCTGCGCATAAGTATATACGATAGGTCACGGATGGCTTGTTTGCCAGGGCATCTGACTACATCAACTTCCCCATCGACGACATCAGCCAGACTGAGAGGGCAGTGGGTTTCCACTCTCTGGATGGCTTCCCACGGGTACAGGCCACAATTGATTGCACACACAATCCGAGCACCTCCACACGAGCCAGGATTGTTCATCAACCAAAAGGGATATCACTCCATCAATGTACAGCTGGTTTGTGACCACCGGAAGTGGTTTCTGCAGGTATGTGCCAAATTCCCTGGCAGCTGCCATGATTCCTTCATTCTGCACGAATCCAATATCCCAGACCTCTTCCAAGCACAAAACCGACTTAAGGGCTGGCTCCTTGGCGACAAAGGATACCCCCTGCAGACGTGGTTCATGACACCTCTGAGAAACCCCACCTGCGAGGCACAACAGCCATTCAATGACAATCACATCACCATCTGGTCTGTCATCAAACACGCTATAGGACTGCTCAAGATGCGCTTCAGGTGCCTGGATCGATCCGGGGGAGCTCTTCAGTACTCACCAGCGAGACCGTGTAGAATAATAGTCTTCTGTTGCATCCTGCACAACGTCGCTCAACAGAGAGGGTTACGGGTGGATGAGGTCCCATGCGCTCATGAAGCATCTGCATCCGCCTTCAACATTGAGGAGCAGGAGTAGGAGGAGGACAATGGGCAACCCATCGGTGGAGCAGCGGCTTGCCTGGCTACTCGTGATGCCAGGGAGTCACTCATATTTGATAGATTCTCATAGGGAGATTAACAAAGTGACTATAGTCAAGTACTCAGACCACCTGAAATGACCACCACAACCACCAACACCAGCACCACCCCGCCCCACCAGGTCGCACAAAACAGTTCTACAACCACACGTACAACCATTGTAAACGCATCCAATGGGTGGCATCAAGTCTTGCCGTTCATGATGAAGCACATGAAAGGACGCTTTCTCAAAAGGGACACAAGAATGGGCAAGGCGTGGCAGTGGTGGTAAGAATCATGACATTTAATGTGAATTTAACAAAAAACACCCTTGTGCATACCTTCAGTGATTTTACAAAACCTTTTACTTCCTCTTCCTACCACTTCTACGTCGTGCATCCCCTGTGACTGCACCAGAGGTAGTGGCAGGTTGCTCAGATTCATGCCCGGACTGCTTAGATGCTTTTAGCCTACGACCTCTGGGCTTTGGTGCCCGTGAGGACCCCTCCAAAGAGTACTCCACCTGCACCTGTGCAGGGGCAGACTCAGCCATCTGAAGAGGAGGCAGCATTGCGGATACTGGTTGGGGGGGGGGCAATGGGTGAGTCGTGGGAGCACTTTGAGTGGCGTCCTCACTTCCATGTCCTCTTTTGCCATCATCCCTCTCCTGAGCCATGGCCACATCACTCCCACCACTTTGCTGGACAACAGCTTAGAGCAGATCTGTGACACGCTATAAGGCCACAGCGAATGTATCTGTTTGCCTATTTAGGGAGGCAGACATGTTGGCATCCAGAGTCTGCACGGTCGTTGTCAGGGCCTGAATGGACTAATTTGTGAGCCGTGCCTTGAAGCTCAGTGAAGGCTCCCATTCTCTCCATCGCAGACACTCCCGCACTTACCTGCGCCACCAGACCACTAATGCTGGACGTAGACTCCTCCTGCCTCTGCGCCAATGTGGAGACTGAGCGTGGCAAGCCTTCCACTTTGTTGCTAAGGTGTGTCTGTATCTCTATCATTCTCCTTTTCAAGTTGGCCCCCGGGTTCAGCATCTGCGCCAAGCTGAGCAGAGCTTGGAGAGGAGTGCGCCCACTGACGCAGACACTCCACCGCTGCCCCTGCCACCAGTGTCTGCTTGTGCTCACTTATGTGTGGTGACTCACCAAGTGATAACCTAACTACCTCTCTAATAGTACCCTCCGAGTTGCAAGTATCTGCGTTGGTGGATGGCTCACTAAGCTGTGACGATGCACCCTCAGAGGCAAGGAGCTCCTCTAAGGAATTGACCTCAACCATGTCTTCAGTCCTTGATGGCCTTGGAAGAGAACATACAGCAAAATAATAATCATTGCAGAAATAATGTTGCGATGAGCATACTGAAGTGTGCAACAGGTCAATTATTGATAACATCAATCCATGTTGTGTGTGAGGGATGTTAAAGTTCTGTCATCAGACATTTGCGGGATGCCAGTCTCAGCATCCCCGATGGCCAGGCACTCCACTGTTTGACTGAGTTGCAAGGCCTCCCCCTCCGCCTCTGTGAGGGCCACTATTTGTGCTGGCTCCCCTCCAGTCCTCATCCTCCCCCTTGAATTTGGCGTTCTCTTCTCCCACAAGGGAAGAAAGTACAGACGTGTGAGTGAGTGAGTGAGTGAGGGTGATGGGGTCACCCAATGGATGCATTGATTTGGGTGAGGCTGACAATGGAAGAGATGCATCAGAGGGTGACTACACGACAGATCAGGATGGGGTGAGTGGGAGTGGTGGGTGCACAAATGGGGAGGTGAGGAAGTGCACAGAAAGTGAAGGTAAGTTGACAATGAGCCTTAAGTGGGTGTGAGAAGTGATGTGATGGAGTAGGCTTCCCAGGCCAGAGTTTATGGGGGTATGATGTGCACCACAGAATTCAGGTGAATCAGTAACTGTACTTGTTTTCCCTGACCTGGTTAGGTCATTGAAGCGCTTCCTGCACTGCACCCAACTCCGGAAGATGTTGCATTGGAGTTTTCAGCAAAAAAATTTTGGAACTTATTAAACCAGGAATATACACTTCCTGAAAATTCCTCAGTATGGTAACGAGGGCCTTTTTAAATGTATTCGTTCCGGAGTTGAATGCATTTATATTCCTGAAATGTGAGCACATGACAGGAGCCACATGTAATCTTCACTTTTAAAATTTTTAATTGGCAATGAAGTTTGCAGCTGCAAAAGCATTGAAATCTGTTACCTCAATCTCAGTAAAATATCAGCTGGCTCACCTTTCACAACACATTGACCTGATCTTTGGATATCCTTTGCCTTTCTTTCATTTTACTTGTGAAAAATTCTGCTGGAATCTCACAAGTATTTATTACTTCGGGTCATCAAACTTGGAAAACCATATCCAGTTACTAAAATCAGTGGTCTTGAGGAAAGAAAATATGGTTAGTTATGTGGCACATGATGTTGGTGCACTAATGTGTGACACAACAGACTGGTACGATATGGCTTCACAGAATCATAGAATGGTTACAGCATGGAAGGAGGCCATTTGGCCCATCGAGTCCGTGCCGGCTCTCTGCAAGAGCAATCCACCTAGTCCCACTCCCCCGCCCTTTCCCCATATCCCTGTTCATGATTTGGGAAGCAAATGTGTGGCAATCTATATTGGACTACGGAAAGCAGCGACAGGTTCAAGTGAGACATAAGAAAGGAGATAATTTGAAAGTTAAGTAATTTTGTGCTCTCTGATACTTCTTAACAAATGGAATTAATGATAGCTATTCCTGACAGATCACCTGTACTCTCAGCCTGGGGATGGCCTATGACAAAAAGGGGAGGCAGAAAACTTAAAAAGGAAGAAAATGAGCATGCCTATGATTAAACCAAAAATATTATTTAATAGAACAATAAATGTATGTGGTGAAGGAAACTCAAAGCCCATCATTTAATCAGCATTTATAAGCCGCAAGAATACAGTACAAGTGATTTATATAAACCACTCACTCTAACACTGCCTGTGCTTTAACTGCATCCTAAACCGCTCACATTAGTAACTAAATATTTCCTAAGTACAATTTCAAAATGAATAATTAAAGTAATACATAGCTTTAGAACTCTCCTCCTAGTAAAGCTAAGTGCTATGAAATTGTTATTGAAGATGTCCACAAAGCAGAATGGTATGAAACTTACCAGAGAATTAAGAATATTAGTTTTTAACCACAGTTAAGGAGCAGTGATTTAGTTCATAGAAACCGTATTGCAACTGTACAATTGAAAGTAAGCTTTGGCAGTTTAATCATTCCCCTTGACCCTGATTGTAACTCCGGGTTAGGTTTTGAGTGGGTGGGCGGTGAGGGGAGTTGGAAACTCGCCCGCTGTTGCAGAAATCAGGCCTGGGCTATTTTAACTCCTGGGTCTCATTAATATGCCACTGTTTTTTTTCCAAAAAATATACTTTATTCATAAAATTTGTCGCAAAAACATACAATACAGTTGTCATATCACATTCCAAACGTACACAATACAGATTATACAATTTGTAGGTTACATCAAGTACAGTTCAATGAACACATTGTACATAATTACAGTTCATGACACTCTGGGGTGTCTCATTACATTGTACTCAATACAGATTATTGATTACAGATTCATTACAGGTACATTACAGATTCATTATAGGTACATTACAGCAATTTGAATTTTACATTCTGCCCGGGGGGGGGAGTTTCCCTGATTGCAGCCCCTCGGTATACAATGGCGGGAAGGCTCTCAATGGTTGCTTTTCCCCACAGAGCCTTTGCGGCGGCTGCACCTAGCTTCAGTGCGTCCCTGAGCACATAGTTCTGCACCTTGGAATGTGCCAGTCTGCAACACTCGGTCGAGGACAGCTCCGTGCACTGGAAGACCAGCAAGTTTCGGGCAGACCAAAGGGTGTCTTTCACCGAGTTAATGGTCTTCCAGCAGCAGTTGATGTCTGTCTTGGTGTGCGTCCCCGGGAACAGCCCGTATAGCACAGAGTCCTGTGTTACGGAGCTGCTCAGGACGAACCTGGACAGATACCATTGCATCTCTCTCCAGACCTTCTTTGCAAAGGTGCATTCCAGAAGGAGATGGGTGACGGTCTCGTCTCCACCGCAGCCTCCTCGGGGACAGCGCGCGGTGGCGCTGAGAGTCCGGGAGTGCATGAAGGATCTGACGGGAAGGGCCCTTCTCACCACCAGCCAAGCTATGTCTTGGTGCTTGTTTGAAAGTTCTGGCGATGAGGCATTCTGCCAAATGACATTGACAGTCTGCTCGGGCAACCAACCGACAGGATCCACCATCTCCTTTTCCCGCAGGGTCTCGAGGACGTTACGTGCGGACCACTTACTGATCGCCTTGTGGTCGAAAGTGTTTTTTTTCATAAACTTTTCGACAAGGGATAGGTGGGGCAGAACGGTCCAACTGGACGGAGTGTTCCGTGGCAGCGTGGCCAGGCCCATCCTTTGCAACACTGGGGACAGGTAGAACCTCAGCACGTTGTGACATTTTGTGTTTTCGTACCAAGGGTCCACGCAAAGCTTGGTGCAGCCGCACACAAAGGTGGCCATCAGGATGAGGGCCACGTTGGGCATGCCTTTCCCCCCTTTCTCCAGAGATTTGTACATCGTGTCCCTGCGGACACGTTCCATTTTTGATCTCCAGATAAAGTGGAAGATGGCTCGGGTGACTGTCACGGCGCAGGAGCGAGGTATGGGCCAGACCTGTGCAAGTACAGCAACACCGAGAGCACCTTGCACCTGATGACCAGGTTTTTGCCCACGATCGAGAGGGATTGTCGATCCCACAGTCCCAGTTTCTGCTTAACCTTGGAAATACGCTCCTTCCAGTTCTTGGTTCATGCCCCAACCAGATCCCCAGCACCTTCAGGTAATCTGACCTGACAGTAAAGGGGACAAAGGATCGGTTGGTCCAGTTCCCAAAGAACATGGCCTCGCTCTTCGTACGATTTACCCTGGCCCCTGAGGCCAGTTCGAACTGGTCGCAGATGCTCATCAATTTGCGGACCGACAGCTGATCCGAGCAAAAGACGGCGACGTCATCCACGGACAGGGAGGCCTTGACATGAGTGCCTCCGCTGCCTGGGATCGTCACCCCCCTTAAGCCCACATCCCTCCTGATGGACTCGGCAAAGGGTTCGATGCAGCACACGACCAAGACGGAGGAGAGAGGACAGCCCTGCCTGACTCCAGATTTGATCGGGAAGCTTTCTGATTCCCACCCATTGATTGAAACGGCGCTACTGATGTTTGTGTAGAGCAGTTGGATCCAATTGCGGATTCCCTCCCCAAACCCCATTTTGGAGAGCATGTCCATCATGTACGTGTGGGATATTCTGTCAAAGGCCTTCTCCTGGTCCAGGCTGATCAGGCAGGTATTCACCCCCCCTGTCCTGTACGTAGGCGATCATGTCCCTGAGTAGAGCCAGGCTATCAGAGATCTTCCTGTCGGGCACGGCGTGGGTCTGATCAGGGTGACCCACCCAGAACAGGCTTGAAGTTGGCGTGAAGCGGCTGCTGTCTTTTGGAAAATGGGGGTAGCCCATGGCCACCCACTGACATTTGGGTAAGTGTGGGGAAGGGGAAGGGAGTTTCTGGAGGGAAGGGGGGTGTAGTTCAGGGCAGGGGAGGCCTAAGCAATCCTGCTCCTCCAAGGAAATTAAAAATGTACCTGTTTGGGCCTTTTCATCTTCCGGGCAGATCCCAACTCTCTTCATATTGGCGGGAAAGCCACAGTGGCTTCCCTGCACAAGCCTGAGTTAAAATTGTAGTTGGAACCCCGACTGCATCTTTAAAGAAGGACCCCACCAACTTTGGGCGAGCTGCTTAGCCACCTGTCCAGAAGCCTGCGTAAAAATCGCGGTTGATGGGATCCGGGCAGCTCGAGAGTGGGTAAGTAACCTGGACAATTTTAATTACCCACCCGTTCAGTTTCCGCAGGGCGGTTTGGTTAAAATTGTCCCGGTTATGCTTTTTAAAAGTAAAAGATAGCTCGTTCTTTCAGTGATTTGGGGGAATAGGTTTCTCAAAGATTTTTAAAAATTGTTTATTCATTTGCTCCATTCTTCTGAAATATTTTTGTTTTACGTTTATTTATCACAGTATAAACTTTTATACATGTGAAAAGATAACAAATAATGGCATGTCACATGAACTAATGGGGCCAATAACACAGAGCCATGGGTCCAACACTTCTTAGGCACTCCCCATGTGTCTGCGTCCCAAATGTGAGTTCAGCTTATTAGAATTTCTTGATGACATTCCCAGTGGATAGCATAACATGCTGGTAGCATGCCAAGGTCACACGGGTGAGATTTCCAGTGCCAGGGACATTAAGGGCTGCCGGCTGCCCTTGAAGCTCCACATATGGTTGAACAAGCAAAAATAACTGAGCACAGATGGCACCATTCATTGATGAGACACTGGAAGTCCTGCTGGAGGAGTTTCGTAATTTTGGGAGAGAGCCAACCAGCAATAATGAGTACCAGCGAACAGCATGGATGGAGCTGATAGAGGGCCTCGATGGAATCTCATTTGTGCACAAACCTGAGTAAGTGAGCAAGAATTTTTTAAGTAAATGCTGGAAACACTCATCAGGTCAAGCACCATCTGTCGAGAGACTGAAGTAGGGTTCTGATGAAGGGTCATAAGACTTGAAATGTTGGCCCAGAATTTGCTGTAACCGGTCAACGAATGTGCCTGCCGTTAGTTAGACTTGCCCTTGCCTGTTTAATTTCCATGAGATCTTGCACTGGAAGTTGCTGGATCTGCAGGCTGGAAACAGCACGGTGCCCTCTACAGGGCATCTGGGATCTGTGTGAACAGGGCAAGCAACTGTGTATCTCCTCAACCAATCAGATTGAAGGATTGTGAAATGAACAGCACTGAGTCTGAACCAGGAAGTATCAGTTAGAATAGTGAATTCAATGTCAGATCAGGTACAGAAAGAGAAATAAAGAGAGGGAAAGAAAGATTGGATTGAGAGGGAGATAAAAGAGACATTGAAAGAAAGTTTAAAAAAAAATTAATTTACTTTTTTTTCCCAATCTCCAACAACAATTAAAAGCTGAAGGAATGAGACTCCACACTTGTAATAGTTAATTTTTAGTGCCAGAGAGGTTGTTTTGTAGTAATTAACACTTATCATGCCATTAAAAAGGGTACTTAGACTGAAATGGACAAGCCCCAACTTTCTGTGGCGAGTTTAGTTCATATCTACCATGCAAGAACTGGAACTTCACGCCGTTCAATGTATTTGAATGGTGAGTCAGACAGCGAGATGCCATTTTCGCGAAGCTGATGGTGGAATGGCGCATCTCGGGCAGCAACTTCACATTTAACTGCTCATCTGCCCTTGCCTGAAGTTGCTGTGCGATTTGCGCATAAGCAACGGTGAGTGAGGTTAGCCTCACTGTTATTTTTGACAGCAAAAACTGGGCCATCAACCCTACCTTCCTCTCTCCACAGATGCTGCCTGACCTACTGAGTGTTTCAAGAATTTTCTGTTTTTATTTCAGATTTCCAGCATCCACTTCTTTATTGCTCCACACTGTAAATTTGACGGAGTAGGCAAGTCACTTTGCCAACTGCTGATCTTTGTAAAAGCACAGGCATGCTTATTTTCTTCTATTTCATTGGCTATGTTTTCATTTCACAGTGCTGCCTGTGTT
This sequence comes from Heptranchias perlo, assembly GCF_035084215.1. Classification (NCBI taxonomy): domain Eukaryota; kingdom Metazoa; phylum Chordata; class Chondrichthyes; order Hexanchiformes; family Hexanchidae; genus Heptranchias; species Heptranchias perlo. The sequence continues at coordinate 28,317,496 of NC_090347.1, read as the reverse complement.
GGTCGTTAAATGGGACAAATATCAAGCACCAAGTACTTTGTCAGCACAAAGTTCCTTACAGCTGCACTTTCACACACACAGTTTTAACAGATTTCCTATCTCACATCAAGTTTAGGATGAGCCAAAACTTTCTCCATTTGAACATTGAGGAAACCCAATCCATCTTATTCTACTCCCATAAAAAATCTCCAGAACCTTGGCATCAACTTCAATCCCATCCCTTGCTGCCAGCTCAGGTTGAACCAGACAGCATCCAATTTCAGTGTCATCTTTCACTGAGCTGTGCTTCAAACCCCATATCCTATCCATCATCAAGACCATATGCTTCCACCTCCACAACATTGCCAACCTATATCCTTACCTCATTTCCACTGCTGCTGAAATCTTTATTCAGGCTTCTGCTGGAAGATTCGACTTCTCCAATGACTCCGAAGCTCCACCCAATGCAAACTCTTAATTTATATAAAACTCTACTGCTCACATTTTACATCACACTCCATCCCTCTCACTCAGCATAATGTTAGTAAATGTGAGGTCGCATGTTCTGGTAAAAAAAATAAAAGTAATCATTTTAATTTGAATGGGGGATGGCTGGGTGATGTGGAAGAGCAGAGAGATTTGGGGGTTCAGGTTCACAAGATATTAAAAGCAGCACCTCAAGAGGATAAGTCCATTAAAAAAAAGCTAATGGGATTCTGGGTTTCATGGCAAGGGGTATAGAATATAAAAGTTGAGATGTAATGGTGAATCCATATAAAACTTTAGTAAGACCACAGTTGTCGTACTGTGTGCAGTTTTTGGCTCCACAACATAGGCAATTGAGAGGGCACAGCTCAGGTTTACTACGATGCTGCCTGGTATGAGGAAATACAAATATGAAGAAAAACAGGGACTAATTTCATTAGCACAGAGAAGATTATGGGTGATTCGATAGAAGTGTTTAAAATCATGATGGGATTTGACCGGGGAGATAGAAATCTACTGGGCCAGAATGAGGGGACATACATATAAGATTAAATGTAATAGTTTTAGGAAAGAGAGCAGGAGAAACCTTTTTACACAAAAGTTTGTAAGGCTATGGAAAGCATTACCAGAGTTAGTGATTGAAGCAGAAACCATGCCAAGATTTAAGAAGAGGTCACTGATGGAAAGGGGAATAAAGAAATATGGGAACAGAGTAGACTTATGGGATTAGGGCTACTGCTCATGTGGAAGATAAAAATCAACACAGGCATGTTGAGCCAAACAGCCTGTTTCCGTGTAGTAATTTCTATGCAATTCTATGGTAGACGTACGACATATCCAATCGAGTGGCATTTTGAGGTGTAGAGCTTCAGTTGCAAATTCTTGCTGCTCTGCAATTCAATTTTACTATGCACGGAACACTGGGTATGTGAGTAGGTGTTCACATACTTGGCCTACAGATAATGTCTTCCAGTAACAGCTGCAAAGATTCAAACTGGCAGTATTCAGAACTTAAAATCACAACTAAAGCAATTACTGTATCCTATGTAGAGCAAGTATTAAATAATTTTACTATAAGTATCAATTCTCGTAAATTGTTGCATGTTTACAATATATATTTTGCTCCTTCATCCACATTTAAGCTAATATTAATGGATAAAATCAAGTACTAAGATGTGCTCCTGGGCACTTGATTGTAAATCAAAATTAGTTGTTTTAATTCTGAGTAACTCAAGTTAAGTCATTGTCATGTTTTGGATTTTCTTGATCAATTTTCCATCGAAAGGAGTTACATTTAAAGGTTGATTTTTAAAGCTAAGGGTATTCGCTTGTTTCAAAACAAAAGTGTTGAAATGGAAGCTGGTTAATGAGCTAAGCTTTGATGTTGTTTTCTTGAAGATTGTAAATGATAAGCAATTTTTTAGCATGTCCCAACAATCAATAAACACCTCACATCCACTATGTTGGGAGATACTTGCGCCCGGGGGCTTGGCAGTGGTTGTCTGAGTAGGTTTTCCTTTCAGCGCTGGGCGATAACGGGGTAGAGTAGCAAACTGCCTGTGGAGGCGCTCCAGACCCTGGCATCTTGCCACTATTATTTAGATGAGGCCCGAGGACCAATTTCGTCCGATTCTCAGGCTTCCGTCTTCGGGCACAGGGATCATTCCTTGCACCCAATTGGCACCCAAAAACTGGCTTAAATGAACTTCTAAGCTAAAAAGATGGAAACAGAGACATGGGCAGTGAGTCAGGTTTCGGTTGTTCAATGGATATGGGGATTGGGCGGGAAAGTGGACTTGAGGTCGAAGATCAGCCATGATCTTATTGAATGGCGGAGCAGGCTTGAGGGACCGTATGGCCTACTCCTGCTCCTATTTCTTATGTTCTCAACCTGACCCTCAGAAGAAATCTCCCTATTACACCAATGTCAATTTCTCCATTTCCCACATCAGGCAACCTTGTGACCTTTTTTCAGTGATATTGCCAAAGTACTACTAAATTATAAGCAGATAAATGCCATGCGCTCATGCCCACAGTTTTAAGACTGCCTAAGCTAATTTCTTGCAGGTGTCTCATAGTCAGCAGAGAAAGAAGCTTGCATCCGATCAGTCTGGGCTGGATTTGAACCCTGTACGCACTGTGTGAAAAGACTGAAAAGTTAATGTTTCTTTTGTAAGCAGTCACATCCATAATCATAGCAATTTACAAACCTTAAAGCCTCACTTTGCATGCAATCTATGCCCCCTCCTTCTCTCCTCCTAAAGTCTTATAAATTATTAGGATTGATTCTCTAAGGGAACATTGTGAGTACTTTATGTCACCATAGACCATTCAAAATAAATTAGAACCAGCTAACAGTAAAATTGCTGTCAGTAGTTTTAAAAAATTTTCAGAAAGCAAATGGCCAAGATGGAAAATTTCTTCTCGAAACACAGCAGAGAGGCTTGCATCATATATTGCTGTAAATGGAAAGGGGTGCTCAGAAATTATAGTACTGTAGTCTTTAAGTGCACAACTTCCAATCTTGCATTCAGTATAAAAATTCAAAGAGGAGAAAAAATATGCTGGCAAGATTGTTTGGATAAACTAGGAAAAAGATGCTTATGCCCATATTTTCCACTGGCCATGTGACAATGGTGTACTGCATTAAAAGTGGTGGGAAAATTGGCTAATATGCAACAATAATGCCTATTGCCGGTGTTATTGCAGATCCAACTTTGCAGCCATTTCCAAACACTGAGACTTAATGATTAATCACAGAAAAAAGAAACATTTACTTGTTGAGGTTTTGTTAATTATGGCTGAGATTTTCCTCTTTGGCAGCAATGATGCTGTAAGTGTGACTGGGTAGAACTTCTACCCGAGCAATCAGGAACAGTACCCGATTAACAGGGCAAATGGGAACTGTACCCAAGCAACAGGGCAAACCAGGAACTGTACCCAATCATCAGGGCAAACAAGAACTGTACCCGAGCAATAGGACAAATCAAGAACTGTACCCGAGCAACTCACGTCCAGGAACTGTACCCAAGCAACTTGCATCCGGGAACTGAACACGAGCAACTCACATCCGGGAACTGTACCCGAGCAACAGGGCAAACCAGGAACTGTACCCGAGCAACATGGCAAATCAGGAACTGTACCTGAGCAACACGGCAAACCAGGAACTGTACCCGAGCAACAGAGCAAACCGGAACTGTACCCAAGCAACAGAGCAAACCGGAACTGTACCCGAGCAACATGGCAAACCAGGAACTGTACCCGAGCAACTTGGTAAACCAGGAACTGTACCCGATCAATACGACAAACCAGCAACTGTACCCAAGCAACTTAGCAAACCAGGAACTATACCCGAGCAACACGGCAAACCAGAAACTGTACCTGAGCAACTCGCGTCCAGGAATTATACCCAAGCAACACGGCAAACCAGGAACTGTACTCAAGCCACAGGGCAAACCAGGAACTGTACCCGAGCAACAGGGCAAACGAGAACTGACCCGATCAACAGGGCAAACCGGAATTGTACCCGATCAACAGGGCAAACCGAAACTGTACCCAAGCAACACGGCAAACCAGGAACTGTATCCGAGCAACTCGCATCCAGAAACTCTATCCGATTAACAGGGCAAACCGGAACTGCACCCGATCAACAGGGCAAACCAAAACTGTACCCAAGCAACAGGGCAAACCTGGAACTGTACTTAAGCAACACAGCAAACCTACAAGGCTACAGAACAAGTGCTGGAAAGTGTGATTCAGCTGGGTGCCTGATTTTCGGCCGGCGCGGACATGATGGGCCAAATGGCCTCCTTCTGTGCCATAAATTTTCTATGATTATATGATTCTATGATTCTGCCTGCCTGCCTGTAATGCCATCAATCTTGGTAAATTTCTCGGAGTCATTCTAAGTTGCATTTTTCATGCAGCATTCCTGTCTGCAAAGGGGAGCCGACCTCGGAAATTAAAACAATCAGGTAGGATGTAGCTTACCCACGAAGTTGAACTCAATAACTTGACAGTAAAAGCAATTGCTGTCAGCATAGCAATTGAGCAGTAACCCATAAACTTCTGCAAAATGGGTTGCATCCCCCTTTTAGGCCACCTTGTAGTGTGCCACTAGTGGTAACAGTCCATGAGTAAATACTTCATAGAGAAGACAAACTGCCTCTAGCAATGGGTCTGTCATTACAAAACAGCTGCTTTAACCCAATGGAGGATCAGTGCCTAATGAGGTGCAGACTTGGAAGGGCAGCTGTGAATGAGTTGTGCCAATTGTTGCATCAAGATTCCGAGTGCAGTGAAGGTCACCGCTGCCCTCAAATTCTGCATACGTGAACTTTCCAGGCATCCACAATAGATATTACAGGGGTAAGCCATCATGCCATCCAATGTTGTATGAAGGGCGTCATTGCTACATTGTTTCACCATGGTCACAACGATATCAAGTTCAGCAATAACCGGCAGCATCCGTTTGAAAGGCAGCATCATTTTTTTCCTCAAATTGCTGGCTTTCTTTAGGTGAAGGGTATCTTTGGCTGCACCCATGTAGTCATTTATGCCCCTCCCAAGAATCTGAATGGGAAGAGCTACAATTCCATCAATGTGCGAATGGTATATGACCAGCAGCAAAAAATAATCATTCACATCAATGCACACTTCCTAGGGTGCATGCTTGATGCATAAATTTTAAGACAGTCCAACATTGCAGAACTCTTTGAAGCAGAAGGAAGTCCAGACACACGGCTACTTGGTAGCGTTGGCAGTACGGTGCCACCATGATTCATGACACTTTGCACATTCCATGTAATGTGCCGGAGAATAAAACACAGCAATGTACATAGGTGAACAAGTGTTCTCATTGAGCAGACATCTGTGGTGCTCATGCAAAGATTCAGGAGCCCGGATTGTTCAGGTCGCAGCTTGAGAAAAGGTGGACAAAATAGTGACCAGATACTTCAGTTTGCACAATATTCCATGGACTTGAAGAAAGAACAGCAGCAAGGTTAAGAAACATAAATATAATTAAATAGGCCTGAATTTCCACAGGGTTCTCCTGATCTACTGCTGTAACTTTGGTGGAAGATTAGCAGAAATCCTAGACGAATAGCGCAAATGGCAATTTTTAGACTTTTACACCATTTCTCTGGGGGTTCTGCTGATCTTCCCCAAGAGAATCCCACCCCCACCCTGGAAATTCCAGGCAATAGCGTTCTTATTACCTATGCATGGGGCTATTTTGTTAGATGAAAACTTGAGGATAAACCTATTTTAAGCGTTAACTTGAAGTATTCTATTTTGTATGCATCAATGCATCAATGTTAATAGCATTGTTTTAAACTATTATAACATTTTGTGGGAAGGCAGTGAGAAAATATTCTTGTATAAGGTGCCCAGTGGCTCAGCACCTTGGTAGGACACAGGTTTACACCCTCAATTTCCAACACTGTGGAGAGTCCTTAATTTCATCTTGTGCATTGGTGGCAGGAGCTAAGTAGAAATGAGACATCGTTCCAGAGAGAGAAAGGAAGATTGCAAAATTATTCAATCCATGGGCTGTACGTGCAGGCTGCCTAGAGTTAGTTGCTGACTGCTTCAGGCACAAGCCTGAGATCATGTTGCATTCCCATTATTTCATTTATAAAGCACAGCATGATGCAAGTGAGCAAAAGGGAAAAATAACGATGGGGGTAAATATTCAATTTTCTTAATCTTGCAAACTGAACATTTATGACATCCCAGAGAAATGTAATTCATATGTGCCTATTTATTTCATTATATATATCAACAGCAAGCCTCTACTTGTGTTACTAAGTATGTCAACTCAGCAAGAGTGAGTCCAAATTCTGGAAGCATTGTGCACGTAACAAAACACTTAAGTTTGTACCAAGATTACTAATCCGTTAACGACACACTGCCTGCCAAAGGTCATAGGTTTGGACATTCTACTATACTAATTGGGATAAATGTTATACAGGATATTCCCTGACCCACGGCAAGATGTGTTAAAGTAAACAGTTCCCCAGTTCCGCTTCCCTTGTAAAGAAAATAGTTTTCACCAGCCTGGACTAAAGAGCCTCAGGGAACACAGACTGGTTCAAACTAGCTTTTACACTAACAGATGACTGACTGAATAATAAAAGCATTGAACAAATATCAAGTGATGGTCTATATGTGGTGAAGAAACAATGAATCTTGTGTTTATGTATACTGCCCATACTATTGTTTAATGCATGCATATCTGCAAAGTGTTTGTACATCTATTTTTACCACCTACTGCCCTCCCACCCAAAACATAGATATCATACCAAGCTCCCACTAATACTGCAAAGTTAAAGCAATAAAAGATTATGTTAACTCTTCACACTGGCTTATTTTAGTGAAGTCAGTGGTATCAAAAATGCAATGAAGAATTTTTTGTGGCTTTCAATACCATATCTGACTGTTGGCAAAACTGAGTAACCTTGCATTATGCAGCTATTTCAGGTTTACAAGCTGGCTGCTGCTCCCGGAGTTGGGGATCATTGTATTTCTTGATAATCAACTACAAGTGTAAATAAGTTGCTGGTATAAATGAGACTGGCAAACGTGAATTCAATGCATAGAGTGATAATGTTGCAGTCAATCTGCAGCAGAAAATGAAATGTTTTGCACACCACTCCAAATAACGTCATCCATCCCACATTTTGACTTGATTACAACTGGAAATTAGAGCAAAGCATACGGGATCCATGGCTTTAGAAATAGAAACACAAAGCACAAAAGCAAGGAAGTTATGGTAAACCTTTATAAATCACTGGTATCCAATTCTGAGCACCACACTTTAAGAAGAATGTCAAGCCCTTGGAAAGGGTGCAGAAGAGATTTACTAGAATGGTACTAGATGAGGGTCTTCAGTTATGTGGAGAGATTAGAGAAACTGGGATTGTTCCCCTTACAGCAGAGAAGATTAAAGGGAGATTTAATAGAGGTATTCAAAATTATGAGGGGTTTTGATAGAGTCGGTAGGGAAAAACTGTTTCCCCCGGCAGGAAGGTCAGTAAACCGAGGACACAGATTTAAGATAATTGGTAAAAGAACCAGAGGGGAGTTGAGGAGAAATTGTTTTATGCAGTGAGTTTTTGTGATTTGAAATGCACTGCCTGAAAGGGTGGTGGAAGCAGATTCAATAGTAACTTTCAAAAGGGAATAGGATATATACTTGAAAAGGAAAAATTTGCAGGGCTATGGGAAAGACCAGGGGAGTGGGACTAATTGGATAGCTCTTTCAAAGAGCCAGCACAGGCACAATGGGCCGAGAGGCCTCCTTTTGTGCTGTATGATTCTATAACAATTATTTCTCAGTTAACTGGAAATAATAACCTCACAATCATTGATCCTCCAATGTGAATGGGGGAAAACTCTCCAGTGGCTGGAGTCATACCTAGCACAAAGGAAGATGGTAGTGGTTGATGGAGGACAATCATCTCAGCCCAGGACATTGCTGCAGGAGTTCCTCAGGGCAGTGTCCTAGACCCAACCATCTTCAGCTGCTTCATCAATGACCTTCTCTCCATCATAAGGTCAGAAATGGGGATGTTCGCTGATGATTGCACAGTGTTCAGTTCCATTCACAAGCCCTCAGATAATGAAGAAGTCTGTGCCTGCAAGCAACAAGACCTGGACAACATCCAGGCTTGGGCTGATACGTGGCAAGTAACATTTGTGCCAGACAAGTGCCAGGCAATGACTATCTCCAACAAGAAAGTGTCTAACCACCTCCCCTTGACATTCAACGGCATTACTATCGCCGAATCCCCCACCATCAACGACCTGGGCGTCACCATTGACTAGAAACGTAACTGGACCAGCCATATAAATACTGTGGCTACAGAGGAGGTCAGAGGCTGGGTATTCTGCGGCGAATGACTCACCTCCTGACTCCCCAAAGCCTTTCCACCATCTACAAGGCACAAGTCAGGAGTGTGATGGAATACTCTCCACTTGCCTGGATGAGTGCAGCTCCAACAATGCTCAAGAAGCTCGACACCATCCAGGACAAAGCAGCCCGCTTGATTGGCACCCCATCCACCACCCTAAACATTCACTCCCTTCACCACCAGCTTACTGTGGCTGCAGTGTGTACCATCCACAGGATACACTGCAGCAACTCGCCAAGGCTTCTTCGACTGCACCTCCCAAACCCACGACCTCTACCGCCTAGAAGGACAAGAGCAGCAGGCACATTGGAACAACACCACCTGCACGTTCACCTCCAAGTCACACACCATCCCAACTTGGAAATATATCGCCGTTCCTTCATCGTCGCTGGGTCAAAATCCTGGAACTCCCTTCCTAACAGCACTGTGGGAGAACCTTCAACACACGGACTGCAGCGGTTCAAGAAGGTGGCTCACCACCACCGTCTCAAGGGCAATTAGGGATGGGCAATAAATGCTGGCCTTGCCAGCAATGCCCACATCCCATGAATGAATAAAAAAAAACACAGCAACAATATGAAGTGCACTAGACGTCAGCAGCCATTTCAGGAACCTGCACAAGTCAAAACTGAATAAAACCACCCTGCAAGATCAACAGTAAATACTCTTCAAAAAGGCACACGTACTTTGGGTGATTTTAAGGCTGTATTCTAAATTTGGGATTCAGATAATATGTATATAGAATCAGGCTTCACTTTCATTTCATAACATTAATTGAATCCATCAGTCAGATTAATCCCTTATAAGTCACAGAGATCCAATATTCCCTAGTTTTAATACTTCAGTGAGAAACAAATTTAATTGAAAGGCCTATGAATTTGCCATATTATGGAGAATCCCAGCTGTAACATTGCATTGTTTTGTCTGCTGAGGGGACATGATTGATGCTTCATGTGATGCATTCCGGGGAAAGATGCTACTATTGAAGCCAGTTTAAGTTCTCTAGTGTCATACTCTGCAAACAATTGTGAACTACAACTCCCAGAATGCATCTTAAGGCTGATTCTGTTCTGATTCGAGTAAACAATACCACATTTTGCAGTGGAGGGACAGATAACACATCAGTATGTTGGCCCTTCTCATCTGTTCAATAATAAAAAGAGTTAATAATGGTAGAACTAAAGGACAGGAAGCCATTATTAGGGCTAGTAAATACTATGCCATAAGAACATAGGAAATAGGAGCAGGAGGAGGCCATACGACCCCTCGAGCCTGCTCCACCATTCAATAAGATCATGGCTGATCTGCGACCTCAACTGCACTTTCCTGTGGTAACTTTGAAAAGAAATGCAGTGGATGTGGTTTATATGAATTTTCAAAAAGCACTTGATAAAGGACCACTTAGGGAATGAATGACACATGGGGTTAAGCGTGGCCACATGGATATACCAATAGCTGGAGGGCAGAAAGGAAAGACTAGGGATAAAGAGAATCTTCTTTGATTGGAAGAAAGTGGTGACTGGTATTCAAGTGTTTGTGTTGCGGTTGCCCTTGTTTATCATGCACATAAATAATGTGGACTCATGAATTCAGGAAACCATATCAAAATGTTCTGATGATACAAAATTGAGGGAGGTATGGTAAATTTTGATAAGGACTGTGAAAGACTGCAGGAGGATGTTGATAGGCTAATAGAATTGGCAAATAGATGGCAGATGCAGTTCAGCGTACAAAATGTGAAATAATGTATTTTTGTATTTTGAATAGAGAAAGAAAATCGTAAGATTTTGTATGGTGTAAAGGACCAGAGGAACCTTGGCGCGCAGATGGATCATCGAACGTACCAGCACAAGTCGGTAAGGCCATAAAAAGAACAGAACCTTTGTTTTTTTTTATCAAGTGGCATAGAATATAAAAACAAGGGGCTCGATTTTGCAATGGTGGTGGGTTGGCAGCAAGGGGATGACAGCTGGCTGCCATCAGGAGCTGCAACGCGAGGGGGGTAAAAGAAAGAGTGAGAGCAAGACGTCATCTGGCGCTGGAATGGAAGACCGAGGAGGGAGAGTGGAAGATCCGGGGGGAGAATGGAAGATCGCGGGGGGGAGAGGGGAAGATCGGGGTGAAGAGCGGGACATCGGGAGGGGGGGAGAGGGGAAGATTGGCGGGGGGAGAGGGGAAGATCGAGGGGGGTGAGGGGAAGATCGGGAGGACATCGGGGGGGGGTGAAGAGGGGAAGATCAGAGAGGGAGAAATCGGACATCGGAGCAGGGTGCAAAGGTAGGTTCATTTTATGTTTTAACATCCTTCAATGGTTTTGATGTACTTTATTTAGTTTCTTTTTCCCTGATCCGGCCAGACGTGAATCAGAAGCGGTGGGCAAGCCACCCAGGTAAGTTAAAAATCATTACAATTACTTCATCTGTCACAGGTAAAGTGCCTTAAGTACCTCAATAGGCACATTTGGCTCTTTAACCGTCATCAAGCTGGCGAGACTTCCGTTTTCGGGTGCCTGCGCACACACAGGTGGGTCCCTGGGAAACTCGGAAGTCGGCGGGTTGGAGCCAGCTTTTCGGAGCCCCCCCACCCCCAACGAGCCCTCACTTGCCCCCTAAAATTGAGCCCTAGATGTTAATGTTGGACTGTACAAGACTGCAGTGGGAGTATTGTGTACTGTTTTGTGCACCTCAATATTGCAAGGATTTAAAAGCAATGGTAAAGATGCATTTTAGATGCAAGCCATGATGAGGTATTACAGTAACAAAGAGAAATGTGAGAAATTAGGACATTTTTTACTGGACCTGAGAAGGTTAAGAGGTGGACATGTAAATATCTTCAAGATTATGGAGGCCTATGTTAAGGTTAAGTGTGATTGATTGTTTCCATTTGTTAATAAGACAGCAATGAGGAGATATAAGTTTAAGATAATCAGAGAAATAATTAAAGGGGAGATTAAAAAATATATATTTCCACAGAGAATGGTCAGGATTTGAAATTCTTCGCTATACTCCATTATTGAAGCAGATTCCATAAATTGTATTGAAAGAGATTTCGATAGTTGTTTGAAAAAGAAGAATATTAAAGGTTATGTGAGCAGGTGAATTGGATTGGGCAAACCAAGTCCTCCTTTTGAGCTGCTCTGCAGACAGGCAGCCAGGTCCACTCTGCTGCTATATGCACCCCAAGCCTGAAGCAGCCATTTCCTGCCTCTTCACAGGTTGGCTCCCCAATACAGGCGGGAATCCCAAAATTATACAAGTAAGGCTGACTACAGAATTTACCAGGATCAGTGGCAATTGGTCAGGCAGGTGCACAACCCTCCATGCTAACTTTAAATTGGTTATCCACCAAATTGGAAAAACTTCACGTACATTTGAATTTGTTTTTTTCCCTGCATGCTTACAATTAAATTCCAGGCCACATGTCATCCTTTTATAATGAGGTCATCATGTTACCTTCCTCAGAAGTCCAATTGCCCTATACCACTTGCATAGTGTAAAGAAGCCAAGTCACTAATGGAATCATACTAAGCTATTGAACATATAGTAGTGACTTAAGTGCCCTATCATGTGCCACCTGGCTTAGGGAATTATTGGTAAGCCATTTTGAAAAAGTGGTACCTTCAAAGAAATCCTCAGATATCATTCTTCTAGTTCATGGATGCATGGAGTTGTATAAAAGTATGACAGGAATATGTTGTGTGCTCATAAATATGAGGGTGCCATGATTTGCAATATTTTCCTACTTTATGTTTGGTGACACAATTAGCATTGCTTACTTTTTCCTAATATTTCATAAAGAACAATTGGCTCAAAACCCAGATGCACAATTTTGTGAAAATATTTAAAGATGGGAGAAACTGCATGTTATATGTGGGTGGAGCTTGTATGCAATAATTTTTACAGGTACAGAATGTTAGATAAGGCTTGCTGTATCTGCAAAACATTAAGATACTACTACGAATTCTTAGGCCAAGTACAGCAAGATTTCGCTTCCATCCATTGCAATGAGAACACAGGCTAGATTTTCCACTTTTGGATTTATTACCACCAGAATGGTTGTTGGCAGTATTAGACAGATTGAAATGGAAGCAGCCTCTTTACATCCAGTTTTCCTCTGTCAGTTGATTAGCATAACTTCAGGTGTAGATTTGGACAGATCTGAAGAGAAGACTAGTGGTGGGAGAGGAAAATTGTGTATGTCAAATTTAAAGGGAAGGGGACAATTAAAGTGGAGTGTGACAATAAGGTGGGACACACATTCTGAAAGTCTTTGGAGAGCCTCAGAATGCATCTCAACTCATTGTTAGTCTTTGTCAAGGTTCAAGGGACAGAGGGCTAAGAAGATACGGGCAAAAATGAAGGAATGGGAAATTCAAGGTGCAGACATGAGTCTTCAGGCAAGTGATAGTGCAGCCGAGTGGCTGATCCCCTGTTTGAAGTCTGCAGAAGTGGAGGTGGTGCTGTATCAGGTGGTTGAATGAATGGTTGTCGTCTGTGACACTTCATGATACCATCCCTATCGGTCAGAATTGCAACATGCCTGAATGAGATGTAGGCAGCGTTCAGGCCACTGCATGTGCCTGCCCAATGCTGCATTGAAGCTACAGTTGTCCTTGCAGCAAATGGCACAGCACTGAATCTGCCTCTCTGCTGACTCAGATGCTGAGAAGACAGTTCCCAACAGTCATTGCCAGGTAGGTGTGTCATGACAGCAGAAATAGTTGGTAGCATCTTCGCGGATGCTGCCAATCAGGTAATATTAGCGCTTGATCACCCTGGCACATCTTTTATGCAGTGCCACTAAAAGACTGACATACTGTGGTTGGGGTGCTTTCAAGATTATATTAGTCAGGCATTCATATATCTCAATGGTGTCTTTGGCCCCAGCTCTTTTGGGAAGAGAAACCTCCATCAACTCTCATGGTCTACTAAAGTGAAATATCTTTTTACCTCTGTCTGCAAAGCAGATGTGGGAACAAAGCCTCTCTCATGCAGCCTGACTTGCCTGGTGTCTCTCTGGATGAGTGCAAATTGGTGCGGAATAGGATAAGGGCAGCAGAGTTTTGGATGAGCTGATGTTTACGGAGATTGGGAGGCCAACCAGGAGAGCATTGGGATAGTGGAGTCTGGAGAAGATAAAGGCATGCATGAGGGTTTCAGCAGCAAGTAAATGAGGATGAGAAGAGGGCAAAGGATAGATCCTTGGGGGATTGCAGAGATAACGATGCAGAGGCAGAAAGAGAAGCCATTGCTGAAAAGTGTTCTATCTCCAATCAGATAAGTTAGAGTTGACCCAAACAAGGGCAGTCCCACTTTGCTGGACAACAGAGGAAAGACATTGGAGAAGGATGGTGTGGTTGACCATGTCAAAGGCTGTAGAGAGGTTGAGAAGGATAAGGAGGGATAATACACCACAGTCATAGTCACTGTGTGGCAGTTTCTTTGGTGGTGGAGATTGCACTGACTGCCTCTGCCACCTCCTCCGTATTGCCTGAACCAACCTCTAATGGGGCTTTCTGTTCTCAGTCCCCAACACTCTGATTCTTCTGGCTCTCATTTCTGGAAAAAGAACCATCGCAGGCACATCTGAAAACCTGGGGACCCTTCCAGCTGCTGACACTCCCAAGGCTGCAGCTGCTGTTCGATGTGTTAACCACACCTGTTTCCTGTTCTCTAAAAACACATGTGTCCCTTTAAATGACTGCAGCATTTTAAACGCAGCAGCACTGAATTTGCCTCCCTCCCGGTGGCGGTAAACCTATGGCCCTGCCTACTTAATGTGGGTCCCGGGAGGAAAAATTGGCAGGTTAGCAGCAGAGTCACATGGACAGATGGTAGTCCCACTCCACTGCTATCCCGCCAATTGAAGGAAAATCCAGCTGTAAGTCTCTTCACTAATTAAATCTCAAATCTTTAACAATGTTCAGAACCTGACAAAGACAGTGATGGCATCAAAACCACAATTCAATTACTTCTGTAGCCATTTGATTCAATTATCTCCTTCCAACTTACTGCTACATATATCTGTTGTATAACCCTTCTGTCATCAATTATTTATTTATGTCAGCAAAATAACTATATCACAATGTTGTGTGGGTAACTGATGACATCATAATGCTATGAAGGAAGGTAAGAGATAACACATCTATGATGTTTGGGTTCTGTTTGTGTTTTCTGGAGAATTATCTGTTTTTTTTCTAACTTCCAGAGAACAAAATACTACTTTTTTAAAAACCCCATATATATGTTTTTTTTTTATTTTGAAGTTTCTGCCTGTTGCACATTGTCAGTTGCAGTGCCATAGCAGTCTAACTACTGCACCAGTCCCAGTTATTGATAGTAAATCATCAATGATGTGATACAGATGATTGATGAAGAAAATAGTCGATAGAAGGAATGCTGTTCAGGGTGCTCTGAAACACTGTGGTTGTAAGATCAGCTCCCAAAGCTTGAGATCCTTGGAGGGAAAGCTAATTAGTAGTCACTTGGCCATTGACATACACTGCATTTGGTACAGAATATAACCTTGTGACAATTGCTATTAATTCCTAAGACATGCTTCCCTCTACCTATTGGGATGAAATAATTTTCTTTCATCGTGTTTGGCCTAATATAATCTGTAGACCTGTTTGAGGTTTCACAATTTGTCATTGTGCCTTGCCATTTGATTTTGTGATTGTCATCTGCAAGATCTCCGTAGGAATGTCTCAATTTATATTCAGGAATAACATCTGCTTGTGCTTTCCTTATTTTGTCTTCCTCAATCAGCTGTTTCACAGTACCAGACATATATGCAATATATGCAGGCCAGGCTTGAGGGTAGGGGATTAAGCTGATTGGTACCCCAATGTTCCCTGGACATGGTCGTAATTCTAAATGGAAGAAAACAACAGTTTAAATAGAATATATGTAAATTAAAGAACAACTATGCCTTTACGTCACAGAAAACTTGACACAATGGATTTTGTGTGCTCAGCAGAACAATTGTTAATATTCTGGAATCAGAAGAAAATATGAGGAACTCTAATTTGTTTTTACATTCTAATCCTTTCATATTCTACATGCATCTGGAGTGTGCTGCTGCCTTATAAAGGCTGACTTTCACTGATTCTTTACTGACAATAATGCATGGTTCTTGTACAGGACTGGGTAGGTTGCACATTATCCTTTCACCTCTCGAAGCTGAGGTTGAAACCAGCCCAGACTAATGGGATAAAAAGCCTCTTTTGCCTTTGGCAGTAAGGGTTCAATGGGAAATAAGATTGGGCGGTCTTAATCCCGTTCCTAGTGGACATGGACCCACGCACAAACTAATTTGACACCAACTGGCAATTTCACTCAGAGAAGCCATGGAGTGGCTGGTATGGGAAGTGGAAAATGTCCCACTGGTGCTGTGGAGTTGATCTTCTGAGACTGTGTGACTCAGAAGAATTGGTTAGGACAGAATACAGGTGGCTATACACCTAACCATACTTACCTGACCTGGGCGTTGGGTAATTGATACTAAGTGCCCAAATGGAAAAGTATTTAAGATTCCAGCACTAACCACATTCACTCTGATGAACACAAAATTCACAAAGGAATATGGTGCCATTTTTTTTTCAACAAGGCAAATAATAGTTTATCTTTATTCAAAATGGATATATCAATCAGTACTGAGGCATTATGAAGCACAACTCAAATTTGATAGGCTGGGTTCAAGGTTATCTGAGTTGATGTCCCTGAAGTTAGCTGGCACCAGTTTCATCCATGATTTCCTTGCATCTGACCCATTACCGTTCAAGTTTTAATTATTCATTTGGAAAAAAATGGGATTTGGTATTTGGTCAATGCTGAGCTTTTAAAACATGTAGCATTTTAAGCAGATTTTGCAGCTATAATAGTCACAGAGTCTAAGCTTATTCTTCAGTTTAGGAAATGGATTTGCCTGATAGCTCCTTACTTGATAAAGTTTAAATCTGTATTAAATAAGAATTTCCTAAGAAACAGGAAATTATCAAAGTAAAAGTGTTTTCCTGTCTCACATTGCTTTTAATAACACTTTTGTAGACCACTATTCAAGTCATTACCTCGTCTCACCTGTCATTGTTTCTCAGGTGACAGGCTGTCCAAGTACTTGGTGGCTTTATTCTCTGGCAGACTGCACTATTGTTGCAGCACTAGTGTGGGGGTGTCCCAAGTTCAAATATTCTTAGTGAGTTATTTCACCATCCAAAAGTAATGCTGATGACATCACATGACTTAGGATCACTGGCAATTATGACACAAGCACCTTGAATATTATATACTTGTTTTTGTATCATACAAACATCTGACAAAATATAAAATAACCAACTCGGTGGTAGCAAGGTACAGGAAAATAATTCAGTTTATGATGTTAAGAAGCACACAGCCACCTCAGCCCTCATGACATGTCTTCCTAACATCAATTGATAATTATTTTCATCTAATCCACGACTTATTGTATTCTGTTAGTATGGATACAATTGTTTGCATGCCAGTACATACAGAGGTAATATATAGATTACATAACTGGCTATTTTCTTTGGTACGAGTGTGAGTTCCTTTCACAAGTAACAATACATTTTTTGCCAACATCAGTAAATGTGTTACTCCATTACTGGAATCGCAATTATAAATGTTTCTAATTCTATAAGTTGCTTTTCGTCTTCTTGATGGGCAGTCAATGGAAGTAGGAGGAACACATTCACATCGCTCATACTGTAGAATGCTGTCTCACCATTTCTACTCCCACACTGGCATGTAACAGTGATCTATCTTCAAAAACTGAAATACATCATGTCAAATACAATGATAGTTATTACACAGCGATTTCTCAAGTAATCACTTTGTATTACAATCACAGTACACTGTCACCTACACACATAGCACACATATAAAGTAGAAAATCATTGAAGCTGCCCACAGGTCATTCAGTGTACAGGCTGGATCATTTAAATGGTTTAGTCTCCCTTTGTGAGGTTTTCAATTTTTTTAAAACTGCTAATAATCACACTTAAGCACATCCTTGTGTATTTGATCAATTGATAAAGCAAATGACAGGTTATCTGAAAAGCTAACCTGATTTAGTAGAAGATTTACCAAGATTTTGTAGAATTTGTGCTTTAAAATCAGCTTTCAATACACTGAAAAGCACACTGAAATTAAAGATTTTTTTCATTTCTTATAATTGAATTTTTTTTAGAAACCATGTTTTGATATTTGATCATTCACACCAAAAAAAATCTTATCACTTGTCACTGATTTCTGAAACAAGTTCAGTCTAAGAAGTATATTATGCATTTTGAAATTTCTGTTTATATATTTGTATCCAAATATTTACCTCCTGTATTTTTGCAGAGGAAACCAAAAAGTTCCTTCAGCCAGGAGAACAAATCAGCCTGAGTCACATACTATTACTATTACAACCACAATCCTCGTCACACTGAAATCAACAAATAGATGCATTGGTAGCAGGTAGTCTGACTCTGCCACTTTTTAATTGATTTTCCAGTTCTCTTTTACTGGCACAATTTCTTATTGTAAAGTTTTAATATTGTCACCTGATGTTGCTGTTGCCTTTTACCTTTAACTGTCCTAATTTTTTTACTAGTTTACAAGTTATAAAGTATCCTTTAGAGTAGGGGGTTCAAACTTTTCTATGTGGGAGATCCAGTGCAAATATTGACACACTCCCATCAAGCCAATGGAAATAATGATGTACTCCTGGAGACACCATTTGTTATGATTTGGACATCTCGAGGTACTTTCTCTTGTGCTCAACACAAAAGCCATTCCCATATATAAGCTTGCACTTCCTATGAATTTAAGCAAGATCTTGTGTATGAAGTAATCTGGGATAGCATGGTTTGGGTGAATAATGGACACGTTTATTATTTCTGGATTACAGCTAAGATTTCCACTACACGCCCACATTATTTCAGATGATGGTTAATATTAGTTACACTGGGCACTTCCTTAACAGAATAAACTACCAAACAGCTATATTCATCGACTGAGTCATTTGCAAAGGCAAGCAGTAACAGTGAGTTGTTGAAGTCATTACAAATAGCTGAGAAGCTTTGAAGCAGTTTATGAAAGGTTTATCTATATATGCCTATCAGTTGAGTTGCTTTGATTGACACTCTTTGCAGAATTTTTTTTAAAAAGGTGATCAAGTGCTTCTTAGAAGGGAATTAGCCATCTAATTACCACCATTTACAATTTTTCTTGAAATTGTATAGACGCTTTTACCCATAGAGTTGCATCTTGACTCACGTGCTTTGCAGCTAATCAAAATTATAACAAGCTTGTGCTTCAAAAGTGTGGGAATATTATATCCATGAACCCTTTGGAATATCATACCATCTTTGTCAAGTCATTCTATGAGACAGAGCCACTAGAACCCTGTAAAACATACACAAAAGCATGTTGACTGGCTGTGGTAAGTGGCGTCTGTGTTAGGGCTAAGAAGATTAGGTTATGTTGTTAATTATTAGCTCAGTGATGGATGTTAATTCTTTCTGGTACTTGGTTATGCTTGGTGACTGTTTACTCAGATGCCTATGTCAGTTAGTTATCACCTGTATTTTTTTCTCTCCGATACTTAATGCAGTGTCTAAAGAATAGAAGAAATTCTCTCATCATGTAGCTGCAGAAGTAATTTTAGGGTGGAATCTTTTTTAAAAGATCCCAGGCCAAAATTATGCAGGAGTTCTGCTGATCTCCTCCTGTAACTCCAGGGCTAGAAGTTAAAAACCCCCCAGATCTGGAGGGGACCTGGCATTGTAGTAGTGGCTGAATGAGTTACAGTGTACAGGCCTTGAAAAGGGTGTTTACGGGCCCCCAAATTAGAATCCAGGTCAGGCAAGCAGCCTGGAACCCTGAAGAATTTAAAATTAAAAAAAAAATTTTGGCTGGCCCTTCGCTAGGGAAACATTGGGACCAATGACAGAGTCAGATAAGCCTGTGCACCCGCCTATGAGCAGGCAGGGGTGTGCCAGTGTTTCCAGCAGGCAGGCACTGGAGATGCACCTGAAGTGGCGCTTGGCCTGGCTGACCCATGCTAATAAGGTGTCATTTCACTGACCATACAAACTTTGGAGAGGTCAGCGCTGAAGAGCACCATTGGCACAATTCCAGTGTGACCATCGGGATCATGGCACGAGGAATTTCAGGGCCCTCATTTTTAAGTTCAGAAATAGAGTATAAAGAGAAAAAAACCTATAAACCATGGACTAGGGATTCCATTTTTGTTATGTTTCTGTCCTAACTTCTGAAAGGCTATGTGAGCTATCCAAAGGAAAACAATGCTATCATTGCAGAAGACATTTTTTATTACTAAATGAAAACAAAAATAATTTTCCATTAAGTTGACAAATACAGGAAAATACCAAAAGATATAAAACACAGAATTGTTGAGATACTATGCTCAGAGCTTACAATTTCTAATTTTGGATTTTTATACATTGCAACAAAAAACCTGTCCTTGAGTAAAATATCAGAATGTCACAAACTAGGATTAAGTATTTGGATTTCTTTCAGATTTAAGGTCAAATTTTACTCGCAGAACCCATGTTGCTATCAAACTACCATAGACACAAGTGCAGCATATTAAACCAGCAGGTAACTTATTTTCTCCCCCGCTTCCAGTACCATCATGTGCCAGATATATAGCCACAACTGGACTACCGGAGGATATTACTGGACTATCGAGATTGGACATCCCTACTGAATTGCCAAGGAGGGTTTAAAAAAAGATCCTTGGTGCTGTGGCAGCTGCTATGGGGAACAGAAGTCACCATCGGTTTAAAAGGATGGATGCCACCAAAACAAGACTAATCCAAATTACAGAATCGTCTGAAATTCTGATTAAAAATCAGAAAAGTCAGGGATGAGAAATAAACCTGATTATTCTATTTCAAAGTGTTATTGCACATTAATATTTCCAACATATATATATATATACATTGGAATTTATGCATTAATATCCAATATTTACTTTATCAGAAATTTGTACTTGACTGTATAGCAGGACACTGCACACTGAATAACAGTTTAACCTTTTCCCTCATTCAACTGACATATGAGAAGAAACTACTTGAATGAGCGTCACACTGTCATTGCTGTCCTTGTTTCTGTCAGAGAATTTATCTGTAGCTTTCTAACCGTACGAACCTATGACAAAGATGGCCAGCAAAAGGCCAGCTGGTTCATCGAGCCTGTCCCACTCAGACATGGTACTGATAGGGTTAGATAAAGTAGAGTGGGAGGAGGTTTGTGTGGAGTATAATTCTGTGTCACATTACCCCCAACACTCCCCATCCATCTGCAGCCATGTAATCTCCTGGGAGTTGCAAAAAAAAAGATTTTTAAAAACACCAGGCCAATTCAGGGAAAAAAAATAATCCTGGGAAATTCCTTTTTGACCCCCGAAGGTAATCACAAAATGAATTGCAGGAGATAACAATGTTCTGACATTACCCAACATGCCTTCTGCAGGAACTTGTCCAGTTCCATTCTGAAAATTTGCAGTGAATCTGCACTCACTGCATGAGCCAGCAACTTGTTTCAAAGGTCATTGACCCTCTGAGGAAAAAAAAACCTCCTGACATCTAACCTAGTTTATGTTTATGTAACTTGTACCCTCATTCTCCCTAATTTAATTAATTCAAATAATCTGACCACATATGCACAGTTTAGTTTCTTCATCTATTTAAATAATTCCATCAAGTCTCCCTGAGGTCTACATTTTTCTAGACTAAAAAGATTGAACAGTAGTGGATGATGCTTTAAGTATATTACTCAAAACGTTTAATTTAAAAATTATTATTAACAATCAGACTAGGCAGCATGAGCGTAGCGTCAGCTGCATAAGGTATAAGAACCCACAAGCAGTACAGTTATGAAGAAGTGATTAAGGAAATTCCTGACAAAAAAAATAAAGATTTTAGAATACCCTAATACAAGTGTTGAATCACAGATATTGGTTCACTGTTAGTTTTATATTGTACCCAACTACATTTCTACTATTACCTGCTACTTTTTGACTCAGGCTTCCTGTTGGATATATTTCTCAAAAGTTCTCTTCGAACTCTCAACATCTTGTTTTTGGTAGGATATGTTTTATTTTTAAAACACAATTCCAGATTTAATACTGTATAAAATAAGGTCAAAAATAATGTCATTCAGTAATTTATGCAACTAAAATACCCCCAAGTTTCTGTCGTAACAACTCAATAATAATTAAAATAATTATTTGACATTAATGCTATTCAAAGAATAACAATAACGAAGACCAGTGCTGCAGAAAAACCAGCACCAATCCAGACTTGGCTGGAAATAGTACTATGAGCAGATGTGAGCAAACCATCTTCAATCTGGTTTCATCTCATCAAACCCCACATTCAGTGTTTAAACTATATTTTCAAATATTTTCATCTTTTCCCCCTCATCTCTCCTAGTCTGAAAATGCCGTAAACCTTGAATTTTCTGCTGAGGTCTAACCTGCAACAATGATAAATGGTTTCTTTAACACTATGTGCCAGTAAAAGAGACTGTGCCGCAGGTGTTTGTTTGGAATGGGATTAAATCACTTGGCAGACCATTCCAAGATACATACAACTTCCACTGACGTACTGTCTGGCACAAATGTATCAGGAACATTTTGCTGTCTGGAATATATTTTAATTGACACAAAATTGCTGTCCGGGAAATACATAAGGACAACAAGTGGAATCCAAAACCTTAACTGCAGAAACTGCGGATAGATTCTGCCAGTGTTTCAAATGAACTGATGTCATTTTCCAGTTGAATTCATGTTCCCCTTTCCAACATGGCCTTTAAACTCTATCATCAAATGTCTTCAGATTGAGAATATATTCCTACAGTTCCTTAGAACAGTAAAAAGGAAAATGTACACTTGTAATTGGTGTAATCTGATGAATTCCAATATTTATATGATCAGGGCCATCGATTTCCGATGACTGAATAAGCCAACTTCTGTTTTTATTATGTGAGATTCCAGAATTTTTACTGGTGTTTCGAGGATCACACTTTGCCATTTTGTCATTTAAAGAGTGTTTGAATTAGAGTGAATGGATAAGTCAATTTCCATTTTTATTACATGGGATTCTCTGTGATGCAACTTGGAACGTTTTACTACTTCAAAGGCTCTATATAAATGAAAGTTGTTGTTAATTGTGAGATTTTTACTGGCTTTTTGGGAATCAAATTCTACAGTTCTGCCCATTTCTCAGTGAAAACCATAAATTAGTGGCCTTGAATATGAGTGTAGTGTATATTGTGAAGGCAGCAAAAAATTGCAAAAAAAAATTCTGGGGATATATGATTAGTTTCTCCATTTTAAAATGTTGCATGAAAAGTTGATGTTGCTTTAATCCAGCCATATGTTTTTTCAATCAACCTTTTGCTGTAATCAGCAGACATTCAGAGATTCAGCTAGGGATAGCTCCAGAAGATGCAATGCTCCGCTGCCAAAGTGAATCAGTCTTTCCCCTTCTACTCAGAATCATTCACAAACCCATCTGCTCTCTTCAAAAAAAAACTCGCTCCACTCCTGGATTTAGAATTACACTTTACACAGATGTGTAACATGTGTATACAATGCCAGCAACTCATGTTATTAAATGGAAAAACAAGTCACCATTAGTAATCAGATAAGCCCATTGGACTCCTCCTGTCTTTAAGTAAAATTTATCATGTGTTACCTGGAGAATCTTTTGAGAAAATTTCTGCACGTAATAGGCTAGACTGAATGTACATGGTAAAATTGTACAAAATGCAGTATTTCAAAATGCTGAGATGCACAATAAGGTCAGATGATTCCCTTACCTCACCAATAACAGATTTCTGATTTGCATCCTGAGGGATTCTTCAGTTTCCTGAAATTAAGAGTCAAGTTTGTAGGCAAACCAGAGTTAACTCCCAACCCAGATGAATCATTGTTCTCTCAGGCAAGAACAAAGTTACCTCTTGAGTATAGGCTAATACGAACAAAAGAAGACACTCCAGCAGGGGTCACAAAGCGGCATTAAATAAAGAGGTCTCAGGGAGGCAACATTGAAACAGAGGCCTGTAACCACCATGAGCCATAATCCACTATTTTCTTTATGTTCTGTTGTTGCGTCAAATCTAAGCCAGAAACTTGAAATTTCCATTGCCAAAAAGGAGGGAATTCAACTCTGCACTTTCACTTTTGACTAGAGACCCAAGAGTGGCTTATGAGACCTTTTAAAATGTGGACTTCCAATGACATTGAGCCCCTGGAGGTTGGATCATTTATATTAAATGGTGCTATCAACAGCAGGAATAACACATGGCATTCATCAGTGTGAAAACACCTCTAGCTACCATTGGAATTGGCACCCCTTCCCTTTTCCTGTTAGTAACCATTGCAACAGAGCTTAGAAAAGCAGTGGGATGGAAAAATGGAACTTCTTAATGACTGCTCTGGCAAATTTTAATTGATAGACTAGGTAAAAGGGTTCTGGCATTTACATCCAGGTGAAGTCTTCTGAGGAGTTATTCAAACTCCACCTCTTTTTTTCTTGACTTTCATGTGTTCCTATTTTCCTATGTAAATGCTATCATGTGGTGGTGTTCACAAATAATCTGACGTCTGGAACATGCTATTAATGTGCCTGTCCCTTTAAGGGCTCAGGTTCTCCCTGTGGAGAGGTAAATAGGTCCTGTGGATAATTTAAGGTTAATTTTTATTGTTGTTGGAAATTTCACGAAATGGCAACTGTTGGTTCCTCTTGTTATTTTAACAAACTCTCTGGCTATTTCAAGATCATAAAAACAGCAGGAAATAAATGGGTGTTTTTTGTTTTTGTTCTATTTCTTATCTACATGCTGCCCCTCAGCAACATCATCCAAAAACACAACAACAGATTCCACATGTACCCTGATGACACCCAGCCCTCCCTCACAACCACCTCTCCCGACCCCTCCACTGCTTCTGACTTGTCATGCTGTTTGTCTGATATCCAAATTTGGATGAGCAAAAATTTCCTCCATTTAAGTATTGGGAAGATCAAAGCCATTGTCTTCAGTCCCCGCCACAAACTCCATACCATTGCCACCGATCCCATCCCTCTCCTTGCTCACTGTCTGAGGCTGAACCAGACCATTCTCAACACTTCTGGAGTGTGATGTATGTGCTGAATACAAGACCTTTATACATAGGGGAGCAAATTACCCATGGTGTTGCTCAAGGTCAGTTAATGAGTATGTCTTTTTTTATGAAGATGGCAAAGAAGTGAGACACTTCAGAAACTTACTCCAAGCACTACTTACTGGATGCAGCCTGCAACTATCTTGTTACAGGCAACTGCTTACTTAAAGGTTTTCCATTTTAAATGGAAGTATATGGATACACAAGATTTTTAATAATGTATCGATCTCCCATGGCATTGCTCATGGATAGTCTGGGGGCTGAAGTGTAGAACCATAGAACTGTAGAAGCATATAGCACAAAAGAAGAGCATTCGGCCCATCATGTACTTGCTAGCTCTTTCCTAGAGCAATCTAAAACTAATCCCAATGCCCTGCTCTCTCCTCATAGCTCTGAATCTTGCTCTGCTTTAAATAATTATCATTTTTTCCCTTAATAGATGATATGATCTCTTTCTCAACCACTTCCTGTGGCAAAGCATTCCATGCTGTAACAACTTGTTGCATTAAGAAGTTCTCCTTATCTCTCTCCTCACTCTTAGTGACAATTTTAAATTGATGATTCCTCATCCAGAGGAAATTACCTTTCCCTATTCACTTTATCAAAACTCTTCATAATTTTAAAAAGCTTCATTAATCTCTTCTTGGCCTTCTCTACTTCAGTGGAAATAGTCCCAGTATTTCAAGTCTCTCCTCATAAATATACTTTCCCATGCTTGCCATCATTCCAGTGAATCCACACTTTATACTCTCGAGCTTTAATGTCCCTTTCTATAATAGGGTGCCTAAAACTTCATGCAGCTTTCAAATGCGCCCTTAAATAACTTTATCATTACTTCTTTACTCTTGTGCCCCATGCTCCTATTTATAAAGCACAAAGGGGGTAATTTTGACTTTGGGTGATAGTGCAAAATGGGCAATATCAAATTAGCCACCCATTATACATCTCTCCCGATTCTTATTTCCATTAAAGTCAATGCTTTTGGCGTATTTTTAGTGGCTTGATTAACCTCCACTCACACGTTATGGGAATTATGTATCATAGCTAATATTACTGATTTAGTTTTTGATGTATACTGTGACCCCACTGCAACCTAAACATGACAGGATTGCCATCACAATACAGCAAATTTAGTAAAACAGTATTTTATAAAACTAACCTGAAATGTGACGCAACAGATGTGTGCCTAATTCAAATTCTGTTGATATATAAATTAGGAGTGAGAAATTCTGCACTATATCAATCGTCTTTGCTTCAGACTATATGCTTTTCTGCAGATGAATGAAATTTCTCTTAGAAAACTTAATTATGTATGAAAGTGCCTGAAGCCTCAGAGCCTCAGCCAGTACAAAATATTCCTTGTGCTAATATTTACCAATTTACATTAATTCAAGGCTTTGTGCAGCCCACAGCCAGGTCTAGTAATCTGGGAAAAGTCCAGGGTCATCTAACTTGTGTAAATAGGAATGTGATGGTTATTCATTTGTTAAGGAAACAGCTGTTGATCGATGATCGACCTGTTTTAATGTAATATATTAGATATAGCCATAAGTAATCATGGAAGAAGAAAATGCTAAACTGCGCGTTGCATGCCATGGTCATGTCATAGAGTCATAGAGTCATAGAGTTATACAGCACGGATAGAGGCCCTACAGCCCATCGTGTCCGCGCCGGCCATCAGCCCTGTCTACTCTAATCCCATATTCCAGCATTTGGTCCGTAGCCTTGTATGCTATGGCATTTCAAGTGCTCATCCAAATGCTTCTTGAATGTTGTGAGGGTTCCTGCCTCCACAACCCTTTCAGGCAGTGAGTTCCAGACTCCAACCACCCTCTGGGTGAAAAAGTTCTTTCTCAAATCCCCTCTAAACCTCCCGCCTTTTACCTTGAATCTATGCCCCCTTGTTATAGAACCCTCAACGAAGGGAAAAAGCTCCTTAGTATCCATCCTATCTGTGCCCCTCATAATTTTGTACACCTCAATCATGTCCCCCCTCAGCCTCCTCTGCTCCAAGGAAAACAAACCCAATCTTCCCAGTCTCTCATCATAGCTGAAGCGCTCCAGCCCTGGTAACATCCTGGTGAATCTCCTCTGCACCCTCTCCAAAGCGATCACATCCTTCCTGTAGTGTGGCGACCAGAACTGCACACAGTACTCCAGCTGTGGCCTAACCAGTGTTTTATACAGCTCCATCATAACCTCCTTGCTCTTATATTCTATGCCTCGGCTAATAAAGGCAAGTATCCCATATGCCTTCTTTACCACCTTATCTACCTGTTCCGCCGCCTTCAGGGATCTGTGAACTTGCACACCAAGATCCCTCTGACCCTCTGTCTTGCCTAGGGTCCTCCCATTCATTGTGTATTCCCTTGCCTTGTTAGTCCCTCCAAAGTGCATCACCTCGCACTTTTCCGGGTTAAATTCCATTTGCCACTGTTCCGCCCATCTGACCAACCCATCTATATCGTCCTGCAGACTGAGACTATCCTCCTCGCTATTTACCACCCTACCAATTTTTGTATCATCAGCGAACTTACTGATCATACCTTTTACATTCATATCCAAGTCATTAATGTAGACCACAAACAGCAAGGGACCCAGCACCGATCCCTGTGGTACCCCACTGGCCACAGGCTTCCAGTCACAAAAACAACCTTCGACCATCACCCTCTGCCTTCTGCCACTAAGCCAGTTTTGTATCCAAAGTGCCAAGGCACCCTGGATTCCATGGGCTTGTACCTTCTTGACCAGTCTCCTGTGCGGGACTTTATCGAAGGCCTTACTGAAATCCATGTATACCACATCCACTGCGTTACCCTCATCCACATGCCTAGTCACCCCCTCAAAAAATTCAATCAAATTAGTCAGACATGATCTTCCCTTGACAAAGCCATGTTGACTATCCCTGATTAATTCTTGCTTCTCCAAGTGGAGACTAATTTTGTCCTTCAGAATTTTTTCCAATAATTTTCCTACCACTGATGTTAGGCTCACTGGCCTGTAGTTCCCCGGTTTTTCCCTACTCCCCTTCTTGAATAATGGTATTACATTAGCGGTTCTCCAGTCCTCTGGCACATCCCCTGTGGCCAGAGAGGTTCTGAATATATGTGTCAGAGCCCCCGCAATCTCCTCCTTTGCCTCACACAGTAGCCTGGGATACATTTCGTCCGGGCCTGGGGATTTATCCATTTTTAGGCCTGCTAAAACCGCCAATACCTCCTCCCGCTCGATGTTAATATGTTCGAGTATATCACAGTCCCCCTGCCGTATTTCTATGTCTACATCGTCCTTCTCCATAGTGAAAACAGATGCAAAAAATTCATTTAGAACCCCTCCTACATCTGCCGGCTCCACACACAGATTGCCATTTTTGTCCCTAATGGGCCCTATTTTTTCCCTAGTCATCCTCTTACCCTTAATATACTTATAAAACATCTTAGGATTTTCCTTTATTTTGCTCGCCAGTGTCATTTCATGGCCCCTCCTTGATCTCCTAATTTCTTTTTTAAGTATCCCCCTGCACTTTTTGTACTCCTCTAGGGCTTCCTCCGTCTTTAGCCTTTTGTATCTACCAAAAGCCCTCCTTTTTTTCCTAATCCATTCTCGTATATCCCCTGACATCCAATGTCAAACTGATACTACCTGTAATACCTTATTCCAAATTACTAAAGCAAGGAGTTATTTCACCCTGCTTTGAGCTAAGGTAGCGAAATGAGAAAACATGAGGTAAAGTCATATTTAGCTTCTTTTTATTCGTTCATGGGAAGTGGGCATCGCTGGTAAGGCCAACATTTATTGGCCATCCCTAATTGCCCTCGAGAAGGTGGTGGTGAGCCGCCTTCTTGAACCGCTTCAGTCCATGTGGTGAAGGTTCTCCCACAGTGCTGTTAGGAAGGGAGTTCCAGGATTTTGACCCAGCGACGATGAAGGAACGGCGATATATTTCCAAGTCGGGATGGTGTGTGACTTGGAGGGGAACGTGCAGGTGGTGTTGTTCCCATGTACCTGCTGCACTTGTCCTTCTAGGTGGTAGAGGTCGCAGGTTTGGGAGGTGCTGTCGAAGAAGCCTTGGCTAGTTGCTGCAGTGTATCCTGTGGATTGTACACACTGCAGCCACTGTGCGCCGGTGGTGAAGGGAGTGAATGTTTAGGGTGGTGGATGGGGTGCCAATCAAGCGGGCTGCTTTGTCCTGGATGGTGTCGAGCTTCTTGAGTGTTGTTGGAGCTGCACTCATCCAAGCAAGTGGAGAGTATTCCATCACTCTCCTGACTTGTGCCTTGTCGATGGTGGAAAGGCTTTGGGGAGTCAGGAGGTGAGTCACTCGCCGCAGAATACCCAGCCTCTGACCTGCTCTTGTAGCCACAGTATTTATATGGCTGGTCCAGTTAATTTTCTGGTCAATGGTGACCCCCAGGATGTTGATGGTGGGGGATTCGGCGATGGTAATGCCATTGAATGTCAAGGGGAGGTGGTTAGATTCTCTCTTGTTGGAGATGGTCATTGCCTGGCACTTGTCTGGCGCGAATGTTACTTGCCACTTATGAGCCCAAGCCTGGATGTTGTCCAGGGCTTGCTGTATGCGGGCTCGGACTGCTTCATTATTTGAGGGGTTGCGAATGGAACTGAACACTGTGCAATCATCAGCGAACATCCCCATTTCTGACCTTATGATGGAGGGTAGTTATGTACAAACAGATCTGATTAAGGTGTATGATTGTGTCAGGAGAATCAACAAGTTCAACAAATGGATGTATATGTGTGTTGTATTTTGTAAAGTACATTTACCAAATTGAAGTAGGCCTGAGGACATGCTGAAGACATTTAATGATCAGCACTTGGTATCTGAACAGTTAGCATCATAACTCTGCCTTGTACCCCACATCGAGTGAAATACCTGCTCTTCTTGTGTTTTAATAAACAGCATTCATTTTTATGATTATTGTGTCTCTAACTCCACCTAAATAAAGTAGGAGAAAAGATTATGTCAAGCATGAATGTGGGCTGTGCACATGAACAAAGGATTGTGTAAGAACCCCCACATTATGTAGGTGACAGTTACTGCAGTGAGGAAATTAATTCAGCATATGATTAACAAAAATCAAAGTTTGCCAACTTTTGCATTGGCTAGAGTACCAATGAGAATTTTATTTTTCAATGAATAGAAGATTTTTAAATTAATTTTAAAAGTAGTATTTTATTGCGAAATAAAGCATAATACAAATAAAGATGATAAATCCATCGGCCAAGCCTATCTCCACCACAAAATTCTGTTAGAGATATGTCCACTACTCCATCAATGTGTTAGTATGGGGAAGAGCTATTTATGACTTCACACTGCAAATTTTGTACCATGCCGTAGTTCTGACAGATTTTTTAGAAAATGGCTTTAGGCTAGAAATGACCTCTGGTGATATTAGTGAGCGAACACTAGTGCGTGATGTTCTTTTACCCGCGATTTTAACTGCATTTTAAACACCTCCATTAAAATAGATGACAGAGGAATAAAACACGTTCAGCATGGGTCCACTAATATCATCCACAGCAATTACAAGCTTCATATATTTAAAAAATTGCTCTTGTCTTTATTGGAGAATAAGAATATAAGAAATGCCTCGTAATGTTGATGGAAAAGTTAAAAATGATCTGTAGGTCTGTTTAAGTAGGCTCTGGTTTGGGTATAATGAAGGGTGAGTTATTTTGTTAAATATCCCAGTTTGAAAAATGTCTCTGCAGTTGAAGTTGAATACAATTATAAAGCCAATTATGCAGCCCCAGCACACTGATGCTTGAACTGCTGCATATCAGACATTGGCCATGTCTGCTCCCCAAGAGTCTGAGCTCATCTGATAATGTGAGGTCAGCTCATTAACATGAAGTGCTGGGAGCACACCAAGGTTGGGGGTTGGGATTTCCTGCACCTTAAAGGGCTATTGACTGCCCTTAAATGTGATGGAATAGTAGCTTTTTCCGTTCATGAATGATGCTGTATTTGGCATAGGGGCGTGCATGGCCATATCAATGCAATCAATGATGCCCTACACTTGTGGAATCCTGCCACACAGTAGAAATGGAGAGGTCTTTTCTTGCTGCTTTCCACATGAAATGTGATGAAATCCTTGGCCCTGGCAAGCAATGCTTCAGTGGCCTGCCTGATATAATTGTAGACTGATGTGACATAGATCTTACTTACTTGCTTGGAAGGAGCCCGCCATAGAAAAGCAGTTGTGATATTGCCAGCTATGGATGAAGCTTTCTCACATGCTTGAAGTAGTCTCTAAGTCTGACTGCAGGAATGTGCAGTGTTCAGTGATAGCATACTGCAGTTGGTGCTGGTTGGCAGGTTTCTTCAAACAGATTTAGATGAGAAACCCTGGTCCTATATACACAAGGGCCAGTATTCAGACATGTCCAAATGGGGTATGTAAGGTGCGATCTCAATTATCTGGCACATCTCTTCTGATCCTCCTCCTGCTCATCCAGAACCTCCAAATAGAGAGATATGCTTATACGAATACTCCAAGCTAGATGCCAGTGAGTTCTCTTATAGCTGTACAAACAATGACTGACAAAAGATATGTACCACACAGGAAGGCTTGAACAATTTCAATAGCTTCCTTTGTCTACCAAGGTTAACAATCACTTACTTACAGATACAGCAATGTACCTTTGATAACAAAAATCCAACTGAAGGGAACAAGACTCCCTAGCAACATATGCTTTATACAAATGGACAACTTATCAAGTGCTACCAATGCCTCCTGATCACATTATGGGGAGAATCTCTCATTAACATAAAATTGTAAGCTGATATGAGCCTTGCACATTGTAGGTTCTAAGCACTCAAAGTGGTTCAGGGTCGCATGCTATGCACATCGGGAACAGCTCTCTCTGATATACGTGTGTATTTCGGGTGCCTGCCAATGCATTGTCAGTCCTTTTTGGTTAGTTAAGTTGCTGTTTACTGGCCGTTGACAAGGCTTGGAAAAGCAAAATGCAAGGGTTTCTCTTCATTTCTATGAATCCATTTTAAGATGGGAGCAATACTCAAAGTTGTACAAATGGTTGAACAGTCCTTTGTTGCTTCCTACTGATCTTGTACCTCTATTTATAGGCATCTACTATTTTTGTAAAGAATTACAAATGATTACATATGACATGTGGCAAGCAACCATTAGATAACTAACCATTAGATAACTAAGAAGGCAGTTCATGCAATGTTGCAGTTTAGAACCATCTTGCTGTGACTCTTGGGATGAGATTCTAGATTATAACAGATTAGATTACATTATAACTATTAGATTATAGAGTTTGTGACTGATTTTCAGTTCTGATTCATAATTCTGGTGACTACACTCATTATAGGAATAATGAAAATGATTTGTGTGATCTTATTCAAAAAGATTTTTTTTTACTTGTTAGTCTTTAATATAACAAAGAACATTTGTAATTAGATAAATTAATCACTGAAAGTGAATTACAGTCACTCTAAAAGGTACTGTAAATATGATTCAAAATTCAAAATTTAAACCAGACTCCTTGTGAAAAATGATTGTAATATAACCACCAAGATTGTTAGTGACCATTATAAATATTTTTTTTACATTACAATGTTGGCCCAGGTGTCTAATTACGTGTAGCTACACCCCTGTGAATATCTGTATTTAATAAATTTAATACATTGCATGAACAGCCGACAATAGAACATAAAGCAAAAAAATTTGAAAAGATTCTGAAATATGTTAAACTAAAGTAGGAACTCTAGACTCCGTGTTGGTAGAAACTACAAGTACAGAATGAACGTCAGCACCACTGTGAATAAAACCTACAACCGAGTGATAAAGACCAAATGGGGCCCCTTAAGAATCAGCCAGGGGAGAGAGTGGAAGAATATGGCAGGCCTCGTAAATTATTTGTACATAAAAGTTTGCAGAAAACACATGCATAGCATTCACAAACTGGTATCTAAAGTAACTCTAAGAAAATAAGAATCAGCAATGAAATGTTGTGTTAAGAAAATGGAGGATGTGAAGGTTTCTAAAGCCGAAGACCTAGATGCATTTGGGAGTAATAAAGGAAAACAGGAATAGAGTGGAAATTTTACAAAGTTTACGGATAGAGGGGTGGTGCTGGAGGAAAGGAAGCCAGCTGATGTAATTCCAAGCTTTCAAAAATGGGCAGGCGGAGCAGAATCTTGGGTATGCTCAGCTTGTGATTGCCACAGTTTTGAATAGGTTGTATTTTTAGTAATGAATTAGCCTTGATAAATGATGAAAGTTTTAAATATAATTCTTAAATTAGAAAGTTTTCAGTTAGTTCTCATCTAGTTAAAAAGTAAACATCAGGGGCAATTCTATTATTTGGAGCAGGAGGAGGAGGCCATAAGCCATGCCTAAAATATATACATTGCCTTCCCTCCCCCTTCATTCCCTGACATCGTCCTCCTCACCACCACCCCTCCCCCCACCACCAGTGGCAGTGCCTGTGCTGGAAGGTTCTTTAAAAGCCAGTGTTTACATCAGAGCAATGTAAAAGTGGCTCCTCTGCTTTTATGCTAAGTCACCAGTCTGCAAATGTTGGCTCAAACCGGTACACATGTCACATCTCCAGGTTCAGAGTTCTTTAAAACGTGTGTTGTGGTGTGAGCTGTGTGCTGGATTTGGCAGTAATGATGTTGTCGAGCAGGCAGAAGCAGAAGTTGTTTGGTGTCACACTATTGGCAGCAGCATGCATTACTGAGTCATTCAGACCCAGAGGTAGAGAGGGACAGACCGAAGAAGAGCACAAGGACTGAAACACATAGAAAACAAGAGAGAAACTGAAGGAGAGAAAGAAATAGCACTGGCAGAGAAATGAGGAAGAAGGAGGAAAGAGAAATTTTAAAAATTGCACAAAAGGAGAAAGAAAAGATAAAGCTAAGGTAAAAAGTGAAAGGGAGGAAAGTTCAAAAGGAACATGAAAGGAAAGTAGCAAGTAAAGAAATGGCAGATAAAAGAGGCAGAGGAAGAAGTAAAAAAAAAATGTGGGAACAAATAAAGTGCAAAAGAATATTAAAAAAAAGAACGTGAAAGATAGAAAGTAAATGGGGCCCACAGAGGTAGGCCGCTCACAAACACCAATTAAATTGTTACTGTGAATAGAATGGCACCTTTAGAGACAGGCTTCACTTTCAATTGCTGCTGATCTAGCTTGTAAGAAAACGAGAAAAGGGAAGAGTAAATGGGGCCTACATTAGCTCTCAGTTGGTAGCAAGGAACTGCTTGACCTTGCAGTAACGTCAGAAGGAGCTCGCATTCATGTTGCACTACTGATATCACTGCCTGAGAGAATTATCAGTTTGCAGCTCTTTATTGTGCTCAGTATGTTCTGCAGCTGCTGCCACTGGTTACAGGAATAGGAGGAGGCATAAAGAATATAAGAGTTAAGAATGAGAAAAGACCATTGATCCTGTCGGAGTTCACCCTCTACTATGTTAACTCACCCTCAACTACGTTAACTCTTCCATTGTTGCACCTAATTGTATTATTAGAAACCCCAATGTTCTTTTCTGTACCAGTACTAGAGGAGAAAATCTTCCAGCTTTGCATCCTTAATGGGGAACCTTGCCCACCAGCAGCATATATCCTAAATTTGGATGCCTGCAGCACATAATATTTTGACTATTAATTTAAGTGGTCAGAAAGTTATGCATAATTTGCCTTACCACCTGCCGCATCAGGTTAAAATATTTCCCTTTAGGGAAAAATATTTCTTAAGGCTACAAGTCAGTTACAGGTCTTCTCTCCCCATATCCTTGACCAGTTGATACAACCCAAAGTTCAGAAAGATACCCTTTTCTCCAATGTGTACTAATGTGACATTTCTACTTTCCTGCAGGGGGAAGTATATTGGGGCATTTTATATGGACTGATGTCCACTTTTTTACTGTTGCTGCTTCATCATGTGGCTTTCTTACTGCACCTAAAAAGGCCAAAGACAGCAGAGTGTAGCACATTACAGAATTGTATATTAAAAATCTGAAAATGCTCAACATTATGGGTTAGAAACTCCAATCAGCGAATAGCATCCCCAGCAATGTAGAACACGCTTATGAAGGGTTCAATTGAGAATTTTTCCAAAAATAATGTCCAGCCTCATATTAAATAGAAAAGTGCACTTAAACGACGATAACTTGCATTTATATAGCACCTTTAATGTAGAAAAACATTCGCAGGCGATTCACAGAGGTGTACTGAAGAAACAAATGGTTGGCGACCCAAAGAAGGAGATATTAGGAGACGGTGACCAAAAGCTTGGTCAAATAGGTGGGGCTAAGGAGGGTCTTAAAGGAGGAGGGGGAGGCAGAGGCTTTCGGGAGAGAATTCCAGAGCGTGGAGCCCAGGCGAGTGAACGCACAGCCACCAATGGTGGGCTGAAGGGAGGAGGAGATGCACAAGAAGTCACATTCAGAGGAGGAAGCATTGGAGGAGTCAAGTCTGGAGGTGACCAAGGCTTGGATGACAGATTAAGTGGTAGATGGGTTGAAGTAGGGATAGAGACAGGCAATGTTATGGAGAGCCCCCATCTCCCTGAGAAAGTATTTGGAAAATATTTTTAAATTTCCTTATAAACATATGATGCAAACACAGAACCTGCATTGAAATGCATTACTGCATCATTTTCCTGAAGAAACTAGCAATTTGCCAAGCATTATTCATGAAGAAAGTACAGTGCAGACGGCGACAGCAGCCTTTCCCCACAATGCAGACTGTGACAGACGAAGAGCAGCCTCTCCCCACAGCGCAAAGCGCAGATTGTGACATGGGAACAGCAGCAGCCACTGTTTAGTGTTGCTGTTAAATTGGCAACCAGCCTTTTCCTGTAGAATGTGAACAAGAATGGGGTCACTGCAAAACCATTCGGAATTTTTCAGTCGTTGCAAAGTGCCTGTGTATATTCAGGGGGAGGGGGTTTTCTTTGTAAGTCACTTACAGTTTGATTTTAAAAGTGTTGCAATATTCTACACATTATGTGAGCTTAACATCTCCAAATATTGTATAACTGGCTTATGAATATGAATAAAACAAAATTTTAGAAAGTTTTGAAAAGAAATTGGATACTCTCTGGTTAAACTTATGGCTGAATGCTGGAGATAAGGATTTATATGGTGCTACTTTGTAGTGAATTGTGAGATTGTACTTTGAAAGTATCCTTAATTAATTTTGGAAGAATAGTAAGCAGTCAATCATGCTACTTTTTTACTGGCACTTGTTTAGGTCAGATTCCAGAAGATCGGCATCCGTGAGCCAGCTCCCAGTATTTATGCTACTAAATCCAGCTCTCTTTACTCAGAGGTAGGCAAGAAGACCACAGAATCTATGATTCTACTGCCAGGATAACAGTGTCAGATTTTTAAAATTGTGGTCATCTCAATGAAAGATGCTACTGCTGAGGAATGGAACATTTTCCAGTTCATGGCACCTAAAGTCGGCATTAAGCATTCCTATTTTAGGTGCAGTTCAACCAGATGCAGAGCAATGCTCCTTCTACTCTGCCCCAATGATATACTTCAACCCCAATGTTAGAAGAGTATCCTCCACTGCACCAGTGTGACATTTTTTCCATTTACCACACATCATCCTTAGGCCTGTCTTTGTAAGAGTGCTAACCAGGGCAAAATTTGGGCCAGTTTTGTGCTAGGAGCCCTTTCTCACTAGGAACTGGATTGACACTGCCCAAAAGTCATTTCACATAGGGCTCTTACTGCCAACATACACAGGAGATCTTTATCCCATCAGTTTGGGCTGGGTTTGAACCCAGGTCGTGAAAAGCCAATGTCTAATACACTGCACCACCCACTTCCCCTGGAGTGCTGGGGTGTGAGATTTCGGTAGTGCAGAAGCTGGGAGATCACAAGTGCTGGACTCACTGAATCCAACCTAAACATATGGCTAGAATGTGATTTTTTTACAAGTATAGTGGAATTGAAATTTGAGAATTTATTGCGAAGAATTATTTTTAATACAATGTTAAAGAATGTATGCCATCAGCATGAACATTCATCTTACTCTCATCTTTCTATGATTAATACGCATGCCTTGACATTTGCTTCCCAATGGTATTATGTTATGCATGATAGACATTTATTCAGTTTCCAGTGGTATTCACACATGTTTTAACTACTAACAAATTCCACTGTTTTTACACAACACTGACTCATATCATATGACGGACTCTTAAACAGTACTAAACTAATGCTGGGAATTTCCTTAGAAATTCTCCAGCTCCGCCAACGTAACTTTAGCAGCAGTTGGGTGGAAACCTTGTTTACACGCCTATACAGGGTTTCCACCAAACCTCCACCAAAGTTACAGTGATGGACTGGGAGAAGCTCTGAGAAATTGCCGGTGCCTTTACTTAGCAAGTCACAACACAACCTATAGTTTAGTCCCAACAGTAAGATGTATAAAATTTAGCTAATCCTGAGGAGTTTAATTATTGCAGCAGGTCAATGAATGTTCCTCATTGATATTTAACCCTTGTAGGAGTCAGACGCAGTGATATGGGGATATATTTTGAATACTATATTGTTGTCTTTGCTTTGCCTCTCTTTCGGTGCTTCACTCATCACTATCATCCCCTAGTGGTAGATAAGGCAAATTGACCAAAAACTCTTCAATAAAGATCACCAATGCTGTTTTTGATGCCCTTTTGGTCAGGAGATATATTTCTACATTGTCTTATATCTTGCAAGGTATACATTATGAGACATATTTACTCTTTAAGAAGTTAATCTTAAAGGAGTGATCTCACCATGGTGGTCGTGCAAGACATATTACTGTGGTTATATAAACAGGAGAGCATGATGATGTGAATGCCAATACAGATATGTTATCATATCATTCATCTGTCCACCAATGAAAGTATTGGTGTTGCTGCAGATGTGATATTGATCGTAGCATGAACTTACCTGGACATCTAACATGAGCAGGCTTATTCCTGGAACACAGCCTCCCCCAAAATACTCCCTAATGTGGTGACACTGGCAATTTAAAATGTTATGAATTACTAAGACAGTATTCCACACTAACAATAGATATCCTTTGATTCACAGCTGCAGGATTTGAGACTGCACTTTAAAATTGCAAATTATTGAGCCAGAAATGTTCTTCCAGAAATGCAAATCAATTTTTCTTTAACTTCACACACAGATGAAAATGTAGCCAAGATTGCAAGGTTATTTTTTGATGAGTCAGAAGTGTATGGTCTTTCAGTGTGTTCTATTAAGACTGCACAACCAAAATTAAAAACAGAACAGAATAACAGTTGTTTCAAGGATACTTTGGGCATCACCATTGACCAAAAACTTAACTGGACCAGCCACATAAAGACTGTGGCTACAAGAGCAGGTCAGAGGCTGGGTATTCTGCGGCGAGTGACTCACCTCCTGACTCCCCAGAGCCTTTCCACCATCAACAAGGCACAAGTCAGGAGTGTGATGGAATACTTTCCACTTGCCTGGATGAGTGCAGCTCCAACAACTCAAGAAGCTTGACACCATCCAGGACAAAGCAGCCCGCTTGATTGGCACCCCATTCACCACCCTAAACATTCACACCCTCCAACACTGGCGCACAGTGGCTGCAGTGTGTACCATCCACAGTATGCACTGCAGTAACTCGCCAAGGCTTCTTCGACAGCACCTCCCAAACCCACGACCTCTACCACGTAGAAGGACAAGGGCAGCAGGCACATGGGAACAACACCATCTGCATGTTACCCTCCAAGTCATACACCATCCCAACTTGGAAATCTATCACCATTCCTTCATCATCGCTGGGTCAAAATCCTGGAACTCCCCACCTAACAGCACTGTGGGAGAACCTTCACCACACGGACTGCAGTGGTTCAAGAAGGCGGCTCACCACCACCTTCTCAAGGCCAATTATGGATGGGCAATAAATTCTGGCCTTGTTAGCGACGCCCACATCCCATGAACGAATAAAAAAAACTTTAAATTAAGAGCCATTTTAGGTTATGTCAATTCCTCTAATTCTACTTTATAAGATTTATGATTAATGTTTTCTCAAAACAATTTTTGGAGACCAATCACAACAATCAGTTTGACCTGGGCCGAGCTTACCTGCAGCTGATGTGTGGATGTTGCACAGGCACAGTTAACATTCACTCGCTTTTCTTAGTACTGTCATCAAAATTACAGAATTACTGCCTTCCATGTTTGAAAGTAAAGAAAGAGAAGGCATTTTGGACTGGCAGCCATTAACACAGCATTTACAGGTTGCTAAGCACAAGAACGAATGGCAAATGAAACCAAGCCTGTATGTTGCTCTTACTGAGGGTGTGATTCCAAAGCAGACTACAGCAACACAAGACTTCCTGGCTTTGGCAACTGGCTGACCTTATTTGTAAAGTGATATAGTGATACGTTCCATGTGTTCTGATTTAGAATATTCTATAATAATCGACCAAATTATAATGCTGTATATCAATTAAGAAGAATATTCTAAGCAATTGAAACTATCTTCTTGCAATGAAAAAGCCCTCTTAGGATTAAATGATAGATCTCTTTTAGAAACATAGAAACATAGAAAATAGGAGCAGGAGTAGGCCATTCGGCCCTTCGATCCTGCTCCACCATTCAGTATGATCATGGCTGATCCTCGACTCAATACCATATTCCCGCTCTCTCCCCATATCCCTTGATGCCTTCTGTGTCTAGAAATTTATCGAGCTCCTTAAATATATTCAATGACTTGACCTCCACAGCCTTCTGTGGTAGAGAATGCCACAGGTTCACCACCCTCTGAGTGAAGAAATTTCTCCTCATCTCAGTCCGAAATGTCCTACCCTGTATCCTGAGACTGTGACCCATCATTCTGGAACCCCCCAGCCAGGGGAAACATCCTCCCTGCATCCAGTCTGTCTAGCCCTGTCAGAATTTTATATGTTTCAATGAGATCCCCTCTCATTCTTCCAAACTCTAGTGAATACAGGCCTAGTCGACCCAATCTCTCCTCATACGACAGTCCTGCCATCCCAAAAATCAGTCTGATGGACCTTCGCTGCACTCCCTCGATGGCAAGTATATCCTTTCTTAGGTAAGGAGATCAAAACTGCCCAGAATACTCCAGGTGTGGTCTCACCAAGTCCCTGTACAACTGCAATAAGACATCCTTGCTCCTGTACTCAAATCCTCTTGCAATGAAGGCCAACATACCATTTGCCTTCCTAACTGCTTGCTGCACCTGCATGTTTGTTATCAGTGACTGGTGTACAAGGACACCCAGGTCCCCTTGTACATCAACATTTCCCAATCTATCACCATTTAAATAATACTCTGCCTTTCTGTTTTTCCTTCCAAAGTGGATTACTTCACATTTATCCATGTTATACTGCATCTGCCATGTATTTGCCCACTCACTCAACTTGTCTAAATCGCCTTGAAGGCTCTTTGCATCCTCCTCACAGCTTACAATCCCATCTAGTTTTGTGTCGTCAGCAAACTTGGAAATATTACATTTGGTTCCATCATCCAAATCATTGATATATATTGTGAATAGTTTGGGCCCAAGCACTGATCCCTGCGGTACCCCACTAGTCACTGCCTGCCACCCTGAAAAAGATCCGTTTATTCCTATTCTCAGTTTCCTGTCTGTTAACCAATTTTCAAACCATGCCAGTATATTACCGCCAATCCCATATGCTTTAATTTTGCACACTAACCTCTTATGTGGGACTTTATCAAAGGCCTTCTGAAAATCCAAATACACCACATCCACTGGTTCTCCCTTATCTATTCTACCAGTTACAGCCTCAAAAAATCCAGTAGGTTTGTCAAACACGATTTCTCCTTCATAAATCCATGTTGAATTTGTCTAATCCCGTTGATATTTTCTAAGTGTCCTGTTATCACATCCTTTATAATAGACTCTAGCATTTTCCCTACTATTGATGTTAGTCTAACCGGTCTATAGTTCCCTGTTTTCTCTCTCCCTCCTTTTTTAAATAGTGGGGTTACTTTTGCCAACCTCCAGTTTACAGGAACTGTTCCATAATCTGTAGAATTTTGGAAAATGACAACCAATGCATCCATTATTTCCCTGACTACCTCTTTTAGTCCTCTGGGATGCAGATTATCGGGCTCTGGGGATTTATTGGCTTTCAGTCCCATTATTTTCCCCAGCACTATTTTTTTACTGATACTAGTTTCCTTTAGTTCCTCCTTCTCACTGGACCTTTGGTTCCTTGCATTTCTGGGAAGTTATTTGTGTCCCCTTCCATGAAGACAGAACCAAAGTATTTGTTTAATTGCTCTGCCATTTCCTTGTTCCCCATTATAAAGTCTCCCTTTTCTGATTGTAAGGGACCGACATTTGTCTTCACTAATCTTTTTCTTTTTACATACTTGTAGAAGCTTTTACAGTCCGCTTTTATGTTCCTTGCAAGTTTACTTTCATACTCTATTTTTCCCCTCTTAATCAATCTCTTGGTCCTTTTTTGCTGAATTCTAAACTGCTCCCAATCCTCAGGCTTGCTACTTTTTCTGACAACTTTATATGACTCCTCTTTGGATCTAATACTATCCTTAATTTCTTTTGTTAGCCATGGTTGGGCCGCATTTCCTTTTGTGTTTTGCGCCAGAAAGGAATGTATAATTGTTGCAATTCATGCATTCATTCCTTAAATGTTAGCCATTGCCTATCCACTGTCATGCCTTTTACTGAAGCGTCCCAATCTATCATAGCCAACTCATTCCTCGTACCTTCGTAGTTTCCTTTAGATTTAGGACCCTAGTT
This sequence comes from Heptranchias perlo, assembly GCF_035084215.1. Taxonomy (NCBI): domain Eukaryota; kingdom Metazoa; phylum Chordata; class Chondrichthyes; order Hexanchiformes; family Hexanchidae; genus Heptranchias; species Heptranchias perlo. Next base: position 28,276,125 of record NC_090347.1, on the reverse strand, counting down.
TCGGATTGGACTACTTCACTTTCCATCTTAATGAAGAATTCTATCATGTTTTGATCACTCTTCCCGAGATTATTAATTAACCCTTTCTCATTGCACAATACCCCAATCTAGGATAGCCTGTTCCCTAGTTGGCTCCTCAACGTACTGGTCTAAAAAACCATCTCATACACATTCCAGGAATCCATCCTCCACAGTATTATTGCTAATTTTTTTGGGCCAGTCTATATGTAGATTAAAGTCACCCATGATTATTGTAATACCCTTGTTACATGCATCTATAATTTACTGTTTGATCCCATCCCCTACATTACCACTACTGTTTGGAGGCCTATAGACAACTCCAACCCATGTTTTCTGCCCCTTGGTGCTTCCTAACTCCACCCAGACTGATTCTACATCTTGATTTTCTGAGCCAATATCCTTTCTCACTATTGCTCTGATTTGAACGCCACCCCACCTCCTTTTCCTTTTTGCCTGTCCTTCCTAAATATCGAATACCCTTGGATACTCAGCTCCCAGCCTTGGTCACTCTGCAGCCATGTCTCTGTAATTGCAATTATATCGTATCCGTTTACATCTATTTGCGTTGTTAATTCATCTATCTTATTACGAATGCTTCGTGCATTCAGATACAATGCCTTCAGATTTGTCCTTTTAACATTTTTAGACATCTTAACATTTTTTTGTACTCTGGCCCTATTTGTCTTATTACTATTTTTTTCTTACCCGGACCTTATTTGTTGGTGCACTCTTTTGTTTGTACGCTCTGTTCCTTCCTGACACAATCTGGTTATCCTTACCCCAATCACTTTCCTTGGAAAGTTGCTGGGTGAAGGGAGTGCTAATTCAACTATTTGCCAAAACCTGTTGATTCTGCGTTCTCAGGTCTTATGCATTAAGTGTCTGTTGCTTTAATCCTATGGTGGGCCCGACTGTAAAATAAAAGACAGTGGTAACTGAGTGCCCTCAAGGAAAAAGGACAATTGTCAGCTGTACAAGTAACAGAGAACAAGCTTTTTATAGGTAGAACTTGTTTACTCATTTGAATACTGAGACAAATACTTGACATTAAGACAAACTGTGGGATTGAACTTTTCTGCTAGTTAATACACAAAAGGCCTTTTCATATATTCTTGCACTAGCTGCCAGAGAAATAGCTTCATGAACAGAAAACTATTCAGACAAAAAGGCAATTTTTCGTAATGTATGCAAGAAGAAAAGGATTTTCTCAGATACATTAGCCCTGCACAGTGCTGCTTGACCCTAATGCAGCAGAGAGAGTTCAGAGCCAAAGCCAATAAAGGTTACACACAAGCCCATGTAAAACCACCCATCTTGGCAGATAAATCACATCAATCATTCTGCTGTGGTTCAGTACACCCGGGTATCAGCTAACCTCAGGATTTTGCACGAGTATGGATGAAATTCAACTGGTTCTGCTTAGTAAGCACATTGCAGTGGCAGCTTAGTTTCACTGAGCTAATTCACATCAACGAAACCCTGCCGCAAGTCAGCACCAACAAACAAGTCATAAAATGTATTTGTTGCTGTAAGCACTCGCTGCTGCTGATGAATACATAAATGCCAGCCTTTGATGTTAAAAGCATTACAGTTGAGATTAAAGATGGGATTAGACACATTAAACTGCCTCTGATCGAATTTCTGAATCTTGCCCCAGCTTCTTGTTAGACTTTACTTGTCAGGTTCCCAGTCAGGAAGCTTTCTGATTCAACAACCCATGGAGGAAGGTAACTGACTGACTGCAGGTCTAATATAAAATGAGATAGAGCTAAGTGTATCTTAGCTACTGTTACTTTTATCAAGAAGCATTGAATTGTAAAAGTATAGAAGGACTGTGTGGTAGCGCAAGATGAAAGGCAAACCGTTCACCGCTGGAACCTTGGTTTGAATCCATGCCAGAGTGATAGGATGAAGGATTACTCTCTCTCTCTCTCTCTCTCTGTGACAAATGTGAGTATCCTGTGGGAAATTAGTTTTGGCCTGTCTCAATAAAATCAGCACAAAATTGCATGTGATACAGCACTAAATCGGCAATTTCACTCAAAGAATTCACAAGGATGGCTGGTGTGGGAAAATGGTGCAGTGGTGCAATGGAGGAGATGCTCTCTGAGAATTAAAGATGCATTATTGTTGTAGTGTAGAGAGAGCTTTATTCTGCATCTAACCCGCGCATATCTGAATTAGAGCTGCTTTCATTCAAATCGCTCCTCTTAATAAGTACAAAAATAACCCACACACTGTGCAAAAAAAAGGTGAAATATAGCTTCAGAGAAACTAAGTTCCCTTGAGTCTTGATGCTGATGCAACATCTGGCAAATAGCCTGTACATCCCTTACTAACCAAACATATGTGGCTGTGAACCAATTCTGTAAAATACTGTTTTAGATTCAATTGAGCATATACAATCTCTAGGATTTGAAACAGAGCCTTTTTCCTGTAAGAATCCTGTAAATTACGGTGAGCAATATTATCGTATGAACAAAGAGCACAAATATCTTATCAGATTCCTCTTTCCGCTAATGGAGACAATAACCCATTTAAAATGCGCAGGCTAAAGCCTCCATTAAAATAGTGGAGAGCAATTTGATACAAGCGTGATGAGTTCACATGATAACATCACATACAGTAATTTCCAGGCTTTTATTATTAAAATATTGTTCAGGTGCAGAAACAAAGGCTTAATTTCAGCTCTGTTATATTAAAAGTTGTTTAAATATGTATGCTGATTTTTTTCTCCTTCTCTAACTTTCCCACTAATTTTCTTGTTGTTCCTCGACTCTTGAAGGAAATGGCTGGGGGACAGTTCCATGGTTTGTTGCAGCCCTCAGTGGTATCTTAGTGGCCATTCTGCATGAGTAAGCTAAGGGAGTGAATGCCAGTAGCTGTTTGACCATGCAGGATATCAGAGTCAATCTCAATCTTGCCCTTATTTAATATTCTTAGTGGGATGGGAATGCTGGATAGTGAGCAGGAGCAGGAACAGGAAGCATGACCATCCCACCACCTGAATTACAATGAGGCCAATTGTAGTTACGCACAGCTGAGATCAACCAACTCAATCTTATGTCTGCATGCACTTCTTGTAAACAAAACCTTACTTCATGCTGTCACATTTTTGTGTCAACTTTTTCCCATTATAAATTTCTAATCCCCATTTTTAATGGAAGCTGCCGATGAAAACTTGTCACACTGTAATTACATTATTCTGCCAGTAGAGGTGCTGTGGTGCCTCATTTTGCATCTCTTGGCTCCTCAGCCTTTGCTGTATAGAAACTCCGAAGCTCCAACCAAGTTTATTTCTTGTTTCAGTAGTTGATGGCGAGCAGGACTAGAATGTGGCACTGGTGTTGGGCATCCAGAACATCAAGGCGGCTGGCATGAGGCAAGCTGCCCTATGAGGGTCCTCCATCATGCTCAAAGCTGATGTCAATAATATAGTTGGTGAGGACACTGAAACTTGGGATAGCAGCTGCTGGAAGGTGTTACCTGAAGGCTGATTTGGGAGCAGCGCTCATATGTCCAGGGCTCAGAGTCTACTGTGACTGACAGAGAGACATGCAGCTGCTGCTAAAGCTCTGCATCGCCAATTGGTGCAAGCACAGTTTGATGGGGTAAGATGTGTATTCATGCTATAGTAAGGAGGAAGGTAGTAATGCACTTTCACATTTTATGGTGAATTGTGCTTCTTGCCATGTCACTCCGTTGAAACTTTCAATACCTGTTGTCCACCTAGGGAGGGTTCAAAGCCATGTTTGTCAACTATCTAATTGCCAACTGGAGGGGTTGGCATTGAGGTGCCTCTGAGATGTCACACTTGATGATGAAAGAATGGAACTATGTAAACTTGTGGACAGACTCTTCTAATCCAATACCTGAACCTGGGAGGTTCACAAAACTCCAGGGCACAGTTGATGATTGACACAAATGGAAACAGGAGGTTAGACCAGTAACTGGGAGCTGGAATTCTTCTCACCCAGCTCCAGATAACTCTAGAAGCCAACACCCTCTCCAATAGGGCGGACAAGCTTCAGGAAGCTTTCCGGTGCTGTGTGCTGATAAACTGTATGGTTTTAGCTGCTTAAGCTCCATAAGCTCTTGTGCACACTGTGGGGTGGGGGTAAGAGGGATCCTTATGCTTTGGCTCTGCCAATCTGCAATTAAATTCTCTGGATTTCGGTCAAAGGGATATGCTCCTATGGGAAGAAAGTGTGCACTCTGTATTGGACATGCAGAAATTCTACAGGGGTAGATTTCTCAGTAGTTTATTTTGAAGACTGTTGTATCAGACACCCAGTTTACCAAAAGAAAGATAACCCTACCCCCATAAGAATCAATGCCTTTGGCAGAGGAGAGGAGAACATTTGTGGAAGAAAGAAAAGCACTGTGGAATTTGTATTTCTGTAGCTAAACTTCCTGTGTTTGGTTGATTTTCCAATGGGTGATGTGCCCAACTGCCAATCATTCAAGCCAAAAATCTGGTTTCCCCTCCCTCGTTTGCTTTGTAGTTCATCTCACATAAAGAGTTTGCTGATCTGAAAAAAATATTTAGAAGCAGAATTTCTATTGTTTTTAATTCTCATTTTTGAGTGCCCAATGTAGGCTTCATAGGTGCAATATATGTTGGTATTGACTGCAATACTTAGATCTCAGATATAAGCTGAGGTCAGCCTTCACTTTTTAAATTGAATCACAAATGTTTGCAAGCAGTTCCACCATTAAAGAACTTCTGAAAAGCTCCCTCCCCGCGGTAAAAGGTATTACATGAATGTTTTATGAACTTTAATTCCCTGCCAGAGGAATCTTAAGTTTCTTCTCCTTCCTCTTATATATTTTTTAAAATTATACCATGGGTCCAATTATGTCTTGGATCCAAAGTTGCTTGATGCCTTAACGATTGCGATATGCATTGTGTACAGTGGGTTTGTCATTTACCAGTTGTTTATTAGCACCTTAGGACCTTTCAAGTCAGTGGTCCCATTTTCCATCACTGCTTAACAGAGGGGCTCCAGGCCAATGAGTGAACCCATGGCCTTTTTAAACAATGAAAGTTCAGATACAAATGGACTGTAGCCAAGTAATCAAATACATTGAGGAAGCTCACCGAGTGGATTCTTCTGAGAGAAATCTGACAAGTGCATTCTGTCTGCAAAATAAATTTGATTTGGCAACATTGATATGGCTATAGAATTTAAATAATGTGCTCTTAATGGCTTAACTGTAATTCCAGCTGCAAAGCTTCCTAGCCACATCCAAACCAGCAGTTCTTTTCATTTATTTATAATATATCAAGCAGACAAATTGGCAAGTATTAGAGAATATTTCATACTGTATTTCCTTTTTTGCAAGATATGAAACTCTCTGCATCAGCAGCAGAAACCAAATCCCTGAGATATTCATGTTGCTCTCTATAGACGGTTAAACATGCTGGCATCAATGGATAGTAACTCGGTAATGCTGTTGCAGTGAATGTAAATGGATAATTACGACAGTTGGATTGTGATCCAGTTTACATGGGAACTGACAATTTAATTTGCATAAAGTGTGCCAAGTTACTAAGGATGACTGTAAGTGAAACAGTTTTGTGACAAAAAGCTAAAGCCTAGGTTTACCATGCATCATAACCATGATGGTTGTTGTCAGAATTTTTAAGTAAACAGCCAGTGATGTTTGAGATGTAAAACACAGCACCATGGAGAAAACAGTGTTTCTGGTTCACATTCTGGAGGAAAGTTTGAGGGGAGGGTTCTAACAATGGCCTTCTCTCCTCCCTCTCCCCACCCCCATTGTGAATCAGGCCGAACCGAAAATGACACATTTCTGTTCTTTACATATTTTATATAAAACTTAAATGCTTCAATGTGTCCTGAGATAATATGGTAAAGTGGACAATGTACTGCTTTCTGCACAGTGCCCCTGTGATTTACACCTTAAACACAATCAGTGTTTCTGTTCTTAGAGTTTATCCTGGCAGGCAGAACTTTTCATACTCTCCAAACAGATCCTGCCAATAATGATTACTGTGGGTGGCCAGACCCCCAAGAATGCAGCTTTCATGTATAGATTGTCTGTATACATTACTACTGCATTAAATAAAGTCATAATAAAAAGAGATTGTTTAACTTGTAATTTTGTTGTGCTTTTTTAAAATTAAATTTGCCTTCAGTAATCCAATAGTCTGTTTGTGTTCACAATCAGATTCAGAATGTGGCTCTAGGCATTTGCAGTTTCTCCTGTTTATACTGGGGGCAGCTTCAATAAACAAAGGACACGGGGTGGCCCTCTTTTCCAGCTTCTGTCCACTGTGCCCTTGAAGTGCTTTCAGGTGATTGACTTTGGATGTGGGTCCCTTTGTCGAGAAGAACTGAACTTTTTCTTTTCATAATGTGTTATCTTTGTAAACTTTAGATGGGTGTAGTTTTTACTCCAGTGATTTTAGCTGCTCAGCTTGATTTGATTTAAGGCCAAATTTGCTTTAAAGAAGCAAGTTATATCAACGGCATTTCCTTTTAAATATCAAACAGTTAAAACAAGTTAGAAGTCATTTCACTATCCATTTCTTTATTCCTGCCTTCCTGCTCATTTTTATATTTTTCTTTGACTAAATGATGCCATAGTCTGGAGAGAAGCTTCTGAACCTAATGGTTTAGGGAAGTAAAATGAATCGGAATATAATCATTAATCCTGGAGTGATTTCCTCTGGCAGGCTACTTCAAGCCCCTACCTGTGATTTAATAGTACTGCTACTTCTCTCCGTCTTTCAGAATTGCAGTGTGAGTCTGGGCTCAGTGGTAGCACTCTTGTGTCTAAGTCAGAAAATTGTGGGTTCAAGTCTCACTCCAAGCCTTGAGCAAACAATCCAGGCGGACACTTCAGTGCAGTACTGAGGAACTGCTGCACTGTCAGATGTGCCATCTTTTGGATGAGACGTTAAACTGAGGAACCGTCTGCCCTCCCAGTTGGATGTAAAAGATCCCATGGCACTACTTGAAGAAGAGATGGGGAGTTCTCCCTGGTATCCTGCCAATATTTATCCTTCAACCAATATCACTAAAACAGCTCATCTAATCATGTATCTGACTGTTGTTTGTGGGACCTTGCTGTGTGCAAATTGGCTGTTGCGTTTCGCTATATTACAACAGTGACCACACTTCAAATGTACTTTGTTGGCAGTAAAATGCTTTGGGACATCCTGAGGTCGTGAAACGTGCTATATAACTGCAAGTTCTTCCTTTTCTTTATCATCAGCACTCAATACTTAAACAAATATATTGAAAAAATCAGCAGGAAAACAGAAGTAAAAGAGTGTTGAAGCTCATGGTAGTTGTTTGTTATTGATTCAATCATTCCTATCCCACAGATGAGCTATTTCATCTGGGCACAATCACATTGCCAGCACTGCAGAAGAGAGAGCTCCTTTTATGGGAGTGGGTCTCTTTTAATGCTTTGAAATGTATCATTTGGACCTGACCGTGTCAATCTTTACAGTTGGCTAAAAAATCTGCCAGTCAAGCTCGTTTGCAGCCAATCAGAGGCCAAAGTTCTTCATGCCTTCAAAAATTATGGTGGCACCCAGTACAAAGCGAACTTAAGTCTTGTTAAATGTTGAAACAAAAAACATGCGAAGAAACAAGTACAAAATTAATAGATTATAATAGTAAAAAATGTAAAAGTAAATTTAAAATTATAGAAATAGGAGAGAGGATAAGAAAGAAGAGAGAAAGAGATTCAGGAAGTAAGGCCAAGCAGAAATAAAGGGCCCGATAATAAAGCATGCCTTACAGACTCATTGGTCTGTTGTTCCCCCATTGCAGGAGAAGGGAGCACAAAACACAAGGGAGAGGGAGAGGACCGGAGGTAGCCCGCCACAGATAGTGCAGCTGACATTAGCAGAGGAAGAGGCCATGGAGATCAGTGGCATATCTGCATCACTGACAATCGGAGATGGAGTGGCAGGGACTGTGCAGCTGCCTGGTGACAGAATTAAATATCTCTGACGCACATCTCATACAAGACTTAGTCATGTTGACTTGATTTCAGCAACGAGTGAAATATGATCATCTTAATTATGCCAAGTAGCAACATTTTACATCGCCAGTACTAATTCATATCCATCTCTTCTCTCCTCTAGGGCTTTCACTCGTAGAACAGCACTTTCCTGATGATGATTCCTCAGAGGAGTTGATTCCTTCTGAGGGTGCACCGTCACTGGACATATGCTTACCAGGCACCAGCGCAAATACTCGCACTTCGGTGGGTCCTGTTAGAACCCCTGGGGCCATCAATGAAAAGGAGAATCATAGAGGTACAGCAGCAAATATGCAGTTACTGGCAGACGTGCCATGCACATTCTTCACGATAGCAGAGAGGACGGAGGAGTCCAGCTCGACCATTTGTGGATTGATGTCGCAGGCCATTGCAAGATCGTCTGCCATGGAGAGAGTGGCAGTACCCAAAACGCTCCCTCGTCTCCCGATGGCCGAGTCTGCCCTGCACAGGTGCACGGGTGCTGGGGGAGCAGTCTTTGGCAGGGTCCTCACCGGCTCCAAAACACAGAGGTCATTAGTCAAGAGCATCTCAACAGTCAGAGCAGGGATCTGAGCAACCTGCCTCTACCTCTGCTGAAACCATAGGGGTTGCACCATGTCGGAGCGGTAGGCAAAGAAGAAAAAATATTGTAGTTCCCCAAGGGTATGCACATGTGAAAATGTTATGTTATTAAGTTCCATTTTTTAATGACCTCACATAAAATGTATTAATTGGCACCGTTTCTCCATGTTGCCCATTCTTGCGTGACTAGTGTCAACTCACCTTTTCAGTTGCTTGGTGATGAATGTGAGGACTTGAATTGACGGGACCAATTGCTGCATGTGCAATGGGTGGATGGTTGGTTACAGGACTGCTTTGTGTCAGTGGAGGTGAGGGGAGATGTGATAGTTACTTTGGTCCTGTGTGAGTGATTAACTGAATCTTCGAGCTATTAGGGCATCCCTGGCATCCCGAGCAGCAGTGTGTGCAGCTGGTCTGACGTTGGGTGCACCATCTTTATCATCCTCCTCTTACTCCTACTGTTCTTCATTGGAATCATCATCAACTGATGAGTGATGAGCGCCTTGTTCCCCCTCCACCTCTAATCCTCGCTGCTGCACAATGTTGTACAGAACGCAGCACACAATGATTATCCGAGAGACCCTCACTGACAAGTACTGAAGGGTGCCTCCAGACCTGCAAATTTTTTCCCTTCAAGTATTTATCCAATTCCTTTTTGAAAACCACGATCGAATCTGCTTCCACCACCCTATCATGCAGTGCATTCCTGATCGTAACTACTCGTTGCGTAAAAAATTGTTTCTTCATGTCGCCTTTGGTTCTTTTGCCAATCACCTTAAATCTGTGTCCTCTGGTTCTCGACCCTTCCGCCAATGGGAACAGTTTCTCTTTCTTTACTTTATCTAAACCCTTCATGATTTTGAACACTTCTATCAAATCTCCTCGCAACCTCCTCTGCTCTAAGGAGAACAACCCAGCTTCTCCAGTCTATGCACGTAACTGAAGCCCCTCATCCCTGGAACCATTCTAGTAAATCTTTTCTGTACCCTCTCTAAGGCCTTCTCGTCCTTCCTAAAGTGCGGTGCCCAGAATTGGAAGCAATATTCCAGTTGTGGCTGAACCAGTATTTTATAAAGGTTCAACATAACTTCTTTGCTTTTGTACTCTTATGCCTCTATTTATAAAGCCCAGGATCCCATATGCTTTTTTAACTGCTTTCTCAACCTGTCCTACCACCTTCAAAGATTTGTGCACATACACCCCTCGGCCTCTCTGTTCATGCACTCCCTTTAGAATTGTACACTTTAGTTTATATTGCCGCTCCTCATTCTTCCTGCCAAAATGTATCACTTCGCACTTCTCTGCGTTAAATTTCATCTGCCATGTGTCTGCCCATTCCACCAGCCTCTTGAAGTCTATCACTTTCCTCCTCATTGTTTACTACACTTCCAAGTTTTGTGTCATCTGCAAATTTTGAAATTGTGCCCTGTACAGCCGTCCAAGTCATTAATATATATCAAAAAAAGCAGTGTTCCTCGTACCGACCCCTGGGGAACACCACTGTAAACCTTCCTCCAGTCCGAGAAACAACCGTTCACCACTACTTTCTGTTTCCTGTCACTTAGCCAATTTCGTAACCATGCTTCCACTGCCCCTTTTAGTCCATGGGCTTCAATTTTGTTGACAAGCCTATTATGTGACTCTTTATCAAATATCTTTTGAAAATTCCCCCCAAAGTATTCAAATTTTAGTTTTACTTAAATTATGTTTTATTTATTTTAGTTTTATAGGGTTATTATTATGGTAAAAAGCTATTCTTGATATAGAGTAGCTTTATTGCTGTATGTTAAGTTTTGCTGGAGAATCACACTGGAGGGATGGGTGATCCTACAATCCCAATGAGGAGGCTATGCTCACAGGAAGCATGAGTTTGAGATAGGGCTACAACTTTGTAGCCCCAATTCTCTGGCCCATGTTCCCTGACAGCACAGCTCACTAGTCTGTGAGAGGGATGGTGGAATCACCTCTTATGTAAGCTGCAAAGTGAAAAAAAAGCCATCTAGGGGAACCTGGATTTTCTCAGAGCTGCCAGCTGTGTGAAGGTGCTTTTATATTGACACTGGGATACCAGGAAAGAAGTAATGAAACAGAGACCTCTGACCTCTGAATGTCACTCTCCCTTCTTTAATTTATCAATTTACATTGGTGATAGTGGGGACCTATTAGAGAACCCATAGGAAGGAAATGTCACTTTTAACTGCTTCTAATGGCTGCTCCTAGAACCCAGGAAAAGTTGGGTCCCAGATATCGTCAGGCATGGAGTTCACTTGTTTTGTACTGTCAAGTGCCAATGATACCAGGAATAACATCATGTTCCTGCCACCAATGGAACATTGTCAATTAAAAAGTGCCTTGGGTTTAATGAAGGTTGTGAGGTTGATACATATGTTTGGGAATCACCTGATTGTTTAAAATTACCCACAAAATTGGGAAATGAGGGCGAGAAGGTAGCTGCAGATCAGTGAAGAATTTCATCGCACCATCTAGAAAAACACAAATAATTAAATGTATTAAACTGTCAGGAATCAAATTTTGTTTCTGGTTGAATGATTATTTTTTTCCAACAGTCAAAGTCTTAAACAGAGTACAGAAAACAAAGATTAGACTGTCGGAGCCCGTGAGATCGCCCACAAATTTCAAATTCCAACCCACTGATGGGGTATTTATTGCCACCAACACTCAACATTCGTTTCAATGCATATGTTTTACTGAAACTATAATCAAGAAAAGTGGGATGAAGGAAATATTGCACTGCAAGATTTAAACTTTGGAAAATGACATTTTTCAAGGTTTAGAGCTCAGGAGAGATCATAAAATAAAATAGTTAATATTAAAAATAATTCAAACAAAAGCAAAATCTTGAACGCCATCAGAGTAAAGGTTGATCCCCTCTCCTAATCGGTAGATGTAGGTCTATCAAGTACGGTGAAGAAAATCTCTGGAATCCTTTCAGCCTATATGTTCTACTATTCTTTTACAGAATAATATTTTGGGCATTTTTGCGATCGCAGGATAAGGGGTCGGCCATTTAAGACTGAGATATGGGGGAATTTCTTGACTCGGAGGGTTGTGAATCTTTGGAATTCTCTACCCCAGAGGGCTGTGGCTGAGTATATTCAAGGCTGAGATAAATAGATTTTTGGACTCTGGGAGAAACAAGTTATATGGGGATCGGGCAGGGAAGTGGAGCCATGATCTGATTGATCTGCGGAGCAGGCTCGGGGGGCCATAAGGCCTACTTCTGCTCCTATTTCTTATGTTCTTACGTCGGCACTACAAATTGCTTTCGTAAAATGTATAAACTATAAAAGATGAAGAGAACGAACTAGTAACAGTACTGTCACAAATGTAAAAGCACACGCGGTAGGTAGATTTACCTCTTCAGTGCTGGGGTGTAAGGACTGGGCAGTAATTGGCAAAAAAGCCAGCGGGGAGATGAGGAGAAATGTTTATACGCAGCAACTTGTTATGATCTGGAATGCACTGCCTGAAAGGTTGGTGGAAGCAGATTCAATAGTAACTTTCAAAAGGGAATTGGATCTTTACTTAAAAAAGGAAAATTTGCAGGGCTATGGGGAAAGAGCAGCGGAGTGCAACTAATTGGTAGCTCTTTCAGAGAGTCGGCACAGGCACGATGGGCCGAATGGCCTCCTTCTATGCTGCATAATTCTATGATTCTATGAAATCCTTATTGCAAAATTCATCTCAAGCTGGTCACAATTTTTTGGACAAACAATGTCTTATTTGGGTTATGAACTCTGCTGAATGTTAGAAAATATATCTCAATTTTAAAAGATTTAAAACTTGCAGCACAATGCTTCTTTCATCCCAGTCTTCTCTGTTACAGTTTCAGGGATATGTGCATTGAAGTGAATTCTGAGTGTAGGTGGCAGTAAATACCCCTATCAGTGGGCTGTAATATGAATTCTGTGGGTGACATCATGGGTCCAGACAGTCTGATCTTTGTTTTCTGTGTTCTAATGTTTAAAATTGTCTGTTGGAACAAAAATAATCCAAGACTGTGGTGAGATCCATATTAACTTTGTGATTGGATGTCACAATGACGTTATAAACTCCTGGTATTTTACTTGAATTCTGTAGTTTTCAATTCATTAGTTATGTCAGTTAAAGTTATTGATTTGGTAATTATTATACCTTATAATAAATGATAAATCGTTAAAGAGGAAATGTACTCTACTGTTCCTCCTTAAAGTTAAATGATTTGAAGGACAATATCTGTTCACTTAATAGCGGCTCTCACTTGCTCCTTGTTACTCAGGCTTTAGCTTTGAAGCTGGGAGTTGGAGGTAGCCTAGGAGTAGACATTTTAAAACAAATTCAATGAGGCTGTACTTCTAAAGCACAGCCTCACTAGATAGGAGCACAAATCAAAGATAGGGCCCAGGTATTCCAACCCACACTTGCACCTAGCAATGCTCTGCTATCGTAGGACAATCTTGATCAGTTTGCTCTTTTGTGTAGATAAGCAATTGTGGTGATATTGTAAAGGACCATACTTGTCACATCATAAGTGGGACGTTCTGCCTCACTTACAGTGTCCTTCAATGTGGTAACCTCCATGGATATCCCCTAGCAAGTCACTGACAGACACAAGCAGTGATTTTCAATTGCCGGCCGTCCATTTCTCATCTGAAAAAGGTGCTGCTAGGAATTGAAAATCGAGGTGGGGGTGGGCTGGGCACCTTGGCCATCTCATTAACACCCAAGGATTTAATTTTCAGGCTGGTCTGTAAAAGGGCAAGCAGCCTACCCGCTTGAAATAGGCAGGAGACTCCTGAAAAATGCAAATTGGGCTGTAGGACTCCGATTGCAATTTTCAGGTACAAATTGGTGGAGCGTGTGCCACACGTGCAGTTGTACCAGACTTTGAGAAGCTTAAGTGGTGGTTCTTAAAGGGACTGCTGGAAGCTGCTCAAATACAGCCTAAGAAGCTGGTCATTTTTTTTTGGTGGACTCAGGGGAGTGCCCACAAAAACTCTCTGATCCAATGCCGGCCAGTTCGAGGCCCTGCCAGCTGACTCAGTGTGAGTGCCAGTCAAGAAGGTTAGCTAGGCAATGGCCTTCCCTTTCTGAATCCATGTTAACAGCGACTTAATCACAATGGTTAATGATGTTGGTAGAAACCATTCAATTGGAAATCTCATCTGATCACTATTGGACAACCAAGATTGCTTAATAGAGACATACACCAATGTTTTTATATCATACTGGCAGATCTCCAATGATCATTGTTCATGGTTAATTCAAATGATGTGCTGGAGTATTATATCATGTAATATTGTGTTTCTCTGCGGCTCAGATCACAAGATTAAACTGCTGTAAATTGGCACGTAGGTCAATTAGAGGATAATTTTTCTGAAGATTGGCAGCTGGTTATAAATTCTAGCTCCTCCCTCAGGAAATTATCATCTTGGTATCATCTGCAAACTTGCAGATCATTCTACCAACACATACATCTAGATCATTAATGAAAATAGTAAACAGCAACGGTCCTGACACCGATCCCAGGATTCTGCCCAGTGCTCTGGCCCTTTAAATTCCGTTGTGGATTTTCAGCCTAACCTCTCCGTACATCAAGGGGGCATATGTGGGGCAGTTCCCAGGTTACTCTGGGAATCGTGCTCTTTATGCCCTTAAAAGACCTCAGTGGAACTCGTGGCAGCTGAGAGCTATCTCAAGTCCCTTTGAGGCATTCTTTGGTTACAGTATGATGAAGCAGACCAACAACAATAATTTGCATTTATATAGCGCCTTTAACGTAATAAAACATCCCAAGGCACTTCACAGGAGAGATTTTCAAACAAAATTTGACACCGGGCCATATAAGGAGTTATTAGGACAGGTAACCAAAAGCTTGGTCAAAGAGGTAGGTTTCAAGGAGTCTCTTAAAGGAGGAGTGAGAGGTAGCGAGGAGGAGAGGCTTGGGGAGGGAATTCCAGAGCTTAGGGCGTAGGCAGCTGAAGGCACAGCCGCCAAAGGCGGAGCGATTAAAATCAGGCATGCGCAAGGGGTAAGAATTGGAGGAGCGCAGAGATCTCGGAGGGTTGAAGGGCTGGAGTAGGTGACAGAGATAGGGAGGGGCGAGGACATGGAGGGATTTGAAAACAAGGATGAGAATTTTAAAATCGAGGCATTCCCGGACCGGGAGCCAATGTAGGTCAACGAGCACAGGGGTGATGAGTGAACGGTACTTGGTGCGAGTTAGGATATGGGCAGCAGAGTTTTGGATGAGCTCAAGTTTATGGAGGGCACAAGATGGGAGGCCAGCCAGGAGAGCATTGGAATAGTCAAGTCTAGAGGTAAACGAGGGTTTCAGCAGCAGATGAGCTGAGGCAGGGACAGAAATGTGCGATGTTACGGAGGTGGACGTAGGCGGTCTTGGTGATGGAGCGGATATGTGGTCGGAAGCTCAGCTTAGGATCAAATCGGACACCAAGGTTGCAAACGGACAGGTTCAGCCTCAGACAGTGGCCAGATGGAGTCGGTGGCTAGAGAACGGAGTTTGTGGCAGGGACCAAAGACAATGGCTTCGGACTTCCCAATGTTCAGTTGGAGGAAATTTTTACTCATCCAGTACTGGATGTCGGACAAGTAGTGTGACAAATGAGAGACAGTGGAGGGGTCGAGAGAGGTGGTGGTGAGGAAGAGCTGGGTGTCGTCAGCGTACATATGGAACCTAACATTGTGTTTTCGGATGATGTCGCCGAGGGGCAAAATGTAGATGAGAAATAGGAGGGGGCCAAGGGTAGATCCTTGGGGGACTCCAGAGGTAACAGTGCGGGAGTGGGAAGAGAAGCCATTGTGGGTGATTCTCTGGCTACAACTGGATAGATAAGAATGGAACCAGGTGAGGGCAGTCCCGCCCAGCTGGACGACGGAGGAGAGGCTTTGGAGGAGGATGGTGTGGTCAACAGTGTCAAAGACTGCAGGCAGGTCGAGAAGACTGAGGAGGGATAGTTAAGTACAGGCACAGAGTGACAGCTCCAAGTCTGGGCCCCAAGACAGTCTTGAGTCTTTCAAGTAAAAACCTTAATCCAAAGCACTAATGACAATTTTATAGGTAATTTTAATTTTATAATGAAATATGTAACTTTTAACATTTTTATTATTTCACAAACTTTATTTTGAGCCCATTGCTGACAGGTTGATGGTGAAACAGTGGTGGCCATATGAATGGTCACCAAATATTTTGAGTGATTTGATTGGTTTGCTTAGCTTGCCATGTCCTTTCTAAGAAATTTACTTGTGATTCGCAATTATAAAATTTGCGTGGCAGCCATTCAGATTCCAGCCAATATCGTCAAAGGTTTGACAAGAAAATTTGTCGATGATTTTGCCAAAATTTGCTTATGATTAAGTGTGACACCTGACATGTGGAAGACAGGAAGTGCATGCAATCATGCCATCTTTATAATATAGACGTTGATGGATTGATTGATTGATTGATTAAATCTTTGGTATATTGGGCCAGAATTTACTGTGAGCAGCAAAGGAACGGTGCCCGCCATTGGTTGGACTGGCCCTTGCCCTTGCCCATATACTTTCCATAAGACTTTGCACTAGAAGTTGCTGTAAGTGGGAAATGGAAACAGCACGGCACCCTCTACAGGGCATCTGGGACCTGTGTGAACAAGGCAAGCAACTGTGTATCTCCTTAATCAATCAGATTGAAGAATTGTTAATGAACAGCACAGAGTCTGAACTAGGAAATGTAAGTTTGAATACTGAGTTCAATGTCAAATCAGGTACAGAAAGCAAAATAAAGAGAGGGAAAGAAAGATTGAAGTAAGAGAGAGAAAAAAAGAGATGGAAAGAAAAAGTTAAAAATAATGTTATTTACCTTTTTTAAAAAAATTCCAACAACAATTAAAACATGAAGGAATGGGACTTCACACTTGTAAAAGTTAAATTTTAGTGCCAGAAAGGTTGTTTGGCAGTAGGTAAGACTTATCATGCCGTTAAAAGGGTACTTGGACTGAAAAGGACAAGTCCTAACTTTCTGTGGCAAGTTTAGTTTGTATCCATCATGCAAATACAGGAACTTCACACCATTCAATGTATTTGAATGGTGAGTCAGATGGTGAGATGCCATTTTCGAGAAGCTAATGGTGGAACGGCACATCTCAGACAGCAACTTTCAGATTTTCACATTTTAAATGCGAATCTGCCCTCGACTGAAGTTGGTGTCCAATTTGCGCATAAATAACGATGAGTGCTGTTACCCTCACCATTATTTTGACAGTAAATTCTGGTCCATTGTGTTTGAAGGAGTGTAATGCTGTGAATATATGGTGAAACTGGAGCCTGATCAAGATTTGGAGAATGTGAATAGGAAGGGCCAGAAAGCCACTATCATTTAATACATCTGGAGCCCTAAATTCGGGAAAGGCATCAGCACTCTTGGAAGACATTGTACCTTCAGCTCTTCCCCAGCCCAGCCGAAGTAGTTTGTTTCAAATATGTGCAATAATATCCCATGCAAAACCATTTTCAGCTGATTCAAAATATATGTCTTCTTACTGGAACATTGCTTTTACAAGCCTCTAATGAGGATTCCTATTGCTTTCACTGTCAATTAAAAGTGCAGATTGTTCAAATGTGTCTCAAAACTTTTAGCCATTGTGTGTTTTTTTTTGTTTCTTTACAGACTCTGGGGAGCCTGCATCAAAAATGAAAGTTAAATTATTAATGATAGCTTGCAACCACATTAAAAAGACAATTGTTTTGCTTCCTCTTCAAAAGGCTAGACTTCAGTGCAGGCTTTTGGCATGCTGAGATCGACTACAGCACATGGCAAACACATTTCCCAGGTGTCCAGGGCAGTGGAAATGAGCTTATTTGCAAGTTGAATGTGTCCTGTGAACTTACTACTTTATTATTTCAGCCTTTTGCAAGTCTTGGTTCCAAGTCCATATCCCAGACACCTTGCCGTAATTTTTTTCGCAATATATTAATTGAAATTAAATGTGTGTTGAATACAGTTCACAACAGCTCAATATATTATTAATGTATTGTGGAATAATGGTATGGTAGCACAGTGGTTCACCGTACTTGCTGGTAGCATCCAGGATCGTTCCCTGCAAATCATCAAACACTGAGGATCCAGTCTGTAATGTCATGGGTGGCTCCAAGCAGATGCTAGTTATTTCTTCACAAGAGAGGATGGAAGATCCGATGGTAACTTTTGCCAGGTGACTCTTGTGTACCTCCTAGTGGGCAACTTAATAGCTCCAATGGCAGAGGCCTGAAAGAATGTTGCCTCTCTGTCCTCTTGGATAAGCAGTGATGGTTGAAAGACTGAAGGAGGGGAGGAAATAAAATAAATGACAAAAAAACAAGTTTAGAATTCCAACGCATCAACTTACATCCCATTCATTTCCATTATATTCATTTTTTAAATCTTCATAACACTTAATAACAACAACAACTTGCATATAAATAGCACCTTTAACGTAGAAAAAGTCTCAACTAGTGGGGTGCTGCAGGGCTCAGTGCTGGGGCCTCAACTATTTACAATATATATCAATAACTTGGATGAAGGAATAGAGGGCCCGAATTTAGCAGGCCTGCGGGTTCCCAGCGGGTGGTCCTCCGGGAGCGTGGTCAACATGCTCGGCGAAATTAGTGGGTTGCCCACGCGATCGTAGCAGGCAACACACTAATAGGAATCAATTACCTGCTCCTCCGGGGTCCACGGCGCTGGCCTGCGCGTCGGTCGGGCTGCGCATGCGCAGTACGATCTGTCAGCTGGAGGCTCTCTAGTTAAAGGGGCAGTCCTCCACTGACAGATGCTGCAACCAATGGGACAAATTGCAGTATGGAGCAGCCCAGGGGGAAGGCTGCTCCCAGTTTAATGATGCCTCACCCCAGGTATCATCAGATGGGGTGAGGAGGAGGGGGAGGACACAGATCTTCCCCCCGGCGGGCGGGAGGAAGCAGCCGGCCTCTGCCACCAAGAAGGCCTGGCTCGAGGTGGCAGAGGGGGTCACCTGCGCCACCAACATATCGCCCACCTGCATACAGTGCAGGAGGCGCTGCAATGACCGCAGTAGGTCCGCCACAGTGAGAACACGAAGTCTTTCCCCTACACTCCGTCTGCCACAACACTGCCCCCACCCCACATCTCCTTCGGCACCGCCAACACTATTCTGTCACATCACCCTTCATACCCACTCACACCCCATCCTCATCTTACCTCCACCTACTCACCTCGCCAGTACTCACCCTGCCACTAACAAGCAACCCACTCCTCATACAATCTCATTGCTCCATCCCATACTCACCCTCTCGTGCATCTCCCTCACGGCCAGCCTCACTCAACCTGCCACCACCTGTGCTGCAGCCACAGGGCATGCATCACATATGTGCAGTAGGCAGCGTAAGGCAAACGTCTCGTCAGCATGAAGGGGGTGCACAAGGGTGTCTGAGGGTTTGTCATGGGTGTTACCCATATTGAATTTCAGAGCAACAAACAGCACACATTATATTGACACCACCACTGCCATGTCCCCGCGAATCCTGTCTGTTGTGTCCAATAATGCCCGCTCCTGGGTATCACTATGAGGACCCACCACTGATGCCACCCATCGTGTTACTGCAGAGTAGGTGCAGGTGTATTTGCAGGGCTCGTCCGCGCAGACGACTGAGAGACATCGGCGGTGTAGCCGGCTGCACCCTGGAAGGATGTGGAGGAGAAGGTGTGGAGGGCAGTGGTGACTTTGCCAGCGACAGGTAAGCAGTTGGTGCTGGGGCCAGCCAGGAGCAGCTTGGCATGAAAGAGGCTGCAGATCTCCACGACTACATGTCGAGCGAATCTGCGCCTCCCTGTGCACTGCTGCTCGGAGAGGTCCGGGGAGCTGCGCCTCGGTCTGTGGACCCTGTGGCGAGGGTAGTGCCCTCTGCGACGCGTCTCTCTCTGCGGTAGCCCTCCCTCCTGCTGTGCAGGTGGGCGTGCAACAACACCGTGTTGGGGGGCTCCACGTCTCTGCGGCGGACGGCGTGGACTGCGAGGCTGCTGGTGCTGGTCATGCTCTTCGTCCTCCGAGGGTCTCCACACACCACCCAACTGGCAGGTGTTGGTCTGAGGGGTTGTGCAGGGTAGGTGTGGTTCCTTGGACTGGGGCTGCGGTTTCGTGTCGGTCTGTCCTCTGGCTTGGCGGGGGGTGGTGGAGGGCAGGGGTTGCCCTATGTGACGCGGTGGCCTCCTGCGTGGCTGAGGGCTCTCCCCCGTGGAGCGCACCTTGGCACCTGCCACAGGCTGCTGGCTGCAACACGCCTGGTTGGAGGGAGACTGTTTCCCCCAGTGTGGGAAACTCACTGCCTTGAACCTAAAATCCCACACTTCCTCTTTTGACAGCTGCTTCAGCTCATTAACTGACCACAACGAGCAAGTTAAGTACTCTCAAGTGGAACCCCGCTGGCTTTAATTGCCTGCGGGATTCCCACCAGCGGGGCTTGCGCGCGCAGCCCCGCACATCAGCGCGGTACCTGGAAGTGGCCGGGATTTCGTCGCGATCCGGTCACGTGACCGGAGATCGGGATTTTCGGGGCCACCCCGCTGGGAACCCGCCGGGAACACGATCCTAAAATCGAGCCCAGAGTGTCTTGTGGCCAAATTTGCTGATGATACAAAGATAGGTGGAAAAGCAAGTTGCGATGAGGACACAAAGTGTCTGCAAAGGGATATTGACAGGTTAAGCGAATGGGCAAAAATTTGGCAGATAGAATATAATGTGGAAAAATGTGAAGTCATCCACTTTGGGAGGGAAAATAGAAAAGCAAAATATTATTTGAATAGAGAAATACTACAAAATGCTGCAGTACAGAGGGATCTGGGTGTCCTCGTACATGAAACACAAAAAGTCAACATACAGGTGCAGCAGCAATCTGGAAGGCAAACAGAATATTGGCCTTTATTTCTAGGGGGATGGAGTATAAAAGCAGGGAAGTCATGCTACAACTGTACAGGGTGCTGGTGAGACCACACCAAGAGTACTGCGTTCAGTTCTGGTGTCCTTATTTAAGGAAGGACATACTTGCATTGAAGGCAGTTCAGAGAAGGTTCACTGGGTTGATTCCGGGTAAGGAAGGGTTGTCTTATGAGGAAAGATTGAACAGGTTGGGTCTATACTCATTGGAGTTTAGAAGAATGAGAGAAGATCTTATTGAAACATACAAGATTCTGAGGGGACTCGATAGGGTAGATGCTGAGAGGATGTTACCCCTCATGGGGGAATCTAAAACTAGAGGGCATAGTCTCAGAATAAGGGGTCGCCCGGTTAAGACGGAAATGAGGAGGAATTTCTTCTCCCAGAGGGTCGTGAATCTTTGGAATTCTATACCCCAAAAAGCTGTGGAGGCTGAGTCATTGAATACATTCAAGGCTGAGTTAGACAAATTTTTGATCAGCAAGGGAGTCAAAGGATATGGGGAAAGAGCGAGAAAGTGGAGTTGAGGTAAAAATCAGATCAGCCATGATCTCATTAAATGGCGGAGTGGGCTTGAGGGGCCAAATGGCCTACTCCTGCTCCTATCTCTTATGGTCTTATGGTCAATGTAAAAAAATGGACACCAAACGAAAGAAGAAGATATTAGCAAACAGGTGGATTTTAAGAGGGCCTTAAGGGAGAAGGGGGAGGGAAAGAGGTGGAGTGGTCTGGAGAGGGAATTTCAGTGCGGGGCCTAGGTGGCTGAAGCCACAGCCGCCATTGGTGGGGTGAAGGGAGGGAAGATGCACAAGAGGCCAAAGTCAGAGGAACTGATGGCTCTGGGAGCGTTATAGGGCTGAGGTGATAGAAATAGGGACGGATGAAGCATTAGGTATTTAAACACGAGGATGAGAATTTTAAATTGGAGATTTTGGGGTCTGGGAGACTAAATCAGCAAAGACAGGGATAATATGAGTAGGATTTAGTGCAGGATAGGATATGGGCAGCAGAGTTTTGGATAAGCTGAAGTTTATGGAGGGTGGAGGATGGGTGGTCAGCCAGGAGAGCATTGGAGGTGACAAAGGAATGGATGAGGGTTTCATCGGCAGATCGGCAGAGGCGGAGATGGCAATGTTACTGAGATGGAAATCAGCAGTCTTTTTGATGGAGATAATACGGGGTTGGAAGCTCAGCTCAGGGTCGAGTAAGATGCCAAGACTGCGAACAGTCTAGTTCAACCGGAAACAATGGTCGGCCAGGTGGTTCAAATCAGTGGCAAGGGTACGGAGTTTATAGCAGGGCCCAAAGACGATAGCTTTCATCTTCTCAATGTTTAACTGGAGCGTGGCAGCCATGCAGATCCAAGATTGGATATCAGACAAGCAGTTTGACAACACAAAAGCAGTGGAGGTGTCACGAGAGCTGGTGGAGAGGTAGAGCTGGGTGTTGTCAGCATACATGTGGACGCTGACCCCATGACTGCAGGTTGATGTCGCCAAAGAGCAGCATGTAGATGAAGAAAAGGAGTGGGCCAAGAAGAGATCCTTGGACAACTCCAGAGGTAATGGTGTAGGGATGGGAAGAGAAGCCATAGCTGGAGATGTTCTGGCTACGATCTGACAGGTCAGAATGGAAACAGGCGAGGACAATATCACTGATCTGGACAATGCAGGAAAGGTGTTGGAGGAGGATGGTGTGGTCAACTATATGTTAAAGGCTCAAGGAGGGTGAGGATAGAAAATGCACGATGAACACATTTGTGACTTTAGTTAAGGCTGTTTCGATGCTGTGACAGGAAACCTGATTGGAGAGATTCAGATATGGAGTTACATAAAAGATGCGGAAAGATATGGGAGGAGACAACACATTCAAGAACTTTGGAGAGGAAAGGAAGATTGGAGATGGTGTGATAGTTTGCAAGAACAGAGGAGCTGAAGTTGGGATTTTTGAGTAGGAGTGATGATGACAGTTTTAAAAGCCAGGGGGACAGTACCTGTGGAGAGGGAATCATTTAGAATGTCAGCGAGCATGAAAGCCAGGAAAGGAAGTTGGGTGGTCAGCAGTTTAGTAGTAATGGGGCCAAGGGAATGGGTGGTGGATTTCATGGACAAGATAATCTTGCAAAGGGCATGAGGGGAGATGGGATAGGAATTAGAGAAGGACATGAGTTCAGCTCTAGGGCACAAGTGAACCTGAAGGGAGGTTTGGCTTGGTGGGCAAGGGAAAGGTGGGGGAAGTAGCAGGGGCAGCTGAATGGAGTGATAAAGATGTGCATGAGCTCCTCACACTTGAGGGAGAATTTTAACTCCCCATACAGCAAAAACAGGGCAGGTGCATAGTTAAAATAGCCTGGGAGTACTTACATCCCCTTACCGCTCAATTCCTGCCCGCCACCACCTTAACTGCACATTTATTTTAGGTGACCAAGGCACCCGCCAGAAGCAGGCAGGAAACTGATGCAGTTTTAACAGAAAATAATGCAAGTCCCACCCATTCCTGAACCTGTTGAGTAAAAGCTAATGGGATTGATTTCAGGGGACTGCTGGAAGCAGCTTTTAAAGGGCACTCAGCTGCAGGCACTCAGATCATAGGGATGTGTGTCCTATTGTGCTTTTTGGATTTTCAAAGGCTATTTCAGCTTGGAGATTGCTTGTTTCTGATTTTTTTTTTATGTTACTCACCATGAATAAGCACTCAGAGCTTATGATGGTTGCCATTCCTGCTCCATTGATTTGGATGAAGGGAGAGGAGATGCAACAGCAGCAGCAGCAATGAGGCTAAACAATCAGGCAGTAGTCGGACCTGTTAGAAGAGAGCAGGTGAGGGAGAAGGCCTTACCTAGCTCACAGGGTCTGCAGGCCAAGGGTGAGTTCCCTGGATCAATCAGAGGGCCTAGATACTCCTCCCCCGGTCTTACAACTCTCCCTTGTGTCGTGTGCAGTTTTCTCTTGCAGCCAGAAAGGGAGAGAGCTAGTGGAGGGTGGCTATTGAAAAGGAGAGTACACATTTGTGGGGCTTCTTCATGTAGTGCATATGCTGAGAGGTGTAAAGAAGCAGGATGGGGAGGCGTTAAATAGAAAGCAAGTGGCTGGAGTGTGAAGTGAGGAAGGAGTCCATGAGAGGAGTTCCTTGTCCTACAATTGCTATCATGTAAGAACAGAATGCTGTTAGTGGCTGCTGTGAAAGCAGCAGGCAAGAGGTGAGTTTGAGTTTGGAATGAAAATGAGAGGTGGCATAATGCGCCCTTGGTGAAGGATGTGATGCAGGGGAGGGAAGCAGTCAGAACACTGGGGGAGGGGGGTGAGGACTATTGCCAGGGGTTATGCAGAGAGAAGGAGCAATGAAAAGCTCTACTCACTCTTGCAAGGTCACTGAAGTGTTTCATGCATTGAATCCAGGTCCTGGGGTGATGCTCCCGGATCTCACGAGCTCAGCCACCTCTCTCTAGGCCTGCTGTATATTGGTCTTTGGAATCTTCTTCCCATTCCTGGGAAAGAGAATGTCCCTCTTTGCCCTGACCTCTTCCACTAGGACCTCAAGCGGGGCATCAGAGAACTTGGGGGCAGCCTTGTGACTCATTTGGAAGAATCAGCTCTTTGCAGCAGTATTATTCAGCAATCTGGCAGAAGTGAATACAACCTCCATTTAAGAGGTGGATTCACACTTTAACTAGGCCTCAGGAGGCCCGCTGCTATTTCCCGCCCTGTAGTGGGCGGGCCGGCTGATTACAATGAGGCCCAGCAGTTAAAATCAGCCAGGCCTCACACTGCCGATGACGGGCTTGTCGCTAACACTGTGCCCCCACCCGCCCGAATCCCACTGCCAGTTCAGATTCCCCCTTTGTTGTTGGAGGTGAGGATAGAGGGAGCAGGAGAGAACGGTTTAAAGGGGATGGTTAGTAGTGTAGAAAAGAAGCTGGGAGATATCTTTACCCTCAAGGATGATCCTGTGGGTGGGTTTGGCAGAGGAGAGTGAGGCCAAGCAACGCTTGGTGTGTTCCAGCCAGATCTGGTGATGGATGGCTAAACCAGTTGTGTACAAGACACACTCAAGTCTGCTCACCTTGGACTTGAGGGAGTGAAAATACCAGGGGGATCGAACATGATGGAAGAGAGTATGACCAGGATGCACAAGAGTAATGATTTTCCTGGGGACAAGGACATTAAAGGTGGACTTGAGGAATGGTTCAGCAGATGGCTGGTTGCTGAAGTATTGTAGTAAATAGAGGCGAAAGGCTAGGACGGATAATAGATAAATTACTGATATTTGTACACCCATTGTTCAATACACTGAATGTTTTTAGATCAGCACATCTTTACATTTCACACACTTAATTATTACATTTTGAATAACAGATTTGAATTTAGATTTCAGTTACAGCCCAAATCCCAAATGTTTAACTGGATTGAGTTATATATGTTGTAATTTGATTACTTTTCGATCTAGCAGAATACTACTGGACTTAACGCCATTGACTGGCTATAAAATATCAGGTTGTAAATAAACAACAGCAACAAATTGCATTTATATGGCACTCTTAGCATTGAACAAACATCCAGAGTACTTTACCGATTAATGGAAGGAGAATAGGTAGAGTGAATTTAAAGGGTACAGCACAGAAGCAGTTGAAATCCTTGGCTGGCTTTTGAAAGCACTGAAGGACAAGGTAAGGCAAAGGGATTTTAGGAGGAAGCTCCAGAAGGCAAGGACAAGATGGCTAAAAGATTGGCTACCAATTGTGGAGCAAAGAAAGCAGGGAACAAGGAGTAAACCAGTGTGAGAGGAATGAGGGGTGAAAACAGGGATAGGGTAGGGTGAAGCCATGGAGGCATTTAAAGTTAAGCATAAGGATTTTGTTGGTGATTCTTGGGGAAATCAATGGAGCCTTGTGAGGATTGATGTAATGGAAATGTGGGGCTTTATGCAGGTAAGAGCCGTGGCATTCTGGGTGAGTTGCAGCTTGTGGAGGCTGGAAACAGGGAGGCCAACCAGGGCAGCATTTGAAAGGTCAAGCCTTGAGGTAATTAAGGTAGGAATGAAAGTCTCAGTGGCAGTGGTGAAGAAATTGGGGCAGAAACAGACAATATTGGGAAGGTGGAAGAAGCCAGATGGAACAGATGTGGGGAAAGAAACTCAGCTTCAAATCAAGCAGCATATCCAGATTCCACACTGTCTTTAATAAAAATGAGTCAGGGTGG
Organism: Heptranchias perlo; assembly: GCF_035084215.1. Classification (NCBI taxonomy): domain Eukaryota; kingdom Metazoa; phylum Chordata; class Chondrichthyes; order Hexanchiformes; family Hexanchidae; genus Heptranchias; species Heptranchias perlo. The sequence goes on along the minus strand of NC_090347.1, from coordinate 28,250,351 downwards.
TTGCTGGACTTATTAAAACTAACAACACAGATTTTTCAAATGGCTTCTTGTGTACAGCTTGTATAGTTCCTTTGAAAACTGATCTGCAGTGCCTAATTATGTTTCTCAGACACAGGAAAGACATTTAGACAAAGCATTACTCTCACCTTGTAACACTTAGATCCCTTCCTCAGGATAAATTTACTCCAGAGATCAATAGGTTTGCAGAAATGGAACTTTTGTTAATGAACAGAACATGGCACTGTTTGCCTTCTCCACCTGCAGTGTCGGCTTAAATTCTGCTCAAAGATGCACTAGCTCCCTCTATGTGATGTAAGCTAAAGAATCTCTACCAGATCTGCAGCATCCCCCATTAGAATATAAAGCAATGTTTCGTGAATTTTAAGCATAAAATTCACCCAACAATATAAATTTAAAGAAGCCAGTAGCTGCGTACTGGAATTTCTTCTGTTCACCCACTTCATGAAGAGGGTGCTTTAATTTTACCTAAGGTTATAAATGTAAGACCAGCCAACTCTTGTTAAAGTAACACTCCAGGGTAAAGATTCAAGTTGAGTGAAACAGGAAGTACCACCAACATTAATGAGTCTGGCAAGTCCCAGAGGATTGCAGTCAGCTGTACCACAGAACGTTAATGACTGTGTTTAAATTGCATCTTACCCTAAATAACATGTTCAGATTGCCTATTGGATTTTGTACAAGTTCACTGATACAAGATCTTCTTGAAAAATTGGACAGAATGTGATCCATAAAACATTGGTAAACCTCACTGAATCTCTTGTAATAAAAATGGAATTTGACCTATTCACAAACCATTGGTCCTGATGATGTGGAATTCTGTTTATGATTCTATGAAAGCTCTTCCCAAATTGGCAACAAAGCAATTGCAAGGTTTAGGCATTTCATCCAACGATGACTTCAGGCAGATTATTTTGAGCAGGACAAGACTCCATGCGGGCATATTCTGCATGTGATGTACCTCAGAAAGTGTTATTATTGGCAGATTGAAGGAAAGTAAACCTTTGAGAACTTGCTGTACTCGTTAGCATTACTGAGCAGTCCTATTTAGTTCACTTTGAATTCCTTTATAAACATTTGTAAAAATTTTGATTTAAGCATTTCCTTTCTCTGTAAGTTAGGTAATCAAGGTTCTACTGTACATAGCACTTCAACCTGATTTACTGATACTTGATTTATGCATCAATAGAATTCAGTGTTGACGAGGATGAGGAATGATCCTACTTAAGATTAGTGCATCACTTACTTCATTGAATATAAGAAAAGTTAGGTAAGAAAAATAGCCATTCAACCGAAAGCTTTATCCTTTAATACATTACTTCTCCCATCGTCATCTAATTGAACTTTAAATAATCCCAATGTTTCATTTCTGATCTCAGAGCATTTAGGCTATAAGTCATTCACATGACTTCCCTCCCTATTGTCTTGGCAGTACAGTTTAACCAACATTAAGAAAAGTGCCTTCTCTCCACTTCAGTGATGTTACTTTGCTACCCTGCATGGTAAAGAAATAATAAACTTGCATAGATACAGCACCTTATCATGTCCCCAAGAAATCCTCACAACCAGTGAGTTACTTTTGAAGTACAGCCAACCACTGTTGTTGTGTAGGAAAACATAGCAGTCTATTTACACACGGCATGGTCCCATAAAAAGCCATGCATTGAATGACCTATTTCCAGTGGTGTTGTTTGAGGAAGGAATTTTGGCCAGGCATTGGGAGAACTCCCTGCTCTTCTTCGATTAGTGCCATGTGATCTTTTACATCCACCTGAACAGGCAGACAGGTTGGTGGTTTAACAGCTTCTCCAAAAGATGGCACGTCCAGCAATGCAGTACTCCTTCGGTACTGCACTGGAGTGGTAGTCTAGGTCATGTGCTTAAAGGCCCTGAGGGGGGCTTGAACCCACAACCTTCTGAATCAGAGGCACAAGTGCTACTTACTAAGCCAAATTGACACTATTGGTTTAAATAGATTGGCACAATATTATGTTAGACACTGATGGACACTAAAGACTCAATTGAAATTCCTGGAAGTTATTTCATTTGAAATCCAAACCCATTTAGTTGATGTCACCATTTGCATTCTGTTGCAATTTCAACTGTGAGAATATGGTAGGCGGTGGGTGCAATACCAAGTCCAAATCAACCCCTCCACCCATCCATACTTGGCTGGTTCAATCAGACTGAACTGTAACAGGCTTTACTTGGCTCAGTTTAGAGGTTTTGAAAACCTGCTGTTTACACAGTAGAAAATATGAATCCATGTTTGCCAGCAAACACAGCACCACGCCAGTTTCTCACTTGTGCTGTAGATGCTAAATCTTCAAAATGAGTGGTTCTGATCTGGGTTCAGATTCAATGAGAGGGATCGGCTCATATGAAAGTCACCCAATAATCTATGCCAATTAGAGGCAGTTTTAGTACCAACCCTTTGATTTCAGTCTATAAAATAAAATTGTCACCAAATATTTTGATAGTAGTCTCAAATATTAGTCTATAGAATCTCATATAAATGGAGAATATTTATATTATTAACTTACACTGAATCCAAACCTGTCCCATGTTTCATTTAACTTACTTAAAAATGCCAAATATTTGCAAAAAAAAATTGTTTATGTTTTTAAAGAACCAACTGGACCAGTCATTGATAAACTCTGGGTTACAAAGTGGCCCTGGTAACACCGTGGATTGATGTACCAACACCGTGGATTGATGTACCAACACCGTGGATTGATGTACCAACACCGTGGATTGATGTACCAACACCGTGGATTGATGTACCAACATGTCGTGCTAAGAAATGGTAGAGCATATGCTGACACTAAAAGTTCTCCACGAAGCATGGTTCCAGACTCAGTCAAAATTGTCTGGGGGAGACAAAGCACTTCCCCACAGGGAGGAAGGACGTAACAGCAACTAATCCACCCTCCAGCTACGCTAGCACTTTCTTAGTAGTTGGTTACAGGAGCACTGTTGGTGACCTAGAGCAGTTCACTTGCCCCTTCTGCTTCAGCCAAGGGAATGGTACATGGCACAGAGACATTTCAAAGTGAAGAGATAATGGGCCAGAATTTACTGTGAGCGGCGAACGAACGGCAGGCTTGCCCTTGCTCTTACCCATATATTCTCCATTTGCTTTTGCGATGGAAGTTACTGGTCGTTAGGGATCCAAACAGCACAGCGCCCTCTACAGGGCATTTGGGACCGGTATGAACAGAGTAAGTAACTGTGTACCTCCTTACTCAATCAGATTGAAGAATCATTAATAAGCAACGCAGAGTCAGTACCAGGAAGTGTAAGTTAGAATAGTGAATTCAATGTCAAATCAGATACAGAAAGCGAAATAAAGAGGAGGAATAAAGATTGGATTAAGAGAGAGAGAAAAAAAAGAGACAGAAAGAAAAAGTTAAAAAAATTATTTAAATTAAAAAAAAACTCCAACAACAATTAAAAGCTGAATGAGCCCCCACACTTGTAAAAGTTCATTTTCAGTGCCCGAGAGGTTGTTTGGCAGTAATTAAGACTTATCACGTTGTTAAGAGGATGCTCGGTCTAGAATGGACAAGCCCCAACTTTTTGTGGAGGAGTTTAGTTCTGTATCTACCACGTAAGTACAGGAACTTCACGCCGTTCAATGTATTTGGATGGTGAGTCAGACAGCGAGATGCCGTTTTCGCAAAACTAATGGAGGGGCAGTGCATCTTGGACAGAAACTTCTAGATTTTCGCATTTAATGCACATGTGCGCTCGTCGGAAGTTGCTGTCTGATTTGCACATAAATAACGGTGAGAGCTGTTAGCCTCACCATTATTTTCACAGCAAAATCTGGCCCATTATCTTTCAGAATGCTTCTGCTTTGCATCTCTCATAGGCACAGAGATGGTTTATTAGTCACAGCCACAATCCATATTTGATTTGTTTAATTGGTTGATCATTAAATGATGCAGGTACCCCATTCTTAGAAAAGCTGCAAGTCTCCCTCACCCGGGTTCACGTTCAAGAAGAACATTATCAAACATCCTGGTATCTCACTGGCTTAACAGTACCCTCCTCCTTCCTACTGGACTAGCTCTATCTGCTGTACATGGATCTTAACAGGCTTTGACGAATTAATACGCATGACCATTAATCCCGATTAGTGTGTTCCAGCGAAGATATTCCATCATAACTGAGTTTATTTTCAGTAAATTCAGGAAGCCTGTGCAAGAATTTTAAAAAAACAGACACTGTTTTTAAGATAAACAAAAGGACCACTTATAACATATCCAAAACAATCAAAAGAGCAGGCAAATGAAGGAAGCAGAAATAAAAAAATCTCAGTTGTTCAGGGTTTTGTATATTATAAATCACAACAGCCCTCTGATGATGCAGGGAGAAATTAAACACTGGCATTGAAACAAAATATGATCCGGAATGATGTCAATTAAATTGATAGCGCACAGTTCTGCATCTCAATCAATACGATTTACATGATAAGAGCCAGGCAAGTAATATGATATCCTGAAGTAGCAAAGTCACATTGGAACCAGCAGTCTTGACAAAGTCACTTTCGTGTCTCCTGGCAACAAAGAGCTAAAATTATTTGTGAATGAACCTCTTTAATTTATTGAGCAATATATCTGCTGTTGGAACTTTACAGTGTACAACTACCAGAAAAGTAATGGAATGATGTTAGCCTAGAAATTTGGGTGTTGGGCACAGGGTGGAGCAGGGAACACTCGCTGCTCCTGAATGGCGAGGCCTGAGGCACCCCCGATATTGGGGCTCAGGCCTCACTTACATGGAGCTGGCGAGCTGCGGAGAGTAACAGGCAGCACAATTCCTTTCCGTCTATTTTAATTTTTCAAAATTCCCTAGATTTTTGAAGGATCTCATCAGATTGGAAAATAGCGAATGTAACTCTTCTATTCAAGAAAGGAGGAAACAGAAAGCAGGAAACTACAGGCCAGTTAGCTTAACATCTGTCACAGGGAAAATGCTAGAATACATTATTAAGGAGGTTATAGCAGGGCAATTAGAAAATCTCAATGCAATTAGGCAGAGTCAACATGGCTGTGTGAAAGGGAAATCGTGTTTGACTAATTTATTAGAGTTCTTTGAGGAAGTAACAAGCAACGTGGATAAAGGGGATCCTGTGGATGTGGTGTACTTGGATTTCCAGAAGGCATTTGACAAGGTGCCACTTCAAAGGCTACTGCACAAAATAAGAGCTCATGGTATAGGGGGTAACATATTAGCATGGATAAAGGATTGGTTAGCTAACAGGAAACAGAGAGTAGGCATAAATGGGTCATTTTCAGGTTGGCAAGATGTAACGAGTAGAGTGCCACAGGGATCAGTGCTTGGGCCTCAACTATTTACAATCTATATCAATGACTTGGATGAAGGGACCGAATGCATGGTTGCTAAATTTGCTGATGATACAAAGGTGGTTAGGAAAGTAAGTTGTGAAGAGGACATAAGGAGTCTGCAAAGGGATATAGATAGGTTAAGTGAGTGGGCAAAAATTTGGCAGATGGAGTATAATGTGGGAAAATGTGAACTTGTCCACTTTGGCAGGAGGAATAGAAAAGCAGCATATTATTTAAATGGAGAGAGATTGCAAAACTCTGAGTTTCAGAGAGATCTGACTGTCATGTGTACATGAATTGCAAAAAGTTGGTATGCAGGTACAGCAAGTGATTAGGAAGGCAAATGGAATGTTGTTATTTATTGCAAGGGGAATGGAATATAAAAGTAGAGATGTTTTGCTACAGTTGTACAGGACATTGGTGAGACCACATCTAGAATACTGTGTGCAGTTTTGGTCTCCTTATTTAAGAAAGGACATAATTGCTTTGGAGGCGGTTCAGAGAAGGTTCACTCGACTGATATCTGGGATGAGGGGGTTATCTTATGTGGAAAGGTTGGACAAGTTGGGCCTGTATACATTGGAGTTTAGAAGAATGAGAGGTGATCTTATTGAAACATATAAGATCCTGAGGGAACTAGAAGGGGTAAATGCTGAGAGGATGTTTCCCCTTGTGGGAGAGACTAGAACTAGGGGACACAGTTTAAAAATAAGGGGTCCCCATTTAAGACGGAGATGAGGTGAAATTTTTTCTCTCAGAGGGTCGTGAGTCTGTGGAACTCCCTTCCCCAGAGAGCGGTGGAGGCAGGGTCATTGATTATTTTTAAGGCTGAGTTAGATAGATTCCTGATTAACAAGGGAGTCAAAGGTTATTGTGGGTAGACGGGAAAGTAGGGTTGAGGTCACAATCAGATCAGCCATGATCTTATCAAATGGCAGAGCAGGCTCGAGGGGCCGAATGGCCTACTCCTGCTCTTAATTCGTATGTTCGTACGTATGCTTGTATTGCGTTTAAAGAAACATTACCCTCCCCAAACTGGAACCCAGTTCACTTTCTATCATCTTAACAAATAGATTTAACAGTATACCAACATGTCGTGTGGTACAGAATGGTAGGGATTTTGCCTATTGTTCCTGATATCCACTGGGTGTTTGGGAGATGCTGAGTGCAGAGTACTTTCCCAAGATGGAGAGAAAATTGGATATGATTAAACTTGAGTCACTTTTGTACACTCCTGACAATGCTTTTCTTGACCAATAATTAAAAAGTGGTTGCCCATTCCCCATCTCTTAGGGAATGGAGTCTAGGGACCCAAAATAGAAGTTGTGAGAATAAAAATTAGGTTTAAAATCTCATCCAAAAGCACTCCCTCATACTGCACTGGAGTGTCAGCCGAGGTTATGTGCTCAAGTCTCTAGAGTGGGACTTAAATACACAACCTTCTGACTCAGAGTGCTACCACTGAGCCACAGCTGACACTCGGCAGTTTGCAGTTTACATATGTATCAGAGAAGTGACAATCACTCTACCTGCAACAGATAAAACCTTCAACACTTTTCGTGTGGAAAGGAGGCATCAACTGGACATGGCCCACCACTAGTGGCAGGGTTCCCTCAGTTGGAAAGGGTAGTGAAAGGGTAGTACATGGTACTCATGTGGGCCTCAGGGCTCTTTATAATCAGGTCTTTCCCCCGCAGACCCTTTCTCCCGCCTTCAGAATTCTTGTTCCATCTGGACCCCTCCCTCTGGCCTCTTACTCTCTCCTGATCTTTTCACTGGGAACTGTCGGTGTGAGATCGGCCATCTCAATTTCTCTACTGCCCTCACTCATTCTAATCTACCTCCCCTTGAACGTGCAGCACTCCGTCGTCTCAGGTCCAAATCTGACATTGTCAGTAAACCTGCTGACAAGGTCGGCGCTGTTGTTGTTTGGCTGAACGCCAACTCACCGACATTGAACAACTTCTCCTTTAACTCAACTCACTTCCTCCAAATAAAAGGTGTCACTATGGGAACCTGTATGTGTCCTAGCTATGCCTGCCTTTTTGTGGGATACGTGGAACATTCTCTGTTCGAGTTCTAATCAGGTCCCCTCCCTCACCTCTTTTTCCAATATACTGACAACTGTCGGTCCCACTACCTGCTCTTGCCCCGAACTGGAAAATTTCATTAACTGTGCTTCCAATTTCCACCCTTCCCTCGCCTTCACATGGTCCATCTCCGACTCTTCCCTTCCTTTCCTCAACTTCTCTATCTCCATTTCTGGGGATAGGCTATCCACCGATATCTATTTTTTTTTTATTCGTTCATGGGATGTGGGCGTCGCTGGCAAGGCCGGCATTTATTGCCCATCCCTAATTGCCGTTGAGAAGGTGGTGGTGAGCCGCCTTCTTGAACCGCTGCAGTCCGTGTGGTGACGGTTCTCCCACAGTGCTGTTAGGAAGGGAGTTCCAGGATTTTGACCCAGCGACGATGAAGGAACGGCGATATATTTCCAAGTCGGGATGGTGTGTGACTTGGAGGGGAACGTGTTGTTCCCATGTGCCTGCTGCTCTTGTCCTTCTGGGTGGTAGAGGTCACGGGTTTGGGAGGTGCTGTCGAAGAAGCCTTGGCAAGTTGCTGCAGTGCATCCTGTGGATTGTACACACTGCAGCCACAGTGCGCCGGTGGTGAAGGGAATGAATTATAAGCCCACCGACTCTCACAGCTACCTTGATTACACTTTCTCCCACCCCACTTCCTGAAGGACTCTATTCCATTCTCCCAGTTTCTCCGTCATCGTCACATCTGTTCCAACAATGCCACCTTCCACATCAGTGCTTCCGATATGTCTTCCTTTTTCCTCAACCAAGGATTCCCCTCCACTGTAGTCGACAGGCCCTCGACCATGTCCGTCCCATTTCCCGCACTTCTGCCCTCATCCCTTCCCCTCCCAGAACCATGATAGGGTTCCCCTTGTCCTCACCTTCCACCCCACCAGCCTTTACGTTCAACGGATCAATCTCCGCCATTTCCTCCACCTCCAGCACGATGCCACCACCAAACACAGCTTCCCCTCCCCTCCCCTTTAGTATTCCAAAGGGTCCGTTCCCTCCATGACACCGTGGTCCACTCTTCAATTACCCCTATCACCCACTCCCCTTCCCCTTCCCCTGACACCTTCCCATGCAAGTGCAGGAGATGCTACACCTGCCCTTTCACCTCCTCCCTTCCTACAGTCCAGGGCCCCAAACACTCCTTCCAGGTGAAACAGCGTTTTACTTGTACTTCTTCAAATTTGGTATACTGTATTCGCTGCTCACGATGCAGTCCCCTCTACAATTGGGAGAACAAACGCAGATTAAGTGATCACTTTGCTGAGCACCACCATTCAGTCCGCAAGCATGACCCTGAGCTTCCAGTCACTTAAATTCTCCATCTCTTCCACTTTGACCTCTCTGCCCTCGGCCTCCTACACTGTTGCAACAAAGCTCAATGCAAGCTTGAGGATCAGAACCTCATCTTTTGGTTAGGCACTTTACAGCCTTGTTCTTTCCTCCCCCTCCACTTCCCACCCACCCCCCTGCCCTCCACCACCCCCTTTTCCCTGGCTCTGTACTTGCTTAAAAACTGTTAAATCTCTAACATCTTCTAATTCTGTTGAAAGGTCATCAACCTGAAAGGTTATCAACCTCTGTTTCTCTCTCCACAGATGCTGCCTGACCTGCGGAGTGTTTCCAACATTTTCTGTTTTTATTTCTCTTTATAATCAACTTCATTATTATTTGCAAATGTACAAGTGGCACAAAAAAGATTGGAAAAAAATTAAAACACAAACTATAATGTAGGGAGATAAACTATAAGTCAAAAATGTCAAAGGTGTCAAAAGTGTCAAGGGGCTTAGGTAAACATAATACATTCTTTAGCCATTCAGTAGCCTCAGGGTCAGTATTGTGGAGACTGGAAAGTCCTCCTGGTAGACCAGCATGAAATGAGCAGCCATTCAGTAGGTGGGCCATGCCCTCAACTGCACCACAGCTTCACAGAGGACTGTTCCTGAGCCCCCAGGTATAGTCATTTGACACACACCTTACCACTTCACATCCAAAATGGGTTACAGAGGGAGCAGCTCATCACTGTTCTGTTCGCCATAATGAGGGGAAGATGGCTGGTATCATAGTCCTGATGGTCTTCTGCTAATGAGTTGATAGTGAGGAGCCTCCCATATATCTTTGAAAAGTGACAATTGTGGCATCACCTGGATTTCCCCAAGGAGATTCTTTGCTGCAATATGATGCCTGATGTGAGGAGGCAATTTACATAAGAGGACTATTAGCCATTTATGTTTGTGGGTCTCATAGTCCCTGTTATTATTCTTGTAACCAAATAGAGAGAACAATTTCCTCTGGTGGGGGAGTCCAGAACAAAGGGGCATAACCTTAAAATTAGAGCTCGGCCATTCTGTGGTGATGTCAGGCAGCACTTCTTCACACAAAGGTTTGTGGAAACCTGGAATTCTCTCCCTCAAAAAGCTGTTGAGGTTAGGTCAATTGAAAATTTCAAAACTGAGATTGATAGTTTTTTGTTAGGCAAGGGTATGAAAGGTTACAGAAGCAAGGCAGGAGGATGGAGTTAAGATACAGATCAGCCGAATGGTGGAACAGGCTTGTGGGGCTGAATGGCCTACTCCTGTTCCTATGTTCCTATGTTCTAATGTTCCTAACCAATGTGTTGTTCAACTGAGTCAGTAATAGGAACCCAGGAGGTAACTGGGATTTACCTTAGTCCCTGGTAACAGTATAACGGTAATAAAGAATAATATGACAATGGCATAGTGACATTACTGAGCAGTTTCAACTGATTGTTTGGATTACACAAAAACAAATCCTTCAAAAATATTTTGCCAGGTTCATAAATTGACAGCTGAGAAATGGAATGGCAAGAAATCCATACATAAAAGGTACATAATATAATAAAAATGCTTTATTTAAAAAATGTCAATAGCATTGGCACTGGAGGCCAAGTAGTGGAATATATTTCCTTTGTTATGATAACTCACTTGCGTATGATAATTTAAGCAAATGTTTCATGATGTTAAGGCCTGGGAGTGAATGACCTTTACTGAGTACTTTTTTATTACTCTATCAGTATGATTGTTACCAGGTTAGGCAATGCAGTAAGTGTATTATTGGAAGGCTCCTAGTTAGTAAAGTTTCATTTCTTAGACATTTTAACAGAAGACATGCAAGGAAAGGTGATGCATTGAACGTATTGGAGCTAGTGGAAGAGAGGGGAGCTCAGTAGCATTCAGTAAGAGAATTTAAAAAGTTCTTCCTCCCTCTTCTATTATTTTTCATCAATTTTCTCTGCTCCCTCCACTCCTCACTCCTCGTTGGGATATGATTCTATGGGCACCAATTATCCTCCAGTGCCTTACCCAAGTGGCCATTCGTTGTATGAACCTAGATAATGGCCAGGAATTTCCTCGATGCTGCTCCTACTCCACTGTCATAACTTAGCTGGAAGAGCAGCGGAAACTCCATTTACACTGGGTTTCCGCCTCACTTCCGGAGAAGTTCTGACAGCAGAGTGGGGGCAGCTCCAAGGAAATTCCCAGCCAATGAGCGTTTAGACCAAAGAGGGGATCGCAACTCAGCCCAATCCCGTAACCAACCAACATCCACATATTTCCAGCAGGGGTCACAGGATAACAATCAAAATCAGGATTCCTTCTCTAGCCTGGGACAATGAAATCAAACTGTAGCATCTCCACTGCCATCCAAGATGAAATAAGTTAGCTCAGCATAGAGCATTGATTGAACTTGGAATCCCCTTCTTCTGTAGGGCACATCTATTTACCAACTTAAGTTGAGCCATTGGGATAGCCCAGGAATGAGAATGAAGTGATCAGGAAGAATTTTGCAGTCAGTGCAGAAATCTGTCCAGTCTCTTAATTTGAATGCACATCAGTACCAGGCTACTTTGTAAATATATTATTTGGAAACACACTTCCTAGCCTTGAATCAGAGAGAGGTTGATGAGAGACTGGACTTTCCAGAGAGTATGGTGCATGTACCTTCTTGTGGACTGAGACTCTTCCTCAACTCAATTAAAATAAACAAACCTCTAAATTTCTGGCTGGAAAAGGATTAAGTAAAACAAAGCACAATTTTAAATAAATTCAAGTTCGGCAGAACATCACGTCAGACCCACATTCTTGTGGGCTTTGAATTAATGCCAGATAAGTTAAAAGTTTCCATGAAAGATGTCACGTGCATCGTGGGGAATTAACTAGGCCAGGTGAAATTAGTTTGGCCACCAATGAGAGGGGAAAAACACAACAACAAACACACCTTACAGAAATGATATTGTGTAATAGTACTTCAGCAAAAATACTCACCAATCTCTTGACGTCAAATTTTATATGGTGTAAGTAATGAGACTAACACCATCTGTTCCAAATTCCCATTGCAACGTTTAAAACATGGATATGAAGGCCTTGGATTTTCTCCTGGGGTGGAGCTTGCAGCTGCTGCCCCAATCCTGCCACAGGGTGTGGTGATGCTTCAGTGGGACATCAGCTACAACATCAGAAGCTGAGGTGTCACATTTGAAGGGGCAGAAGTGCCCAAAGATCTGAAGATAAATATTAGTTTAGACCTCAGACTAGGCAAAGGCCTAAAGAAGATTAGTTCACGACTGGGTCCCCTCCCCCCAAAAAGGGCTTAAGTGGGTTTTCTGCCGCTACCCAGGGTCTACCGCTGTTTTGACGGTGGCTGGGATTGGCAGCAGTAGCAGTGGAAGGCAGGGACATGGGTCCCCAGATCCTGTTTCTATACTGTCATTCTACATGTGGCATAGGGTGGTGGGGGGAGGATCGGAGGTGGGGGGGTGGCTGGCCACCTTCCTTTCTGGGGCAAGGGTCAAAAAATCCATGATGACGTTGGTTGGGGTATAAATGTGGCATTATGCCTCACCACCTGATTTGCCTTGATCTTCTATCGTTATACTGTCTCTAAATCCAGCCCGAATAAATTTTACAAAACTTCCTAAGTGTTAAATAATCTCAAAGACTATAACCTTTATATAAAATATTCTTTTAAATCTTCTAGCATCAATGGGGGTTAGTCAATGTAAGAAGATAATGAATATAATTGTTATTTAAATGGGCTAAATGATTTAAAAATAAAACAAATGACTCTTGAAAAAGTAGTGTTGATCTAGGTAACCCGCTGGGGCCCTGGGGTGGAGGGTATTGGGTGGTGTTGTGGTGTGCAATGAGTATTTATACCACTTTATCAATGGTGCTGCCAGATGTCCATTTTTGTAGCAGTGTGAGACAGTTCTCCATATGTGTTTGCAGTGCCAGAGGCTGCAACCCCAGTTTCATGAATTGAGCAGATTTTTTTCTTGACCTCTGCCTGCTTTTCTCACCAGCTATGTTTATTTTTGGTGACCTGCTGTTCTGTTGGGGTAGGTCAGAGGATTTCCTGATGGGTCTGTGCCTGGGTAATTGCAAGTCCAGGATGTACAGTGTCACCATGCAGGATGTCTGTCGCTGCTTTCCTCTCTTCATAACATTGGGACTCGTCTCAGTGACCATAGAGTACAAACCTGTGGTGTCCACTGGTTTTCTAGAGTCTTTCTGCAACCGGTGATTGCCTTGTTGATTTGGAATTGGTGATTTGGATTTTAATTTAGACGGGCTGCCTGTTAGGGGTGCTAGTTAGTGTTCTTACCTTATCCCACGAATCATCAATATATACAAAAGGGGATACTTCATTTGATTAATACAACAATGTATTGAAATGTTCTGGTGCTTTGTGTTCACATTTGGATGATATTTTGACATTGTTTGTCTACAGCAGCTAGAATCTAATTTATTGTTAAACATTGATCATCGTGTGATATACTAACCATCAGTGAGTGCACCAGATGACAATGAGGAATTTGTACAAGAAAGTAAGCTTTTCATAACTAAATGTCAGGTGTAAACTGTAAGTGAGGAGGTCAGCCCAGTGCACAGTATATTTGTTTTATTCATTCTCGTGATGTGAGCGTCACTGGCAAGGCCGGTATTTATTGCCCATTCCCTATTGATACAACTGAGTGGTTTGCTAGGCCACTTCAGAGGGCAATTAAGAGTCAGCCAGATTGGTGTGGCCATAAAGGCCAGACCAGTCAGACTGGAGTCACATATAGGCCAGACCAGTCGGACTGGAGTCACATTATAGGCCAGACCAGTCGGACTGGAGTCACATATAGGCCAGACCAGTCGGACTGGAGTCACATATGGGAGTAGAAGGTGGGATTAGAATGGGCACCTGGTTGTTCTTCGAGCCGGTGTGGACACAATGGGCCTAATGGCCCCCTTCTGTGCTGTATCTTTTCTATGGTTCTATATAGGCCAGACCAGTCGGACTGGAGTCACTTATAGGCCATACCTGGTAAGGATGACTGGTTCCTTTCCCTAAATGACATTTGTGAAACAGTTACAATGTAGGCAGTGGGTTCCTGCTCATAATTTCCACAGAGTAAGTTCCCAGTCTCAAAAGGGTCTTTGTTAGGAAGCATGATCCTTCTCCACAAGGAGGAAAATTGACCAATCAGTTCACACAGCACTCTACTGCAAGTTTTTGGGGCCTGCTGCAGGGGCCAACGAGAGTAGCAGGCATCCTGTCCTGTTCATTTTCAGGTGGCATAATAACATGGTACAGCTGCAGACGACAGTTACAAGGCCAGACATCTCACAAAATTAACACGGGTGATCACTGGCGGTAGCAATGAAAATGGGCAGAGCAAGTTATGATAAAAACACAGGAAAATAACGATGTTTGGGTTGGAGCACAAACATTCAATGTAGCATAACTGCTGCTTGTCTTTAAATTTCAACATGATTCACAACACCTTCATTTATAATATAAAAGGCACTTTAAAGTAAACGCGCGCAGCATTTCTTTTATAATTATATAGGATCACCACATGAAAGAAACATATTTTAAAATATTTTTGAGACAAAGATCCTTTATCTCAAGTGTCTGCTTCTATCGTTCTGGAATTGCTGGTACAGTTTTCAGCATTGAAACAGGGATAATCGCCTGCAAAAATGAAGATGAGCCAAATTCGTGGCATTTTCCATCTGTCAGCACTTCCTGTGTCTTATTTTTTCAGCTGGTTTTGTGGCCTCGTGGTATCTGTCCACCACAGTCAGCCTGTGACAACAATTTTTTCTCTAGTCACGATAGGTTTGAGATGCCTGCTATTGCTTCATTGAAGGCTGGCTGTTTAAAGTTCATTTACTCCCTTTGACTTTAACAGAGAGATGCTTGTAATTGGAAATGATACGGAATTTGTTTAACCCCTCAAATGCAGGAGTCACTGGAGGCTCGTGTACGTTGTTTTTTTTGCTCGTGGGCTGCAGCCTGATTTTGTACACTTTGAATATTTAACTTGAATACATTTCCAAATAGTTAACTGGTTTCTGTAATGAAAAGGAGCCAATGCTTTGCACAACACATGAATGTTGGCACTTCAGAATTGGAAGTGTTTTCTCTGTGTGGTGGAAGGATTATTCTTTTTAATACGCTGTTCCCATTTTCCCGCTCGAGTTTTGGAGTTATTGCCCTCCATCTCTCAGTCCCACAGCTTGAATATTGCAGACCACTGGTTAACTGAACCTCACCGTCTAGACTGCTGGTGTTTCTGCTATTTTTAGTGCACAAAGGATTTGAATTAAATAAAGAACGCTTACAACTACAAAGTGATCTCTAGTGTTAATGGTGATATCTAAAGTCATTATAGGACCGTTAAAACCCTCATTTTGTTAACCTCACATATTTTGATTAAACCAAAGGCAGACAGTGTTTCACGACATTCCCATACAACTCTCGGCTGTTTGGCATGGGACACTGTGTTCAGTTTTACGGGAATTCTTTTCAGATTTGAAAGTACATTATTTCCTGAATGGGGAATTTTCAAGCATGTTATGTCTGCTACAATGGACTTTTTTCCATGTGGTTTTTAAATTTTTATCTATGAACTAGTATTTAATAAAAGAATAAATTTGTGGCGCCAGGCATAATCAACACCAATATCATTGCAGCATTGCCAAGCACAGCCTTCCGTGTACTAATTTGCTAAATTATTGTCTTACCAAAGAATTTGTCAGATGAGAGCATTCCTTCCTGTGAAGGCTCGTAAAAAGTGGCTCGTCAAATTTCATTAGTGATTCTTTAGCAATTGTTTTAAAGGGGCAGTCTCTTTGTTATAAAGTATTGGCATTTTGTTCTATGTTTGCTAACGGTTGTAATGTGTAGAAGCTTGTCATTCACACATTATAACACTGGGATAATAGTGATGCATGGCTGTTGTTTTGTTATTCCTGTCCAACATCGGGGTCAATGCCTGGTTTATAACATAAGTAGGAATCAGAAAGTAATTAAGTCTATCCAGTTTACCGTGTAACTTAGGTCCATATTGCCGGTTTGAACAGATATTTTACCTTCCTATTTTTTCAGTGAGAAGGCCTTATCCCCCTCTTCTCTCTATTACGATTCTGTTCATTCCCTTTTTGAACATTTCAAATGAGCTGCCATTCAGTACCCTCTATAGCAGTGAATTCAATAAATCTACAATTGCAAGTGTAAAACTCCTTAAGTTTTACAATGTTCCCAAGAAGTGTCCAGGTGTAAAACATTTTAGTAATAATCCTTTTAAGAGTCTTGTTATTCATCACCAGGTAATCAAATCACTAAACCTCAAGAGGAAATAATAATATTAGAAGGATAATACTACGCATCAGGACTTTATTGGCTAGTCTGAGTTCCTGGAACAGCTATCGATGACCCACTACAAAACCACAACATATACCCCCAGACTGACAGATAAGGGGAGAATACTTTGCAACAGGTACTGTTTCTGTTGCAGTGCACACTGTTTTGATGTGAAATTTTGTGTTTGAGTTTTATTAAAATTATACTGAAAATAAGTTTTTGGTGGGCAGATAGATTAGCAATACAACGATGTCACCTTGTAACTGCACTCTCTTCTGCGATAAACATAGTATAAGGTCTCTTGCCAGTCTGTTTACCACCATCACAAGATAGCTATGGATGAGGAAGCCATCCTGAAAGAACCTATTGTTCTTCCCATCACAGCATTCAGCTGTTCCTTAAATTATTCCAGGGATTTTGGTACCACTACCCTTTCCAGATCTCCATTCCATGTGTGGAAAACTTCTGGACCTCAGTCCTAAATTTATCTTTTATTACTTTAAATAAGACTGTTAACCTTTTTTAAAAAAAGTAGTTAAGAGCCAGTTTTTGGGATAAAAACAAAGGATTGTCATTACTAGCAGAATTGATGAAGTGGAAAAAATATACTGAACATGGATATGCTTTCAGAATCTCAGCCCAGCTGGCTCTTTTAAAAGATATGAGTTGGGTGCTGTGCACAGTAGTGAAAGTTAATGGATTCATGTGTACATGAATCATGCACCGCAGCACAATGGAAAGAGAGGACAAGTGCAGCTTCCTTTCAAACTTTTGTTGCCGGTGCTGCTTGTATACTGGCAGCTAGAATTATGTGAGACTTGAGTAAGGGTGCCTCATCTGAGTGCTTCTCTGGAACTGGCAGAAACCATCCCTTCCAGTATGTTTCAGCAGTTTTAGAGCCTTCATAAGTGCAGTTGATTGATTCATGCAATTAACATGTAACACAGACATTATTGTTGGTGATATTAGCAGACAAACACTGAATGCTTTCATACGACATTCATTTCTCCACTATTTTAGAATAAGTGAGTTGATATCGGTGTTGTAACAGCAGACAAAGAAATACTCTTTCAATGCATTTAGCATCCGTCTGTTAAAATTGGCAACTGTAACATCTAGATTATACAGTAGCCTCTCGCAATAACACTGTCATGCTGTGATTGCTAGAATGCTGGAATGCTGTTAATGGCTCACACACTAATAGAAAACTTATCCAAAAAAATCTAATTTTTTTTGGATGATAATCGTGCTTTTCCCACACAGCCTTATTGAAAGGATCTATGCATTTTGTTTCAAGAGGAATATGTTACCTGTGCAAAAATGGAAAGTTACAAATCATTGTGTTTGTCGGTGGTGTTCTGCCCCAGGTCCTAACTCAAATATCACACATGAGAATCTTGAGCCACTTACTAGGGAAGAGGAGCTGTTCACGGTTTTTTATCTTCAGCGTGTATCTCCTCCTAGGTGGCATGCAACCAAGGCTGAAGAGCTCCACCTACCTTTTACAATGGGAGAGGGGTGGCCACCTGCACCCATCGGACGTGAGTACCCCCGCTGGACGTTAACCCCGTATTCAGAGACCATATTCTAGTCTCCACTCGCTGGGGCTGTCTGGAGCAAGGCTTGAACCCTTCACCTTCTAACTCAGAGGCAAGAATGCTGCCACAAAGCCAAAGGCTCAATCCAATCATTATGTACAGATACTTAAAATTGTTTACAACAATAAAAACAAGGAAACTGAGTCCCAGGGGAGCTAGCTCTTAAGATATTAAACAGGATGTGGCATTCGGCACAGAAAAAGGGAAAAAACACAATTATGGGAATGGTTTAAATGGCATCTGTGTGACATAATTCTGAATCAAACCTGGACCACTCACAAAACCACAAGCAAGTAAAATGAGTTCAATCAGCCAAGCTGTTTGGCCAGTTGCAAAATTACAATCTTCATATAAAAAAGACTTATTGAGAAACAAAACAGAAACATGACAATTTTATATCCATTGTAACCCCTGTGCTCGCTGACCTACATTGCCTCGTGGTCCGGCAACGCCTCAATTTAAAAGTTCCCAGCCTTGTTTTCAAATCCCCTCCATGGCCTCACCCCTCCCTGTCTCTGTAACCTCCTCCAGGCCTGCAACCCTCCGAGATCTCTGCGCTCCTCCAATTCTGAACTCTTGTGCGTCCCTGATTTTCATTGCTTCACCATTGGTGGCCGTGCCTACAGCTGCCTAGCCCCTAAGCTCTGGAATTCCTTCCCTAAACCTTTCCACCTCTCTATCTCTCTTTCCTCCATTAAGATGCTCCTTAAAACCTACCTCTTTGACCAAGCTTTTGGTCACCTGTCCTAATATCTCCTTATATGGCTTGCTGTCAAATTTTGTTTGATAATCGCTCCTGTGAAGCGCCTTGGGACGTTTTACGACGTTAAAGGCGCTGTATAAGTGCAAGTTGTTGTTTTTATTGCTATCTTTAACATTTATTGACAGGTGCAACTCTGACACAGAACCATTGAAGACATGATGATCATACTATGGCCTTTTTCAGGGCCTCTTATAGCCATGCATTTAACTCTCTAACAAAACCGAAGAATAGATATAAGTAGTTTGATAAATCCAGTTAAAATATGTTCTCACACCCCACTGTGACTATATAAATTTGTCACACTATGTTACAATGTCACAACTGGAACTAATTTTACTCTCCGACTACTGTAGAAATCTGCAGTATTCAAGGGCTTTACTTTGGTAAGAATAACCCTGCTGTGCATAACTGAAGTGTCAGGATCAGTGTTTCATTCCGTACAGCTGCAGTTGGTGAAATAATAAAATGATTTGTGTTTTGTGGGTCATGGAGTTAAATATTGATATTCACTCCATAATTCTCTCATGAAGGTAGTAGAATGTGGAATTCAGACACACCAGATGGCCCAGTGAATTGAATACTTAATCCCTGTTAAGGAAATTTTTAAAGCAGCAGAGTCAGCTCTGGAGACACTAGAGGCAGCTCACATGAAACAATTAGGAGTATCAACACACCCTTCAGACTCCTCATTAAGTACAGAATGCACATCAGGGACTAGTGGTTTACAGAAAATAAGCCATAAACAATGCCAATCACACAACATATTTGAGTGTCATATAAGTGTGTGGTATATGTCAGCTGTGATATCATGAGTGACATCAATGTGGGCCTTTTTTGTTCTTAGTAATCACCAAAGTTCATTTCATTTGATTGCTTAAGTATAATACACTAGAATGCTCAGTCATTCCATTCATGAGGAATATCTTAACTCATTGATACTGGGTGAAATAATCCCATAACCACAATTCCGTAATGTTTACAATATCGACATTATTTTTATTTGGTATCATTATTTCCCAACAAACTTACTAATTCTGGATGGGGATTGACATTCGAAGACACAGTCCTATATGTTTTCTTTTCAAGGTGTATTAGTTTGCAGCTGTAGCTTGGAGAGGGAGTTTACCAAACAATTGTGAGGGGAAAATCAAGATTATGCCATTTTGTTTATTTCCTGGGATTTCTCCCATTTTGATTTCCACGATTAAGTTTTGCTGCCTTGTTTGTTCCTTTGTCAATCCCCTTCTCTGTCTCCATTGCTGTCATCATCCTGCCTTTCCATCCCTTCTTTTCCCTCTATTGTGAACCTGTCAGTCGACGCTGTCCTCCACCTCCATCTGGACCCTGGCCTCAGTTCTTTCCTTTCCCTGTTGTAATCTTGCTAAGTGTCCTGTCTCTCCTCTTGCCTTACCTGTTGCACTGTCTGATTTCCTCATTCCATCTTCCCCATCTCTTTTTGACCTGAATCTAATACAAATCATCTTGGATTCTTCTCTCTGATATCTCTGATGACATTCACATGATCATTCATGTTACATATTTTTGGCTACATGAGTTATCACATGAATCTTATGCTTCACAGCCCATTGAATACAAGATGTGGAGATGCCGATGATGGACTGGGGTTGACAATTGTAAACAATTTTACAACACCAAGTTATAGTCCAACAATTTTTATTTGAAATCTACAAGCTTTCGGAGGCTTCCTCCTTCGTCAGGTAAATGTTCAGGAGCTCCTCGAAGCCTACGCATTTATAATGTGGAGATGCCGGTGATGGACTGGGGTTGACAATTGTAAACAATTTTACAACACCAAGTTATAGTCCAGCAATTTTATTTTAAATTCACAAGCTTTCGGAGGCTTCCTCCTTCCTCCTTCCTCCTTCCTCAGGTGAACGATGTGGAAAATTTCCACATCGTTCACCTGAGGAAGGAGGAAGCCTCCGAAAGCTTGTGAATTTAAAATAAAATTGCTGGACTATAACTTGGTGTTGTAAAATTGTTTACGCATTTATACATATAGAACAATACATGGTGTTTACAGACTGCCCCTGCAACTGCCCGTTGCCAAGGCAATCACCGTGTTCAGACAGAGAGGTGTCACCTACAGAACCCCCGAATACACATTCAACAAAAAAACAAACAGGAAAAAAAAACATAGAGAGGCAGAAACATCCGGAAGGCAGAGAAAGCCAGCAAATGACCCATTATATTAAAAACAGATAGCTTTTGGTCGCTGGTGGGGTAACGTGTAGCGTGACATGAACGCAAGATCCCGGTTGAGGCCGTCCTCATGGGTGCGGAACTTGGCTATCAATTTCTGCTCGACGATTTTGCGTTGTCGTGTGTCTCGAAGGCCGCCTTGGAGAACGCTTACCCGAAGATCGGTGACTGAATGTCCCTGACTGCTGAAGTGTTCCCCGACTGGGAGGGAACCCTCCTGTCTGGCGATTGTTGCGCGGTGTCCGTTCATCCGTTGTCGCAGTGTCTGCATGGTCTCGCCAATGTACCATGCTCCGAGGCATCCTTTCCTGCAACGTATGAGGTAGACAATGTTGGCCGAGTCACAGGAGTATGAACCATGCACCTGGTGGGTGTTGTCCCACCAGGTGCATGGTGGGACACCACCATGCACCTGAATACAAGCCATTGTTTACTCACCACATATGTTTAGCTTATGTCTGAGGCTGAACCAGACTGTTCACAACTTCAGCATCCTATTTGACCCTGATCTAAGCTTTCAGCCTCATAGCCACTCCATCACCAAGACCACATACTTCCACGTTCATAATATCACCTGTCTCCTGCCTTGCCTCAGCCCTCTGCTGCTGAAACCCTCATCCATACTTTTGTTACCTTCAGACTTGACTATTCCAATCATCTCCTGGCTGGCCTCCCACCTTGCACCCTCTGTAAACTTCAGCTCATCAAAAACTCTGCTGCCCGTATCCTAACTCGCACCAGGTCTCGTTCACCCATCGCTCTAGTGCTCACTAACCTACATTGGTTCCTGGTCCAGCAATGCCTCGAATTTAAAATTCTCATCCTTGTGTTCAAATCCCTCTATGGCCTAACCTCTCCCTATCTCTGTAACCTCCTCCAGCCCTACAACCCTTTGTGAACTCTATGGTCCTCCAATTCTGGCCTCTTGTGCATCCCCGCTTTCCTTCGCCCCACCTCTGTTGGCCTTGCCTTCAGCTATCTAGGCCACCCTAAATCTCTCCACCTTTCTACCTCTCTATCCTCCTTTAAGACATTCCTTAAAACCTACCTCTTCGACCAAGCTTTTGGTTACTTGTCCTAATATCTCCTTCTGTGGCTCGGTGTCAAATTTTGTCTGCTAACACTCCCATGAAGTGCCTTGGGATGTTTTACTATGTTAAAGACGCTGTATAAATGCTAGTTGTTGTTGTTTTTATCCATGCAGCGATGGAATATTGTAGCCCTATTTCATAGATTTCAGAGAATTCTTGATTTCAAAACATTAACACCATTGTATTGGACAAACTTGTTTTGCTTGTTGCCAGAGTCTATTCTCTATAATACGAACATATATTCCAGGTGTCAATTCTCTGTAAGGTCTTTACTGTCACAAGAATTGTTCATTCTTAATCAGCACAAGAGTTACCACATCACCACCTTCTGTGCCAATCCAAAGTCTGTATGGAATTACCAGTGACAAAGTGTCACAAACTGCTTCTCCTACCTGTGAAACTCTCTCCAAATAGCTTAATCACCTGTTTTTATTTCAGATTTCAAGCATCTGCAGTATTTTGCTTTTGATTTAATCACCTGGAACTCTGTCCCTTAGTTAGCTCCATATCTGAACTTCTGCATCCATCATCTGCTAAACCAAGCTTATTGAAGTATAAATTAACCCAAGGGTAAAGTTTATGTTTGTCTCTTGGCATCCCAGCATAAATTCGCTGGGTCTTTTTGGTTCGTAGTAACCACCAAGATTAATTTCATTTGAATGTTTAAGTATAACACACAATAATGCTCAATCCATCCATTCATGAGGAATATCTTAACTCATTGATGCTGGGTGAAGAATACTTTATAATTCACAAGTCAACTAAATGCATTAAACTGCCCCCATCGTGAAGCCTCTATATCAGTTGAAATTGCTATTAGTGGCAATATAATTTCTCATCCCACTCATTTTCCTCTCACAACGGATTACATACTAATCCATTTAAACAGTCTTATTTCTCTGTCATCTTAGGTTCACCAAGAGTATCGATTGATTGAAGTGAATGAAATTTACTTGCATCAGATTAAATAATCAATATTATTGCTGTAATCTCTCATTTCAATACCTGTTTGACCTTTTGGTGTAAAAGTCTCAAAAACAAAGTAATAATTTGCTTTTCTCTGTAGTTAATTATAGCTGGTACATGATTACTAATAACGTTGGAATGTTTCAGCTCAACTCTTGTGCTCTCTGGCATACAAATGTTAATTATAGATCTTTCAGCTGTGGTATTCCAGCTAATTGATCTCCGTGTAAAAATGACATGAGTGTAATCTTTGCAAACAGAAATTTTAACCAAGAGATTGATGAGGTACGTCTTCGTAGTAGAACTGATACTTTCTAAACTCAGTGCTTGCTGTGGGTACGGACAGGCTAACCTTCAGCAAGAGCATACCCACTTAGTTCAAAGGGGCAATGCTTGTAGAATATTCTGTACAAATATTGATCACTAAACATTTTGCTGTTTGAAAAGTCAAAGAGCCTTGTTGACCTTGTTTGTAAACAGTAAACCGGAATTCCTCATTCAAATGCTAATACAACTAAGTAAACACGCCTCAGATAAGATTTTCGGGATGGTTTGACCTGAACCTCCCCACGGCTAATAAAACTTGAACTAAAACAGTGAATTTGAGGAGAAAGAAACAACACAGTTAAAGTCAAGCTGCTATCTTGGTGAACAACATAAATTGTTTTTTCAACAATATGGAGCTAACCAACTGTTTCACTTCTAGAAGAGAATTAAGATGGGACACCAATTCAGTTGTGGGCACTCTCTGGGACTGGCATTATGACATTTTGTTCTACCTTACATCTTACCCTGAAAATATAGAGGCAATTGGGATAGTTGTAGATATCCAATACAGTCAAATCTCATGGTGACCAACTCTTGTCAAACTTGTAACAAACGCCTCACTGGTTCTAACGAGTTTTAAGTCAGGAAAACAGTTCAAACCTCAATCAGTTGAGCCCCTGATATGAAGAAGCTTTTGTTGGCCTGCCACTAGTTTACAGTAATGATCAGACTGTAGTTTTAATAATTTGTGTGGTAAGTAGGGAGGTAAAAATCTTAAATATATGATATTTTCTTTGTCATTTACACTCATCTATAAAGGAGATTTATGTAAGCTGTAAAAGAGATCTGTTTATAACACTTTATTATTTGACCAACAATAAAAGTATTTGAAGGGTTCTAAAATTATTGAAATACATTCGCTTTCAAAACACTGCACAAGTTGATGAGCACACACTTGACATTACTGATCACCCAAAAGGAAGAAAACAGTAACTCAAACAAATGGAAAGGTTAATACTGTCCTGAAAGCAATGAATCTATTTCTAATTATAGCATTCTATTCGTGAAAGTGTTGTGTATTACAAACTTCCCCAACTTCCCTAGCTTGCACTCCAGTGACCCTGCGTACCAAGCATGTAAACCCTTCATGAGACTTAGTCCAAAGACATTCCACAAACTCATTGTAATTTGACACTACACAGAACAACCTCCCTGTATGTGTAAATGCATTAGCCTGAATATATTATATATGCCTGCACGTGAACTGAATATCAATAGTTTATTGATTATTATTTTTGAGACCTGCAATTTCTTGACTCCCAAAAGCATACAGCCTATCACATGATATACATTTGCATCCAGAAGTACACGGATGGAATCCTTTTAGAAATACCGTTCGTGAGCAAACATTTTTTTACCAGTTACAACTATTTATTCAATGCTTCAATCTCCAGTTCTTTAAGATTAGTATCTTTATCATCAAAATGAAAATTCTGACTTGTACTGTGTACCACTTTCGAACATGCAAAGTCGTCCCTCAGATCTAAACTCACAAACTTCCATATGATCACATAACAATTCTATATCATAGAGCACGCAGCATGGCGAGTTCCCTCACAATAAGCTCTTCACACTCCTGTGAAGCGCCATGGGATGTTTTACTACATTAAAGGCGCTATATGAATGCAAGTTGTTGTCATTGTTCATGTTGTCTCAGCCTTTAAAAATTAGTCAATGTATGGTATAAACAGGATACACAGCAGGACCCAAGTCCAATGACCCAGGTCTGCATTGCTCACTCAACCTCCAGCACACGACTCGTGTGCCTAACATTACTTGCTTTATTTTTCAATTAAATGCTAAATCCCATTCTTTACGTTATTGATCTTTTTCCTGAGTTAGAAACACAGGAACAGGAGTTGGCTACTTCATCCATTGATCTTGCTCATTGTATCACTCGGAAAGGAGACAGGAGTTTCTTTTAGGCAGGACTCTCAAATGGAAGACTGGTTTATTATCAGAGATCTCAAGCACAATGGGTTAGATTTTCTCTCCTTCCACCTGGTGAAAACAGGTTAAGCAGAGTTAAAATGGAGGTGGTAGATTTACCATTCTGTTCCCACTCCGCCACCATTTCTCCCGGGACCTTCCACTGGGTGGCCAAATCTGGCAGGAGCCTCATTAATCCACGCAAACCGGGTTCAATGACGCCCAGCCAAACAGCATTTTTTCCAAGCTCCAAGATTTTTATAACTAATAAATGAAAGTATGCAAAGAAAACACAATTTTTTTTAATGCCCCTGTTATTTTTCTCTTGGGTTGCTCGCATTAAACTAGGAGATTAATCTTTAATTCCTGAGAGACTCCAGGACAATCCTGGAGGGTTGGCAAGCTTGCTACAGACCAGCAGGATTCCAGGGGCAACCCAAACATGGATCCAGCATGCGGTTACTTTCTCTTCAGCAACAGCCAGAAGGGCCCAGAGCTGGTGGCAAGGAGCAAAGCTACAGGGCTGTCAGGCCCACGGTTACACTCATGTTTCCTTCTCCGCTCCCCCCCCTCCCAAGATCCCAGTGCAAGGCCTTGCCAGGGGGTGGGTCTTTGCTGAGAATGTGTGCCTTGGCCATTCACTATGTTTAGCTAGCTGGCCAATTTTGGCTTACATTATCTCTTGGAACTAAAAATTCAGCAGTTAATAACAAATGTGAAACTTTATCTGAAGAAAAACAATTCAGCAGTCTGTTTTCAAATCATTCAGATCAACTCAGAATCCTTTTACACATGACATAATATACCCTTCCAATTGCACTGAGAAACCTCCTGACACATTATGGGAAAGTGTGCCTATTACCCTAGAGGAGTATAGAAAGTGCAGGGGTGAAATTAAAAAGGAAATTAGGAAAGCAAAGAGAGGGCATAAAAAAATACTGGCAAGTAAAATTAAGGAAAACCCAAAAATGTTTTATAAATACATAAAGAGCAGGGCCTTTATGTATTTATGAAAGATTAGGGCCTATTAGAGACCAAATAGGTAACCTATGTGTGGAGGTGGAAGATGTGGGTATGGTTCTTTATGAATACTTTGCATCTGTCTTCACAAGAGAGGGGGATGATGCAGAGATTGTAGTTAAGGAGGAGTGTGAAATATTGGATGTGTTAAACATAGTGAGAAAGGAAGTATTAAGCGGTTTAGTATCTTTGAAAGTAGATAAATCGCCAGACCTGGTTGAAATGTATCCCAGGCTATTAAGAGAAGCAAGGAAGGAAATAATAGAAGTTCTAACCATCATTTTCCGATCCTCCCTGGCTACAGGCATGGTGCCGGAGGATTAGAGGACTACTAAGGTTGTACCGTTGTTTAAAAAGATAGAAAGAGATAGACCGAGTAATTATAGGCCAGTCAATCTAACCTCGGTGGTGGACAAATTATTGGAATCATTTTTGAGGAACAGTATAAATCGTCAATCAAGGACAATCAGCATGGATTTGTTAAGGGAAGGTCGTGTCTGGCTAACTTGATTGAATTTTTTGAGGGGTTAACAAGGAGGGCCGATGAGGGTAATGCATTTGATGTAGTGTACATGGGTTTTAGCAAGGCTTTTGACAATTTCCCACATGGCAGACTGGTCAAAAAAGTAAAAGCCCATGGGATCCAAGGGAAAGTGGCTAGCTGGATCCAAATTTGGCTCAGTGGCAGGAAGCAGAGGGTAATGGTTGATGGGTGTTTTTGCGACTGGAAGGCTGTTTCCAGTGTGGTTCCGCAAGGCTCAGTACTAGGTCCCTTGCTTTTAGTGGTATATAGTAATGATTTGGACTTGAATGTGGGGGGCTTGATCAAGAATTTTGCAGATGATACAAAAATTGGCCTTGTGTTTGATAGTGAGGAGGAAAGTTGTAGTTTGCAGGATGAAATCAATGGATTGGTCAGGTGGGCAGAAAAGTGGCAAATGGAATTCAATCCAGAGAAGTGTGAGGTAATGCATTCGAGAAAGGCAAACAAGGCAAGGGAATACACAATAAATGGGAGGAATCTGAGAGGTGTAGAGGAACAAAGGATTGGAGGGTGGCAAATGTAAACCTACTATTTAAAAAAAGAGGGAGAGAAAAACAGACCAGTTAGCCTAACATCAGCAGTGGGGAAAATGCTAGAGTCTATTATAACAGAATACTTGGAAGGCATTAACAGGATCGGACAAAGTCAGCATGGGTTTTGAAAGGGAAATCATGCTTAACAAATCTATTGGAGTTTTTTTGAGGATGTAA
Source organism: Heptranchias perlo (assembly GCF_035084215.1). Classification (NCBI taxonomy): domain Eukaryota; kingdom Metazoa; phylum Chordata; class Chondrichthyes; order Hexanchiformes; family Hexanchidae; genus Heptranchias; species Heptranchias perlo. The sequence goes on along the minus strand of NC_090347.1, from coordinate 28,223,057 downwards.
CTAGTAGAATAGATAGGGGAGAACCAGTGGATGTGGCGTACTTGGATTTTCAGAAGGCTTTTGATAAGGTCCCACACAAGAGGTTAGCGTGCAAAATTAAAGCACATGGGATTGGGGGGAAAATACTGGCATGGATTGAGAATTGGTTGACAGACAGGAAACAGAGTAGGAATAAACGGGTCTTTTTCCGGGTGGCAGGCAGTGACTAGTGGGGTACCACAGGGATCAGTGCTTGGGCCCCAGCTATTCACAATATATATCAATGATTTGGATGAGGGAACTGAATGTAACATTTCCAAGTTTGCAGACGACACAAAGCTGGGGTGGAATGTGAGCTGTGAGGAGGATGCAAAGAGGCTCCAATGTGATTTAGAGAAGTTGGGTGAGTGGGCAAGATCATGGCAGATGCAGTACAACGTGGATAAATGTGAGGTTATCCACTTTGGTTGTAAAAACAGAAAGGCAGATTAATATCTGAATGGTGATAGACTGGGAAAAGGGGAGGTGCAACGAGACCTGGGTGTCCTTGTATACCAGTCGCTGAAGGCGAGCATTCAGGTGCAGCAAGCAGTTAGGAAGGCGAAAGCTCTGTTGGCCTTCATTGCAAGAGGATTTGAGTACAGGAGCAGGGATGTCTTACTGCAGTTATACAGGGCCCTGGTGAGACCACATCTGGAGTATTGTGTGCAGTTTTGGTCTCCTTATCTGAGGAAGGATGTCCTTGCCATGGAGGGAGTGCAACGAAGGTTTACCAGACTGATTCCTGGGATGGCAGGACTGATGTGTGAGGAGAGATTGGGTCGACTAGGCCTATATTCATTGGAGTTTAGAAGAATGAGAGGTGATCTCATCGAAACATATAAAATTCTAACAGGACTAGACAGACTAGATGCAGGGAGAATGTTCCCGATGGCTGGGGAGTCCAGAACCAGAGGTCACAGTCTCAGGATACGGGGTATGCCATTTAGAACCGAGATGAGGAGAAATTTCTTCACTCAGAGGGTGGTGAACCTGTGGAATTCTCTACCACAGAAGGCAGTGGAGGCCAAGTCATTAGATGTATTCAAGAAGGAGATAGATAAATTTCTTAATGCTAAAGGGATCAAGGGATATGGGGAAAAAGCGGGAACAGGGTATTGAGTTAGATGATCAGCCATGATCATTTTGAATGACGGAGCAGGCCCAAAGGGCCGAATGGCCTACTCTTGCTCCTATTTTCTATGTTTCTATGACCTTGGAGTGTATGTCCACAGATCCCTGAAGGTAGCAGGACAGGTAGATAAGGTGGTTAAAAAGTCTTACGGGATACTTTCCATTATTACCCGAGGCATAGAATATAAGAGCAGGGAGGTTATGCTAGAACTGTATAAAACATTGGTTAGACCACAGCTTGAGTACTACGTGCAGTTCTGGGCACCGCATTACAGGAAAGGTGCGATTGCACAAGTGAGGGTACAGAGGACATTTACAAGGATGTTGCCAGACCTGGAGAATTTTAGCTATGAGAAAAGATTGGATAGGCTGGGGTTGTTTTCTTTAGAACAAAGGAGGCTGAGGGGTAATTTAATTGAGGTATATAAAATTATGAGGGGCCTAGATAGAGTGGATAGGGAGGACCTATTTCCCTTAGCTGAAGGGTCAGTGACTAGAGGGCATAGACTTAAAGTAATTGGTGGAAGGATTAGAGGGGAGCTGAGGAGAAATTTTTTCACCCAAATGGTGGTGGGGGTCTGGAACTCACTGCCTGAAAGGGTGTTAGAGGTAGAAACCCTCAACTCATTTAAAAAGTACTTGGATATGCACTTGAAGTGCCGTAACCTACAGAGCTACGGACCAAGTGCTGGAAAGTGGGATTAAGCTGGATAGCTCTTTTTCGGTCGGCACGGACACGATGGGCCGAATGGCCTCCTTCTGTGCCGTAACTTTCTATGATTCTATGATTGCACACACTCAAAGCATGGCTTCGACCTTCAGCCGACAGAATAGTGGCTCTGGGGAGGATACTGAGTCCAAGCTTTTGAGAGAGGCTGAGGCCTTTAAGTAAAAACATGAATAAAGGTACTCATAGACACAAGACAATTTTATAGATATGTTTAATCATTATTGTGAAATATGTAATGTTCAAACGTTTTTATTATGGGACAAGTCTTACATCAATCTCTTAGCCAGGAGAAAAAAAAATGACTATTTTTCAAAAAGAGCAATATTATTGGTTCACCTGGTTTCATTTTTAAGAAATTTGCACATGAACAAATTACAATTAATAAATTTGAAACACAATGCTTAAATTTACATATCAGCCAATCTGGTAGCATCCATTGGGTAATGGTCACACAGATATTTGAATTCGACAGTGTATGACAGATAGGAGATACACACTAGATGTACCATTTTTATAATATTACTAGTTGATCTCCCTTGGCATTGCACATGGGAAGTCAAAGCCAGGTATAGTATTCAGGTGAAGCAGGGTTTGAGGGCAGGGGATAACTGGACCAGTGCACGCAGATGCACTGAAGTTGCCAATTTAAATATTCTGGCCTAATTTTTACTTAATACTTTGATTTTGTCTTATTTTTTATAATTAAACAGCAAGACAGAAGGCAGTCTGGGAAGCAGAAAAGTAGAGTTGTTTGGATCATAGGAGTTACTCGGCAGTACAAGTTGAGGAGATGTGAGATGCAAAACTGAGATGCTACAGCGCCCCATTATTGAAGGGACGGTGTAATTATAGTGTGACTAGTTTCCATAGGCAGTTTCCATTATAAACGTGGACATGAGAATTTATAATGGAAAAAGTCGACACAAAAGCAAGACAAAAACATGACAACAGGAAGTAAGCTTTGTAGACAGGAAGTACACACTGACCTAAGTTTTTTAATATATTATAGATATATAAATAGAAAGATGGCTGGTGTACATTGTATGAGCTAGCACCCTGAAAGAGGAGAAAAAGCAATAATATAAGCATAATAAAGTAAAGTGTGCTTTATAAAAACAGAGTATGCCTCTGCTGTGCCTGATATATCAATGAGAGGCTCATTGCAATCTGTCGTTCTGACAGTGACCAACTTATAATACAGCCTTAATTGCTTTCTATAGAACTCACCTGTCTTCATTCTGATCCAGGAAAAGTGCACATTTTTAAAATGATTTTATTTTTCTCCAAAAACAGATGAGATTATAATATAAATAGAAAGATGGCTGGTGTACATTGACATTCAACGGCATTACCATCACCGAATCCCCCACCATCAATATCCTGGGGGTCACCATTGACCAGAAACTTAACTGGACCAGCCATATAAATACTGTGGCTACAAGAGCAGGTCAGAGGCTGGGTGTTCTGCGGCGAGTGACTCACCTCCTGACTCCCCAAAGCCTTTCCACCATCTACAAGGCACAAGTCAGTGATGGAATACTCTCCACTTACTTGGATGAGTGCAGCTCCAACAACACTCAAGAAGCTCGACACCATCCAGCAGCCCGCTTGATTGGCACCCCATCCACCACCCTAAACATTCACTCCCTTCACCACCGGTGCACAGTGGCTGCAGTGTGTACCATCCACAGGATGCACTGCAGCAACTCGCAAAGCTTCTTCGACAGCACCTCCCAAACCCGTGACCTCTACCACCGAGAAGGACAAGAGCAGCAGGTACATGGGAACAACACCAGCTGCACATTCCCCTCCAAGTCACACACCATCCCGACTTGGAAATATATCGCCGTTCCTTCATCGTCGCTGGGTCAAAAGCCTGGAACTCCCTACCTAACAGCATTGTGGGAGAACCTTCACCACACGGACTGCAGCAGTTCAAGAAGGCAGCTCACCACCACCTTCTCAAGGGCAATTAGGGATGGGCAATAAATGCCGGCCTCGCCAGCGACGCCCACATCTCATGAACGAATAAAAAAAAATATGCAAAACTATAAATCAGCTTCCTTGTGCCCCACACTCTGCCACATCTGAGCATAGTTGTAAAGCCAGAAATCTGGAAGAATTTAACACCGAATGGACTCAGACACAGGGTATGTTATTCAAAATAAACACTGGAACTTCACTCATTCTCCAGGAATGCAAAAATGGCAATTAATCTAGATCTAGAACACTTGCCGATTCCTAATAAAAGTCAAAAATTGACTTGGGGCTCAAACGTTATACGAGTTGCTTTTTGAATTTTCAGAGTTACAGTAATTTACAAACTGCTCTAATACCCACCTCTTTTTAATTATTTGTAGCAAATTGCAGGGTACACAGCTGGATTGACTGTAAAAACAATTGTAGTTGTGCAACCTTTCCTGTGCATAGTTTTAAAGTTGCTCTTCTCATGCATGCTTCCCTCATGACTTAGCAGTTTAAGGCAGTGAGTCATACGTACTAGGAAGGTGCCAGGTTTGATCTCTGTACAGTGCTGAGTTAGTTGATCTCAGCCAGTGTTGCAGTAGGGGCGCCACAATTGCTCTTAGGATGGGGAAAATTAGCCAGGGTTCCCGCTGCTGATTTCCATCAGTAGCTCCTCCTAAAAATGATCATACAAGAGACTGCTAAACACTCATGAAACCACTTCTCACCTTCAGGGAAAAATAAAAATATCAAAAACGTCACTATATGTGACTCTTCTGTTGACAGCATTAGGTTCCCCAGTGGCTGCATAAGATTTGCACAGACCAGTGATCAAAAAACACCGATACTTAGCAGAATGGAGCATTTCATCTGCTTCAGCTGGATCTCCTTTGGCAGTGAGCGCCATGACAAAAACAGAGGTTTTTTTAATATATTTTATATATGTGTGTGTCTGTGTGTTCCATCTGCATGGATTTCCTGTTGTGTATCACTTCCTGTAGCTGTAACACTTTTGCCATCATGCGTTATCAAAAATAGACTATTTGAAATATTAATGTACACAGATTGATGGGCTGTGAATAGATATATTGACCTAGATTTTCCATGGTGGTTTTGCCAGTTTTTGGGCAATACTGAAAAATCACATGATACTGCATCCCTGCCCATAATACCATCTATAGCTATTACTTGACAGAAGTGATAGTGGCAGCAGGACATGCCATCCAAATACGAGCAGGCACTGGGAAATGACACGCAAATTATGTTACGTTTGTAGTCAAATTTTCCAATTTTAGTGTTTCATTTCTATCCATCGCAGATGTACAGCATTGCTTGGTGGTGATATAAAGGTGGAACTGAATCTAAAGGGTTATAACAGGTATTGGCAAAAATGCTTTATAACTTTTATTTCTTTTCTTTTCTGCCAGCTACTGCTGCTCTTACATTTTTCTTTCTCTTAATAGCCCTTTCAACCATTTAACACAGGCAAAAGAGCCAGAGTGAGATGAGAATATTTTTACGCAGTGAGTTATTATGATCTGGAATGCACCTCCTTGGAAGGGTAATGAAAGCAGATTCAATAGTAACTTTCAACAAGGAATTGGATAAATACTTGAAGGGGAGAAAATTGCAGGGCTATGGGGAAAGAGTAGGGGAGTGGGACCAATTCTTTCAAAGAACTGGCACAGGCACGATGGGCCAAATGGACTCCTTCCGTGCTGTAAGATTCTATGATTCTAAGTGTGGGATTTCCTTTGGGTATACCCCTCTATCTATGCTACTTTGAATGATGATAATGAGGAGGAATGCATGTCGTCCAGGCTGGGTCAGGTGGCACAAGAGGCCTATGACACATACACACCAGTTGCCACACTCTCAATTGTACAGACCAAGGTCCTCATTTCTGCTCCTGACGAAGAAGCAGAGTTTTACAAGGGAAGCCACATGCTGGGCCCTGATCTCCAGCTCACCTCCACCATGGGTACTGCATTGTTAGGGGATGTAAAGGCCATCACCATCCTCAACCTTTATGCAACAGGGTCATTTAAGGTTGTCACTGATACTTCAGACAAGTCACAGATGCATTATTTGCTGGAACTAGCCAGTAAATCAGCTTCTTCATGGACACCCACCACAGGCATGACAGGGCATTGCACTTTTACAGATTGACAGGATCCCCCAAAGTATAAGGAATCACAAATTTGTACCACATGGCCATACATGCTTCCTTCATCAATTCTATTTCTTTCTACAACAGGAAAAGTTTCCACTCGCTCAATCTCCTGCTCACTCATGGCCAACATACATGTTAATATTTGATTTTTTGGTAGCCGCCATAAGCTGTCATTTTAAGGCAGTCCACTACTTTCACTACTTTCACCATTCTATCAACCAGAACATCAAGTATCTGGGTGGAACCTAGGAGATGAAGGCTACCCTCTGATGACACTTATCCCAGGATGGTAGCTGCACACTCCTACAATAAGGTTCAAGCTGCCACCACAGCCATCATTCAGCAGACTTGGAATTCTGAAGGCATGCTTCAGGTGCCTGGATTGGCCTAGGAGTGCCCTGCAATAGAGACCAGCTAGGGTCTCAAGTATCATAGTGGTCTGCTGCGTGCTGCAAAAGTTAACCTGGAGGGTGAAGAGGAAGGTGCTGAAGAGATATAAGGGAGTCAGGCAGAGGAGCAGGACCATCATGAAGATGATGCAGAGGACAACCCGTTGTAGGCTGCAAGAGACATTCTGGCCAATTTCTCCTGTGTTTCAATTGTGCCCACTGAACTGAGAGATCTGTCTAGGAACATAGGAACAGGAGTAGACCATTTAATCCCACGAGCCTGTTCCGCCATTCATTGAGATCATGGCTGATCTGTGATCTAACTCCATATACTCGCCTTAGCCTCATATCCCTTAATACTTTTGGTTAACAAAAATCAATCAATCTTAGATTTAAAATTGACAATTGAGCTCGCATCAACTGTTGTTTGCGGAAGAGAGTTCCAAACTTCTACCACCTTTTGCGTGTAGAAGTGTTTCCTAACTTCACTCCTGAAAGTCCTGGCTCTAATTTTTAGGCTATGTCCCCTAGTCCTAGACTCTCCAACCAGAGGAAATAATTTTTCTCTATCTACCCTATCGGTTCCCCTTAATATCTTAAAAACTTTGATCAAATCACCCCTTAATCTTCTAAATTCCAGGGAATACAACCCTAGTTTGTGTAATCGCTCCTTGTAATTTAACCCTTGGAGTCCAGGTATCATTCTAGTAAATCTACACTGCACTCCCTCCAAGGCCCTCCCATATTCTTCCTAAGGTGCGGTGCCCAGAACTGAATACAGTACTCCAGGTGTAGTCTAACCAAGGCTTTGTATAGCTGCAGCATAACTTCTACCCCCTTGTATTCTAGTCCTCTGGAAATAAAGACCAGCATTCCGTTAGACTTTTTGATTATTTTCTGTACCTGTCCATGACATTTTAATGATCTGTGTAAATGAACCCCTAAGTCTCTTTGGGCCTCCACTGTTTTGAGCTGTTCACCATTTAGAAAGTACTCTGATCTATCCTTTTTAGGTCCAAAGTGGATGACCACACACTTCCCTACATTGAAATCCATTTGCCACAGTTTTGCCCATTCATTTAATCTATTAATATCTCTCTATAATTTTATACTTCCATCTGCACTGCTTACAACGCTGCCTATCTTTGTGTCATCTGCAAACTTGAATATGTGGCTCTCTATCACATCATCTAAGTCGTTAATAAATAAATGAATTGTTGAGGCCCCAACACAGATCCCTGTGGGACACCGCTCCCTGTGGGACACCGCTAGTCACGTCCTGCCAATTTGAGTACCTGCCCATGATCCCTACTCTCTGTCTCCTGCCACTCAGCCAATTTCTTAACCAGGTCAATAATTTGCCCTCAATTCCATGAGCTAAAACTTTAGCTAACAGTCTCTTATGAGGGACTTTGTCGAATGCCTTCTGGGAGTCCATATAAACGACATCCATAGAGATTCCCCTGTCCACTACTATTGTCACCTCTTCAAAAATTTCAATCAGGTTCGTCAGGCATGACCTACCCTTTATAAATCCATGCTGGCTCTCTCTGATCAGCAGAAAGTTTTCAAGGTGTTCAGTCACTCTATCCTTAATTATAGACTCTAGTGATTTCCAGAAACAGATGCTAGGCTAACTGGTCTATAATTCCCTGGTTGCCCTCTCTCACCTTTCTTAAATAGCAGAGTGACATGTGCAATTTTCCAATCTAAAGGAACGGTTCCTGAATCGAGAGAACTTTGGAAGATTATAGTTAGAGCTTCTGCAATGTTCTCACCTCGTTCCTTTAAAACGCTGGGATGGAAACCATCTGGACCTGGGGATTTGTCACTCTTTATGCCCTTATTTTCTTCATTATTATTAATTTGCTTACGTTAATTATGGTGAGACCCTGTCCCTGATTCAAAATTAGTTTCCTTGGGGTGTCCGGCATGCTATCCTCTTCCTCTACTGTAAATACTGATGCAAAGTAATTATTTAACAAGTCCACCATTTCCTTATTTTCATTTTCAATAACACCGTTATCAATTTTTAAGGGGTCTACATTGCTCTTGACCACCCTCTTTTTCCTAATTTAATTGTAAATTTTTTTTGTGTTGATTTTGATATCCCTTGCTAGTTTCTTTTCATACTCCCTTTTTGTAGCTCTTGCTATCTGTTTTGTCACCCTTTGCCGTTCTTTGTATCTCTCTCAGTCACCAGGATCTGTGCAATTTTTTGCATTTTTGTATGCTTTTCTTTTCGTTTTATGTTGTCCCTTACCTCTTTTGTTGTCCATGGCTGTTTTTTTGCCATTAGAGCTCTTGCCTCTTATGGGTATAAACTGGTTCTGCAACACTTTAAACTCTTTTTTGAACACCTCCACTGCACATTAGAAAGATGCATACAGAAATTAAGCTGTGACAATCAGCTCAGGTGTCTCCCATTCATGTCACCTAATGAAAGACACCACCAAACCTTGACTTAATGTCTGAACAAACAGTAACTTTAGTGCAACCAGTAATTGTAATGAGATCCCATTCTTTGTGTCAACTTACTGATTATTTCCACTTTGCTACCCTTGATAACACTGACTTTTGTGTGCCCTTTTAAACCTGGCCTGCTGCTTCTCCTAAATGCTCCCTGAGTGGCAGGAATGTGTAATTAAGTGACTGCTGGATTCCTTCAGGAATGTTAGGAGACTGCTGCAGACTGTGTGTTTCCTTTGTTGCTGAAAGATTAGGCTGGACGTTTCTTCTGCCACATGTACAGGCATCTGAGGGGGCTGGCATTCCACGTGATCTTCAGTGGTCGATAACATAATCAAAGAGTAATTGTCGATCCTCGGCATACTATTCCACACACGAGAGGTTGTGGATGACTGAAAACTCGGTCTACTTCTGGAAATCACTGTTTTGCTGTAATCACTGTGTTGGCAGAAAACCTGAACCTTCACTGGCAGCAGCAGTACCTCCTTAATTGCAGATGGCAGAGTTGCCATCAGTGTGGAAAACCAGGATGGTAAATGTAGCCATCGCAGTGTGTTCTGGCATTGTGCCATCGCCATTCTTATGCTAACACTGCGTAATAAAACTTAGCCCAATTTGAATCACATCAAAAATACAAGTGCCCTTATCTCAATTTTTACTTCCTGAATATTGAATTTCCTTGGTGATTTGTTTTAATCATGAAAAAATATGTTCAAATTAATGTTAATAGTTATTATTAAACAATACTTAATGGTAACATCCTTTACTTTCTTTGTTCTCATTTTGTCTTTATTATTCATGATCTCTTAATAAACCAAAATAGTATTTTTGACTGGGTGAGATAGTGCCTTTAAAATTCAGGCATTAATGAAATCATGGACAATACTGATGCATCAGTTTGGCACTTCACTGCCAAAGGACAAGCACACTCTACGACTGGAGAATATAGATTCATACTCACCTTCACACTGACAGTAGCAGAGAGGACTGAAAACAGGCAGAATGGAAAAGAACTTGAGACAAAAGGAAGATGAGGTACATGAAGAAAACAAACTGTGACAGAGACAGATGACAAACAACAGTGTGTGGGACAAATGGTAACGTCAAAGCTCAGAGTTCAACAAAATACAGGGAGAAGTTCAGAGATTGATAAAGTACAGAACGAATAATGAATAAACTTGCATTTATACAGTGCATTTCACAATTTCAGAACATCCCAAAGCACTTCACAACCAATGAAGTATTTTTGAAATGTATTCACTGTTACACTGTAGGGAAATGCAGCAGTCAATTTGCGGACAGCAAGGTCCCACAAACAGCAACGAGATAAATGACCAGATAATCCGATTTTTTTTTTAGTGATGTTTGTTGAGGGATAAATATTGGCCAGGGCACCGGGAGAACTTCCCTGCTCTAAGTCAAATATTGCCATGGGATCTTTTACATTCACCTGAGAGGGCAGACGGGGCCTCAAAAGATGGCACCTCCAACAGTGCAGCACTTCCTCAGTACTGTACCGAACTGTCAGCCTCGATTATGTGCTCAAGTCTCTGGAGTGCAACTTGAACCCATGAGCTTCTGACTCAGATGCAAAAAAATGCTACCACTGAGCCAAGGCTGACACCTTAAAAAATGTAGAGACTTCCTTGCTCGCTGTATGTAATTAAATTATAATCCCATTTGTAAATAATGGATTTGTGGTTTTGTTTCCCATAGTGCACCGAGGAAATTTCCTCCAATGATAATTAAAGATATAAACATGGATCAATAGAACAGGGGGAAAAGAGAAAGTGATAGGTCAGTAATACAATATTCTTTGATGTGATGCAGTTTTAGCTTTTACCATTGTCGTAAAATACATAGTATTAACTTGAGTGTGAGGTCACCTGAATCAAACTTAGGACCATCTTGCAGAGTTTAACTGCAATCAGTGTGAAGCAAAATACAAAGTCTATTGAACTGCTTTTTGACTTTTCAAGCATTGTTTTTTATCTTTCTTAACATTAAAAAATGAATCAGTATTTGAACAGCTGTGAACAGATTTATAAACATGTTAATGTACAGCTAATCTTCATTGGCAAGAGTGTCATACAGAGCAGATGCTATAAAGTTGGTCTACTAGCCCAGAGTGTGGTATAACAATTCTGAAACAGAGCAGACACCATAACGTTGAAATGCTGACCCTGAGATGAGCTTCCGACCACATATCTGCTCCATCACCAAGACCACCTACTTCCACCTCCACAACATTGCCCGTCTCCACTCCTGCCTCAGTTCATCTGCTGCTGAAATCCTCATTCATGCCTTTGTTACTTCTAGACTCGACTATTCTAAAGCTCTCCTGGTTGGCCTCCCATTTTCCACCCTCCATAATTTTGAGCTCATCCAAAATTCTGCTGCCCGTATCCTAACTCGCACCAAGTCACGTTCACCCATCACCGCTCGCTGACCTACATTGGCTCCGTGTCCGGGAACTCCTCGATTTTAAAATTCTATTCCTTGCTTTCAAATCACTCCATGGCCTCACCCCTCCCTATCTCTGTAACCTTCTCTAGCTAGACAACCCTTCGAGATCTCTGCGCTCTTCCAATTCTTGCCTCTTGCACATCCCCGATTTTGATCGCTCTACCATTGGCAGCTGTACCTTCAGCTGCCTAGGCCCTAAGCTCTGGAATTCCCTCCCTAAACCTCTCTGACTCTCTATCTCTCTCTCCTCCTTTAAGATGCTCCTTAAAACCTATCTCTTTGACCAAGCTTTTGGTCACTTGTCCTAATATCTCCTTATGTGGCTCGGTGTCAAATTTTGTTTGATAACACTCCTGTAAAGCGCCTTGGGATGTTTTACGACATTAAAGGCACTGTATAAATGCAAGTTGTTGTTGTTGTTGAGTGTGATATAACAATACCCCAAAACAGGGCAGACACCATGGGCTCGATTTTCACACCCCCGAGTAGGTGCATTCATGGCGGGGGGGCTGCGAAAATCGGGGATTCCCGAGCGGGTCCGGAGCCAGGCTCCAACCCGCCCACTTCCGGGTTCCCCAGTGACGCGCTGACATGCGTGCGCAGCCCCCGCATGTGGGACTCCCGCCGGCAATTAAAGCTGGCGGGGTGCCACTTAAAGTAATCATTAAGGTATTTCAGGTCGTTTACAGACCTGATTAACATGACATTTTAGGAGGGGTGGTATTTTACAAACAACTGGGACTGTTTCCTGTACTGGGGGAAACACTCCCAGTTCAAATGGACGTGTTGCAGCCATCAGCCTGTGGCAGCTGCAAAGGTCCATTTCACAGGTGGGGGTGGGGGGGGGGGGGGGAGAGGAGACCCTCACTCATTGCAGGAGGCCACTCTGTCACTTTGGACAAAGTTTGGCCTCCACCACCCTCCTCCTAACAATAAAATTCACCAACCTGCACACTTACCCCGGTGTCCAGACACATGTACCTACCTTGCAGACCCCCTCAAATGTACATCTTCCAGAGGGGGGCCGCCGTAACTGCAGTCATGACCTCCTCGGAGGGCGAACAGCATCACCAGCCTCGCGGGCCACGCCGTCTACCTCTGACACGTGGAGCCCCACAACACGGTGCTGTGACACATCCATCTGCACAGCAGGAGGGAGGGCAACGGCAGAGAGAGATGCGTCACAGAGGGCACTACCCTCACCACAGGGTCTACAGACCGAGGCTCAGCTTCCTGGACCTCTCTGAGCAGCAGTGCACACGGAGGCTCAGAGTCACTCAACATGTAGTCGTGGACATCTGCAGCCTCCTTCATGCCGAGCTGCTCCCGGCTGGCCCAAGCACCATCTTCATACCTGTTGCTGTCAAAGTCACCATTGCCCTCAACAACTTCTCCTCCGCATCCTTCCAGGGTGCCACCGGGGACATCGCCGACGTCTCTCCGTCGTCTGCACAAAAGAGCCCTGCAAATACACCTACACCCACTCTGCAGTGACACAATGGGTAGCACCAGTTGTGGGTCTTCATTGTGATCCTCAGCAAAGGGAATTATTGCACAAACCAGACAAGATTCGCAAAGACGTGGCAGTAGTGGTGACAATATAATATGTTATGTGAGTTGATCAGAAATTAAATATAAGTAAAAACCATGACAAACCCTCAAACACCCTTGTGCATCCCCTTCATGCTCACGACACGTTTGCCTTACACTTCCTACTGCACAAATGTGATGCATGCCCTGTGGCTGCAGCACAGGTAGTGGCAGGTTGGGTGAGGCTGACTGTGAAAGAGATACATGAGAGGGTGAGTATGAGATAGAGCCATGAGATTATATGAGGATTGGGTTGAGTGGTAGTGGTGGGATGAGTACTGGCAAGGTGAGTAAGTGCAGGTAAGATGAGGATGAGCTTTGAGTGGGTGTGAGGAGTGATGTGCTAAAGTAGTGTTGGCAGTGCAGAAGGAGATGTGGGGTGGGGGCAGTGATGTGGCAGACGGAGTGTAGGGGAATGAGTAAGTGTACTCACTTCGACTGACCTACTTAGGTCATTGAAGTGCCTCCTGCACTGTATGCAGGTGCGCGATATGTTGGTGGTGCAGGTGACCTCCTCTGCCACCTTGAGCCAGGCCTTCTTGGTGGCAGAGTCAGGCCACTTCCTCCCGCCCGCTGGGGGGAAGATCTCTGTCCTCCCCCTCCTCCTCAACCCATCCAATAATACCTGGAGTGAGGCATCATTAAACCCGGGGGCAGCCTTCCCCCTGGGCTGTTCCATGCTGTAATTTTTCCTTATTTCCTGCAGCATCATTCAGTGGAGGACTGCCCCTTTAAATAGGGCTCCTCCAGCTGACAGCCTATGCTGCGCATGCGCAGTCCACCCGCTGCGCAGCTTTCCAGCGCGAAACCCGGAAGCAAAGGTAAGTGGCTGCAATTAGCCTGCGATTCCGTACGGAGCACCCCTATTTCACTGGACGCGTTACCCATGCACCCAGTCGACCCCCTGCTGTGAGCCCGCCACCCTCCTAGTATCAGCCCCTATAACTTTGGTCTGCTGACCCTGAGTGTGGTATAACAATGCCCTGAAACAGAGCAAGTTGAGACCAGAGCATTTAATTTGGTCATTTTGGATAAATTTGGAATGGACTAAGTGGAGATCACTTGGAGCCTGTAATTCAGTGTGACACAAACTGGTTCATTATTACTGCACAGTGTATGGATACACACAGTATGTAGTTAATAAAACTTAAGATAAATTCAGTCAAGTGAACACTTAGTTAAGAGTAGGAAATGAGCATTGTTTGTTTTTCCATTGAAATGACTTTTGTTCATCATCCACTTGTGCTGACATATTCTAATACATGGGCTATAAAACTGTATTCAGTAACATACAGTCCGTGCCCTCAATGTGTCAGGTGATATATATTTTTGCTCGACAGTAATGAAGACTGATTTTGAAGCATAAGTTGGATAATGTGATGCAGTCAGCATTGATTTAGTACCAGTTCGTCTACCAGAATTGAAAGGAAGTATCAAAAAGGAATTGCAGTGCTATCACAAACTATATAAATATTTTATTTAATTTTAATTTACACAGATTTTGTTACAGTATTTAAGGTATGAAGTACATATGATATACTTGCATAGTTTTACAACCTCAAATCATTGAATGGCTTCTACTGTTAATGAGCTTGTAATACACCACTTAATGTCAACATATTGGAAACTACCTAAAATCTCAATAGTTCTTTCAAACATCTTCTGGACGTGGTTACTCCAGGCAACATGATGCAAGGCCCACTCTCACAACCTCTATTTGTGCAGTATACTGACTGCTCCTAACATAGCAAAAACCTGCTCAGTGAAGGATTCAATCCAATTGTGTCAATTGAAAATCAGATGCCTCTCGTTAAATCAGCTGCTATATAAATCCACTTATGTAAATCCAGTGGTTAGAATGTGGAACTTGCTACCACAGGGAGTAGTTGAGGTGAATAGATAGATACATTTAAGGGGAAGCTAGATAAACACATAAGGGAGAAAGGAATAGGAGGATTTGCTGATAGGGTTAGATGAAGTAGAGTGAGAGGAGGCTCGTGTGGAGCATTAACTATGGCACAGACCAGTTGGGCTGAATGGCCTGTTCCTGTGCTATAAATTCTAAGTAACTCTATGTAATTAATTACACTGTAGCCTAAACAAAAACCAAAAAAGAACAGATGCAAGAAATCTGAAACAAAAAGAGAAAATACTGGAATCACTCAGCCCATCAAGCAGCATCTATAGGGAGGACAAGAAGGCTCTGCACCTGAAGCATTAACTTGTCAGTTCTCTCCATCGATGCTGCCTGATCTGCTCAGTGTTTCCAGTATTTTCTGTTTCTGCATTGTAACCTAATTCAGTCAGTGTATCGACTGTCAGGTTCAAGTGCACATGCCAGTGAATTATGAAAGAATAAACACTTCTCTTAAATGAAATGGTGAATTACTGCTTATAATGGTCATCACCTGAATGATTGAGCTTGCAATAGGACTGTGCAAGAGGAATTATCCAATCTAAATTAGTCTAGTGACAAGGTCTAAAAGTTCAGGCACCATCCATTAGGACTTTGACACTGATGAGGAGAGGCTGGTGTGTGTAAGAATGTGAAAGTAAGATTAAACAGTATACAAGTAAAGTAAGGCAATAGAATGTCACTTAACCTAGATAAAGCTTGGCAACCAGTCAGTTCTAATGAAAAAAGTTACAGTGAAAAGTGGTGATAACTGCTGAATAATTCTAAAAACCCAGTAGAGTGGATGGAAATGAATAACAGTAAGTGAAGAAGTCATGCTCAGGAAACATTCCGAGGTGAAAGATGAAAGACACTAGTTGGTTTCTTTGCTATCTCCTGAAAGGGTAATTGCTTTGTGCATTTCATTCTTTTTGCCTACATAATAACAGTGGCTAAACTTAAAAAAAAACCATTCAATTAATGTAAAGTACTTTGGGGTATTCATAGGACATGATAAGATACTATATAAATGCAAGTTTATTTTTTCTTCTTCATTGAAGACAAAAATGAAAAGGGGAAGGAGATATTAGAAAAAAAAAATCACTGGATAAACACACAATACATTATACTACAAATTAACAGGTTATAGGAAGAAGGTTTTCAAGACCACAAACCTCAAGGAGATGTGTGGAAGAGAAATTGGTAGTGACTTTATGAAGAGGTAATCAGCTCATTCATAACTTCATGATGAACTCTGACTTCTCTTGCAGTGCTTGTGCAATGTAACAAATATTTCAGTAAAATTCAGGTTGATACATACCTCACCAATATACCACTTCTGCAAAATGGAGCCTTTTAATAATAAAAGGTCTTTTCATTGAAACTATGAAAATTACAACAGCCTCGCCATCTGTCAGCTGTTAAAATCATAGGTAAATCCAAACTTAGTCCACTGACCCATGAAATCAAAGCATCTTGAACTGAGTGTGGTCTAGAATGTATGCATCAGTATCTACACCTGCACAAATGGATGTAATCCAAGAACTAATTGTGTTCAGCTTAGCAGGATGCTTCGGTTCAGCTATGCAAACAGACAGTTGGTCAAAAGTTCCCCTTAGGGAAGCATATTTCTGCTAATAAATGTCCAGACAGCATTGTTCCTGGAGCTGAGTTCGAAGACATCCGGAATGAGTTGAAAATCAGAAATGACAATAAAACCTGAGTTTTAGACCTCCGTGCTAAGAAAAACAGATACGCAGATCGAGCAATCCAATGACAAGGCCCTGTGATCCTGAGAAGGTGAATAAACAAATCCTCAATGTGTAGCAAACCACTAGTAAGGAGCCTATCTTATCAGCTAATTCACTGAGAGAACAAAATAAATGATCAAATAAAGCCAAGTGAGTCAGCAAAAATGCATATCCCACAGGCGGTGTCATATTTAAGACGTATTTGTTGACCTGTGGAGTGATCTCTGAAAATTGAGTGGAAGTCAGCGCAATCCTTCACTGAAGGGGAAACTGATGCGTGAACAGAGGCATATGATTTAATGATGGATGTCTTAAAATCACCGAGAAACCTGCTGTCCAGAAAATTGAGGTGAAAGAGAGCTCATCCATTCAAATATCCTGAAGATCCTGTCATAGGATCCATTGGATCATTTCCCAATTGAGATGTTATATCGGGCAATCTGCTTTAAAATTCACAAATGTGAAAGGAGTCTCTTTAGATATAATGTTGTTGTATTTGTCAAATATTGTCTTTGGTGTTTAAAAGCCAATTTACCACCTTGTTCTGATATTTTGAATAGATCAAATTGAATAACCACTGTATGTTAAAGTTCCTTAAAATGTGTGCTTTTGCAACATAATGTTTGATTTCTCATTATTTCATTAGGAATAGGAAATACTTACCAACCAAAAGTCCTGATGAACGATTCTCTTCAAATGAGCTTACCTAAAAGTTTGCACATAAAATGGAATTTGGTCTTGAAAACAATTGTAATGTAATAATTATGATACTGGACTAGCAACCCAGAATTCAAATCCCACATGGCAAGTTGTGAAACTCAATTCAATAAATAAGGTCATTTGTGGGCTGGCACCAGAAAAATGACCATGAAAGCAACTGGAATGTTGTAAAAACCCAACTGGTTTGCAACTGCCCTTCAGGGAAGGGAAGCTGTAACCTTTACTCACTCTGGCCTGCATGTGACTCCAGTCCCACATTATGTGGTTAAATCTTGATGTCCTTGAGGTCATCAAAGGTTGGGCAATAAATACTGCCTTGCCAGTGCTTCCCAGATCTCAAGAACAAATAAAAGAAAAGAACCTCAGTGCCCAACAATGCTAGGCACTCACTGTCGAACTTTCGGTGCCACGGATTGCATTATGAACTTACCTGAACAATGTTAACAAAAGATATAAGGAGGAATTTTAAGTCCTGGGTGGCCGGGCAGCAGAACATGTGGGTTGGCCGCCCTAGAGCTGCAGTGAGAGGCCTAGTCCAAGCACATGCCAAACGGGCATCCTGATGCAGCTCGCCAGTTCCAGGTTAACGCAATATCGCGCGTCACGGAGGCCAACCCTGCTGGGAGAAAGGAAAGTCTGGGGCGGGGGAGGTTGAACTCTGGCCAACAGCAGCCCACATTATTCTTGCGGACCCTGGAAGAACATGTCTGATCCTCTTGGCCCCACAAAAATAATTTTACACTGCCAGGTTTTATTGATCAGAGCATCAGGGAGGTATTGCTGCAGTTATATAAGGTATTGGTGAGACCGCACCTGGAATACTGCATACAATTTTGGTCTCACCTGGAATACTGCATACAATTTTGGTCTCCATACTTAAGAAAAGACATACTTGCTCTCGAGGCAGTACAAAGAAGGTTCACTCGGTTAATCCCGGGGATAAGGGGGCGGACATATGAGGAGAGGTTGAGTAGATTGGGACTCGACTCATTGGAGTTCAGAAGAATGCGAGGCGATCTTATTGAAACATATAAGATTGTGAAGGGGCTTGATCGGGTGGATGCAGTAAGGATGTTCCCAAGGATGGGTGAAACTAAAACTAGGAGGCATAATCTTAGAATAAGGGGCTGCTCTTTCAAAACTGAGATGAGGAGAAACTTCTTCACTCAGAGGGTAGTAGGTCTGTGGAATTTGCTGCCCCAGGAAGCTGTGGAAGCTACATCATTAAATAAATTTAAAACAGAAATCGACAGTTTCCTAGAAGTAAAGGGAATTAGGGGTTACGGGGAGCGGGCAGGAAATTGGACATGAATTTAGATTTGAGGTTAGGATCAGATCAGCCATGATCTTATTGAATGGCAGAGCAGGCTCGAGGGGCCGATTGGCCTACTCCTGCTCCTATTTCTTATGTTATGTTATCCAATGTGGATACTCCACCTAGTAAACAATTTAAATAATATCAGGGTCCTATGTAGAGCATAGGACCCCGAAATGCATGAATTCATGAGGCTCTGGTCTGATTCAGGCGGATGCCTCAGCTGCCCATGAAAACACCCGAGGGAACATGGCATCAGACAGGAAGCACTAACACTACAATTTTAACTCTACTACCGTCTGCTTTCCGCCAAATGGAAGGAAGTAAAATAAGCCCTATAAATTTAAATGTGCATGTTGACAATGGGTGCAGCTACAACAGCAGGAGTTAGAGGACTTGTTGAAGGGAATGTCTATGTTGGACAGGATAAAGAAAAAAGTGCTGTGACTGGTTGAATTGCTCCATACCAATTAGCTTGAGAATTTCATTAGCTAGGGACATATCTAGGAAAAGAAACCAAGGCCGTTGTGTGCTGCCCACTAAAATGGTATAGGTGGAACCAAGTTTAAAGTATGAGTGCACATTATTGTGCATGAATTGGAATCAAGGTGCTGTGCTACAGACTGTAACACAGTCACTTAAACTCTCATCATCAGCACATCCTTCAAAAACATAAATGCTGATGGTGCCACAGTGAATCAGGTTGCTGGTGTTCCAGTTAACAGAACAGAACACGTAAGTCCTTATACATTGATTGTCCAATGCAGAAGACAGGAAAGGCAGCATGGACTGCTCATATAAATAATAATAATTCTTGCATTTATATTGTGACTTTGACATTGTAACATCTCAAAAAACACTGAAGTGCAGTGACTATTGTTATGTAGGAATCTCCCAGTGGCCAACTAAGAAGCAGCATGCACAAAAGCCTGGCAGAAAGTTACTACCCTGCTTCCTTGGCTGAAGAAAGGTCTGTGGTCTGGGAAGACCCAGAGAGGAAAATGTTAAAACTGTAATAAAAACTGGACAAAGAAAATAAAAGAAACAAACAGTAAAGGATGAATTGCTATGATTAGCTGTTCTGGATAGTACAACCTTATTTCCTTCACCTTTTTCAGTTATTGTGTCAGGTAAACTCATTCACATAATAGTTTGATTTTTTTTTTACCAGTGATATTCAAGCATTCCAATGCCTGAAATGTTGAACACTGCCATTTTAAAGGGAAAAAAGTGATATGTGGCTCAGTGGTTTAAAAAATATTTTAAAACCACATCATCATGAAAACATATGACTGACCTCCTGTCTACTGAGGACACAACTACAGCCTTCTGGAGGAGAAAGAAATAATTAAGGGAAAAAAAGAGCCACTCACTTATCTAAAAAAAAAATGGATGGCATCAATAATTCAGGCACCCTATCTTATTAACATATTTAATTCTATCTGGGATCAGCACCTCCTCATATGCATATTCACAATGTGGGAGAACCTTCACCACGTGAACTGCAGCGGTTGAAGAAGACGGCTCACCACCACCTTCTCAAGGGCAATTAGGGATGGGCAATAAATGCTGGCCTCGCCAGCTACGCCCACATCACATGAATGAATTTAAAAAAAATTTTAAAATATAATGTCACCTCACTCACTGTTCGAGCATTGACTTTCACAATTAATCAGAAAAAGCAAAAGGATATTCAAATTAGTAATATTTTTCTCAATGTTTAATTTTTAAAAGTTGCATTGATGTGAAGCTTCTCATTGTCATCTGTCTCAAAGAGCACACACTCATGACTGGAGAAATTGAGCCAGACAGCCTTAACTCTCAATCCCACACCACCTGCTTATAACATGAATATGAATGTTCCTTTCTATTGCTGCTCTACTGGGATCCCGATTCAAGAATGGGAGTTCTCCACCTGTGCAGATGTCCAAATGACTGACGTCACCTTTGTTATGCAGCTTCCCATTTAACAAGATGCAATTCTCAGATTACTCATAAACATAGATCGTTATAAAAGGACAGAAATGCCACGTCAATGGAAAGATATCTGGAAGCTGCAGAATGTGTGAGATAAGTATGTCCTTGATCTACCAAATTCTCCACAATAAATGTAATGCAAAATATTTTACCTTTTATGCATAAATTACACTATACTGTCATTAAGAAAAAACTTACCATTTATATAATACCATTATCATGTCTCAGAAATGCCTCAAATTGCTTTACATAGAAGGAATTATATTGTGCAGTTAATGTTGTTATGTGGGTTACCATGGCAAACATTTTTGCACACAGAAAGGTCTCACAATGAGATGCATGAAAAGTTTTTTTTTGATGGTTTTGGTTGAAGCAGGAATGTGGGATCATTAATGCCCACTTGATCAGGTATACAGGACCTCAGTTTGGCATCTTATCTGCAGGATGGCACCTCTAACAATAGGCACTCCCTCAATAACGTACTGGTCCCAGCCTCAATTACATGCTCAAGTACCGGAGTTGAGCTTAAACCACAACCTTCTGACGCAGAGATGAGAGTGTGATCACCGAGCCAAACTGATACTTATTAGATTCATTGTATAGTCTGAAAAACAAACTATTCAATTAGAGCAATATATTTCACATTATAGGCTTTGTTAATGGATACATTATAGGGAGTATAAAAGACCCATAAGTCATAAGTTGCTCTTCGGTGATTTGACATGCTCGTGAAAAACCTCGATAAATGCACTGCGAATAGTGCAATGTTCTATTTATTAAACAGATGTGTTCTTCAATGCATCAGAAATGTATGTGATCTATGCCCTTTTGTAATAACTACCTTCAATCGTACATTGATTTTTAAATGTCTTTCTGTGGTTAATACATTCTTGGGCAATGAAAATATCATTAACATCGATGTAGTAAAAATGCATTCTCTTCATGAGCTTGTAGGACCGGACACAAGGCTACATAAAATAAATAAATCAATGATAGGAAAATAATGCTGCACCGTAATAGCTGCTATAAAATCCATTACCAAGGGAACTACTTCTTCTGAAGAACAGATATTTGTGAATTAAAACGTCAATTACGTATCCGCTCGATGATCAGTTTGTATATGCTCATATAACTCACAATTTATAGAACTGTACCTGAGTACAAATTATAGAAGGAATTACTTTTTACAAAGTGGTCAACAATCTTTTCCAATTACTCCATAAATATTTCCATTAAATTTTTCAAAAACCTTTGAGTTGTTCGAACTATTAACCCTAAAAGTTTCAATCACATCCAGTACACCTATTTCAAAAGTATACATATATGTACATACACAAGATAATCTATATTCACCAAAAAGTCAGATGTTAAAGAATAAGCTGGCAGATGTGTAGCAAGATGAATTGTTTCACTGAAGTAGCTGGCAGAAATAACAGATATAGATTCATAGAACATTGATCCATCTGTTGTCCAGGCTGAGCAATTACATGAACCTTTATATGTTTATAGCACGATAGTGAGAGCTGGGTGCACTGTCTCAGACAATAAAGGCTCATGTAAATAACATGTTTCTTGTTTAGAAATATAGGGGCCAACATAGGGTGGATGGTGGTTAGTGTGAATGTGCCGACCGCCCAATGTCCTCAGCGAGAAGCCTGAGCCATTTTGATGGCCAGGCCTCATTTACATTTCATCGGCAAGCTGCGAGCTCTGAACTGGCACTCACAGGCAACTCGCCGATCAGAGGTGGACAGGAAAAAGTTGGGTGTTAAAGTGGGGAGGCAAGAGGAGGGCAGAAGTGGATGGGAGGGTTTTTGTGGAGCATTGATGCTCCTCCTGGCCTAACAAAAATCAGTAAAGAAACAGACACTTGCCTGGTTTTGGAGTAGCCTGTAGCAGTCTCTTGAAGGACTGCT
Organism: Heptranchias perlo; assembly: GCF_035084215.1. Lineage (NCBI taxonomy): Eukaryota > Metazoa > Chordata > Chondrichthyes > Hexanchiformes > Hexanchidae > Heptranchias > Heptranchias perlo. The sequence goes on along the minus strand of NC_090347.1, from coordinate 28,200,550 downwards.
GGTTAGGCCACTCGACCGCTAATACCTGCTCCTGCCTGACGGAGGCTGTGAAAATTGGTTCCATAGTCTTTGGTTGCTCCTGGATGAAATACAGAACCAGAAAAGTAAAATAAGCTTCAAAAAAACAGATAGTTTGTTATTATCCTTTTGGAGCATTAGCAGATGCAGTAATTGATCATTGCTTACCTTCCATCCACAGCAGCTTGGGTTTGACATTGTGAGTTCTCACCTCTTTCAGTGTACTAAAGCACTAGTCCTTGTGTCCCTCCTATATAACTAAAATAAAATCACTTCTGCATAGTTGAGCCATTGTTTGAGTGATGGGTGTAAAAGCAACTTGTTCTAGTGCAAGCTCCGTTTACACTAGTGGCAGAGTATTCAAGCTGTCTCCATCAATCTCAGCCGATCCTTCAGGGCAACAGTTGAGCCAAACTAGGCAGCAAAAATCACTGGGTGAGTTACCCCAGGTTGTGTTGCACACTTCAAAGTAGATGGTTAGAGAGCAAGATTGGGTGAGGACTGTACCCCTGCAATCTTGGGAATTCTGCGACGAGGGAGAAGGAGAAACTTGAAGCAGAGGGAAGGAAATAAGAAATAAAATGGAATCTAAAACAGAGGGCAGAAAATAATGAACAAAAAATGGATAAACAAGCACATTTCAATTCACTGGTAAGTTCACTGACAAATCGGTTTTTGAAGATTTTCACATGAAAATTGACAGTCTACATGATTCTCTGAAACCTTACAAATCTTGTGACTCAAGAAATATTCTGTATGTCTCTTTCAGCAGTTCACAGAGATAGCATTGTGCGCTCCATCAACAAATATAAAAAATATTATAACCTAAATAAAAATAAAATAAATGAGGAATAACTTGAAGAACGATATAACTAATAAACAATGGTATATCGCACAGTCTCCATCACTGTTATTTCAACCAGCTGGTGGGAAACAATCCATGGCAGCATTTAACAAAATGAGTGAAGCATCAAAACAACTGAGAAATAAGAGACTCAAGATGGTGGGTCACAGAGAGAGAGAGAGAGAGATGAAAATTACTATTTTCACAGGAGTAATATATTTATAACTATATATTTTTCATACAGAGATGGAAAGAGTATTTTCAATCCTAGATTTTCTTTCATCTTTAAGGACTTTACAAGCCAGACTGCCAATAATTCCAGTATCATGTCTCTTTCTACCCCCCTCCATCCGCCCCCAAGTCAAGGATAGACTAAGGTTAGAGGAAGCTGCCTATTCTGCTTCGCCACTGAACTAATGGCAGACACAATCATTTTTATTAAACAAAACCAGCTGAACATTCCTTTGCAGTTTTTTTCATAAAAAGCAAATTTCCAATTCTATTTTGATCTTCGATATGAAAAAAATGAGTGCAATAAAACAAAGCTGGCAGATTCGCTGTATTATACAGCTGGCTCCAGATTAATGCATACCTGATCAAAACGGAATTCAGATCAAGGATAGAATTCTGACGTGCTAACCCACTTGCCATCCACTCGCACTGCACAAAATTCTTGATAGCAACATAGCAGATAGTTACAAAATCATGATCCAAGTATAAAATGTCCCCTGGTTGCCCATCTAGAATGCTCAGTTTGCTGATTGTAGCCAAGTTGAACCAAGAGACAGGAGCACATTTTAGAAGCCAAATTGCTCTTGTACAAAATGTATTCATGAAGTGTTGGCTTTGTTCTAATGAAACTGTTCCATGACCAATTAAATGGACTGTGACACAAGGATTTGCACACTGAAATCCCAAAATCAACCTAGTCCTAAAACAGGTACAACCCTATTCCAAGTTTAACCTATCTTGACAAAATAATTATAGAGCATTCACGTCTTCAATCAAAATGAATGCTTTTTGACAAATGCCACTTTTAAAAAGATACAAAATATTCTGCTAACAGTGGCTGAATTCCTTGTGCATTATAAAACAGAAATATATATATATGCCTAAAACATGTCTTCATTAGTTTTGGTATAATAAGTATGTGCAGGCATAGCTACACTGTGCTGACGTTGGGACGCACATTGGAACAAATGTGTTTGTCATTGAAAATTATGTTTCACTTTGAAATAATTCATTCGGGGTAACGTCAAGGTTGAATTCAATCTTCAATGTGATGCTGTGGTACATAAAGATTACAATGTATTCATGTTTTATTAATATGTCATCCAAATAACATGAGATTAAAAAATTTAATTTTGGCATTTGACATGTTTTATAAATCTGAGCACCTGGCACAGAACGTCATCAACCAACCGCACATATTGGGAATTCAGATGTGTGCTCACCACGATTTTCGGCCCATTAATTTTAAGGGATAGAAGATCGCGGGAAGTGTATGCCCGAATTCTCGCTAGGCACCCCTGGTAGGAACAGGAATTTGTAAAATTACTATCTTACCTTAAAATTAAAAAAATACACACATCTGAATAAAAAGAAACAGTAAAAAATTAACTACGTTCAATGCTATAATTTAACAGGAAAACTTAGTTTAAATATCTCGTTGGAAGAAAAGAAACAGTTGAAGTAAAATCTCACGTCGAGTCTGTTTCGAAAGTCCATCCTGATCAAACTGTTGAATATCTCATCCTGAAAACACTCCAGCAGCTCTTTAAAGAAACAATCCATGCTCTCACAAAACAGGATAAAATTGGTCAATGAGGTTATAATGCTCCACAAAGCATGTTCATGTCTGATCACAATTGCCCTAAACAAGTCACTGTTACAAGAGCAAAGTTCTAATAGGTTTTATTTCTAACAATATTGATAATGCTAAGCTTGTATCTGCTGATTAATGTATTTGTATGACCTCATCTGTCAAATACCTAATGTGTTTAAAGCCTAATGTTGATAGATGGTATATGCTCACTATTGTGCTTAAGGATCAGTGCATTGTAAAACCATAAAGTCAAGGCTCACTAGTAATACTGGTGGCTTTATCAGATATATTCAAAACTTATAATGCTCAGTCCCTTAAGGTACTGTATTCAAAGTTCTTCAAATCCACGAACAAAACCACAAACTTCAGTATTATGGATGTAGTACATTGTTGCTCCAAAGCTCTGTGCCACTCAATATTAGCAGGTGAATCAAGACTGCAATCCTAATCCTAGCCATGCCATCAGGGAAATAGGCAGAGCCTGGGTGCTTCTCCACAGAGACTCAGGATAAATTAGTAGCTGAGTCATCCTGGACCAGCATTGCCCCCCTCTTAACAGGAAGTTACAGGTCGGTAATTTGACAAATGCCTGCCCAACCCCTTGACTGGGGAATGATATGCAATGAAGGGAGACTGAAGAAGTATTTTTAATAATTGAAACACTATTTGGGTGCCATACTCTAACATATTAATCTCTCCAATGCATTTGTCCACAGATTCAGTAGTAAAGCTGTGTTCCTGACCGCAATATCCCCCGAAGAATGCTGTCTAGCATTTGGGAGACCATTAAGCTTGGGGAGCTACAAGTGTCTGAGGTGCATTTGTGGCCATTTGTCTGCCCAGAGGAACCCAGACTTGCACCTATCAAGATTGTGGAATTGTTGTGCTGGGATCTCAATGGGTAATTTGGAATAGGTAAATGAATCAGGACAGTACATTCACCTTTACTGTGCTTGCCTGCCGCAGGAGTGACATAGGTCGGTTATTGATTGTCTAGTCTAGTGTATTTGATTACTATTATTGAAGAGTAACTTTTTTCTGTTTTGGGTTGTAAGTCTAGGAGTTACTGCTCACGTATCCAAAGCCTATGTCTGACTATGCAAAGGAGTAAGATTTCTATTTGTGTGCAGCAATGACTCGCATATGGGACATGCACTTGTTTTTATGTAGTTAATTTTTTAACCTGAGAGTTGGCTAAAGTTACAGTTTAAGAACCTGTGGACTTATGCCAGTCAGAGCATGTAATGCCTAGAATGCAGAAATAACCAAGAAGCCTGGACTCCCTTTCTGGATACCCATAGAGATCCCCTTTCACAAATGTCACAAAATATCTATACAGAGGGAGGGAAAGGTTGGTGAAAGACACACAATGGGGACATATCACTTATGTTTGGTTATCCATTTCCAGTCACTGGTGGCAATCCTAATCCTGAAGCATGTAAAACTATTGCACAACTATGACATCAATGTCCATCCATTCCCCACCGCCCCCAGCCTTGTAAATGCCAGAATATATATCACCACGACATTAATATGTAAGCCAGGGTAAAATTTTTCCCTTTAATGTTTTTTAAAAAATGCTTTTAACCTGACCTAAAAGTTAGACAGCTTTTTCTGCTTAGATTTGTGATTTGTTTGTAATAATTGCCAATTATTACAAAAATAAATTGCTGTCTACAGTTTGATAGTGCAGTGCATTGGTGCATCAGTGTAGCCATGCACTATATTGTAAAATGGTAGGATGCACTTTGGCCTTATAATTCCTCACACAATTAGCTTTGGACCTTTTCTGGGCTCCGAGTGAACTGTTGAGAAGAGATATGGCAGATTTCTATAAAGAAGAAGGGAGATCAATGGGCAAGGTCCCCTCACTTAAATCCTAACTGCAGAGTGGCTTGGGCTGAGGCCTGGGAATAATCTTTTGCTTGTACTCTTGGGCACAGAATAATGTATGGCTCTAGTGGGAGTTTGAGGAGATAAGCAATGCCAAATACGGGATGAAATTAAATAAATGGAGAAAATTATTTTAAAAGGAAAGTTGAACTTTTAACAAAAGTGTTAAAACTATGAAAGATCAGTACATAGGAACATAAGAAAAGACAGGACTGGAAAAGATGCTGCAGTTCCTCTGGCTGGTCCCAAAAACTAATAACCTTTAATTGTCTACTCCCTCAAACATCTCTCCAATTCTCCCTTAAATGTTTCCATACTATCTATCTCTACTGCCTCCCTGGGCAATCTGGTCCTTCCTAACCTATCTAGGTCCCTTTGTATTTGGTTTGTTTCTTCCCTAATGTTTGACTTTCTCCCCACAATTTGGTGTCATCTAAAAACTTAGATAGCTTTGTCTCTGTTCCAAGCTCCAATCACTTATATACATTGTAAAAAACAATGCCCTTAATTCTAATCCCTGTGATATTTCGCTAATGACTGCTTGCCATGTTGACAGAACACCATTCACAACCACCCTTTCCTTTGTTGGGTTTAACCAATTTTCAACCCAACTTGAAGCTTGCCTCTTCCTGTGCTCTCCTTCTTTGTGAACTAACTATTTTATGTGGCACAAAAGCTTTGCCAAAATCTGAATGTATCACATTCAGAGGACTTCTGTTGTCAACAAGGTCTGTCATTCCCTAGAAGAGCTCCAGTAAATTTATTTGCAAGACTTTCCTCCCACAAATCCATGCTGACTCCCTCTTACCATATCATAGTCACCTAGGTCTTTCATTATCCCCTCTTTCAGATGCCTTCTAATACTTTACAAACCAAAGATATAAGGCTCGCTGGCCTGCACATTACTGGGTTGTCCCTATGATCCTTCTTGAAGATTGGTGTTAGATTAGCTGTGTTCCAATCCTCAGGTACTACACTAATTTCTAATAATTCCCGCAATTTCACTAACCACTTTCTAAGTACCCTTGTATAAAGTCCACCTGGATCTGATGCCTCATTTTCCTTCCTCAGGCTATCAGTGACTGTCTTATCTGAAATTGCTATCTCTTTTAATACTTCTTTGGTTTCACCCTCCCACTTCCCATCCATAAAATGCAACTTCCTTGCCGAGGAGACAGCCTGTGGTCTCCTCCATAAACATAGGAAAAAATATTTCATTTAGTATATTTGCTAACCCTTGATTATGTGATATCAGGTCACCTTTGGGACTTTTCAATGGCCTCGCTATTTTCTTTTTCACCTACTTGCTTTGACTCTAGTCATAGAAATATTTGTCATTTCTTGTAACATTCCTGCAATCGCAATCTTATTTTCTATTTTAGCTCTCCTGATCTACTTCTTAACCTCCTTTTCCTTGTCTTTATATTTGACTAGGTCCACTGTGCTACTTGTTGTTTTATACTTTGGAAACAATCCATGTTATGCTCTTACCTCCCATTGTTGTCCCTCTGTTACCCTTCTTCACAAGTGGTATATATTTATTCTGGACTCTGTGCATAGTATTTCTATACATGACCCAATTTTTTTCCCTTCTAGCAGTGTTGTCTAGTTCAGTTTCCGTCCAGTAAATACAGAATTATTGTTTGAAACAAACACAACCTGAAAACCAGTTCTCATGATTTGGGGGAACTTTTAATAAAAAGCAACTCACTAGTTTAGGAAGTTCATATTGTGCCATACCTCTAAGATAATTCTCCTTGGAAATGATTCTCAATCCTTTGTACAACTACATTATTGTACAGTTACATATACAGGCTAACTAAAATAAAACAAACATCCTATCTTTATTCTCATTTGAGTTCATTGGAATGTTTTCTTTAAAGCTATCGATATAACCATTTCATTCAAAAGTAGCCCTCACACATGACTCAATGCTGAAGTGTGCTGTGCATGCATAAGGCCTTTATGGCTGCAACCCTCAACCTGGTGGATTCTCAGGTGAGCATGTTGGCACCAACTGAAATGTTTATTCATTCCTATAGCCAACTGCTGGACTCAAATTAGGTCAATAAAAGATATAATCAGCGAACAAGCTTCCCTTTAGATCAGAAGCACTCAATGGAATTACCCTAATTTCATTCCCTTTCCTTTGACTCAAATGAGCAGTGGTTATTAATAAATGGGACTAGCCAGCAATAGATTGCATTGAAATGTCAATCATTTAGGTCTCTAATGATCAAGGTGAAAAGAAGGAAAACGGTAGGAAAATATTTTGAAGCTGACAGGAAACACAACTGGCTCCAGAGTGGATGTAACATTGATTTTGGAGCAGAAGCTCTTACCTACTTGGCTCCTGCTATGATTCTATTTGCCCACTTCAGCTGAAAGGAAAGAGGTACATTCAACAGTCATGTCTTCATGGACCTGTTCATGAATCTGAACTAGTCAACTGGTTCCTGGCAGAGCTTTGAAAATCAACTGTTGTTCAGGAAATCACTGACAGGGCTTGTGTGTTAGCCCACTTTCAACTTTCCGTGCAGTTTTTCGTAATTTAAGTATTTGCTTCCAACCCCAGTCCCAGATGCTGCTTTGGATGAGTTGATTAGAGTTACTGTAGCTCCATGACCTATCTATTTCTTCTCTGTCTGTAAGAATTCTTGACATATAGATAAAGAACCGACTTTATAAAAATGTTACTCTCTGAGGTTTTCATGCAGGATAATACTGCCATATTTATCAAGAGCTCTGATGTTGATGTAATTCTTCAAAATATTTAATTGCTTTGCCATGGGAAATGTCCAAGGATCCTATGGTCAGCTATCCTTTTCTAGTCTTAGTTTATTTCAATGTGTAATAGGTTTTTTTTGACTACGTTAAAAAGTTGACACAGCAATGATCAGTAGAGTTTGTGTATTAAAATCCTAAAATCGATCAGCAATTTTATCCAGTGAGTAGCTTTTTTTTTTATTCGTTCATGGGATGTGGGCATCGCTGACAAGGCCAGCATTTATTGCCCATCCCTAATTGCCCTTGAGAAGGTGGTGGTGAGCTGCCTTCTTGAACAACTGCAGTCCGTGTGGTGAAGGTTCTCCGACAGTGCTGTTAGGTAGGGAGTTCCAGGCTTTTGACCCAGCGACGATGAAGGAACGGTGATATATTTCCAAGTCAGGATGGTGTGTGACTTGGAGGGGAACGTGCAGGTGGTGTTGTTCCCATGAAGCTGTACCATGAAGAACAGGAATACCCTTGGTTCAATCCATGGATCATGGTAAGTTAGTTAATCTTAGCCCACATCATTGCAGGAACATGACAATTAGCATCAGTTGCTAGGTTGGAGAGGGGAAGATGGGCGCAGGGTTTCCAATGGACTGCAACCAGTGACCTCACCTGGAAGTGTGAATATATACACATCAGGTGGGAACAGGATCAGGCTTGTCTGTGGTAGTTGATTAGCCTGTCAACACTTTCTGGCAAAACTCAAACACAAATAACAGCCATTTGGGTGGTGTTCTGGATGGTGAGGGGCATGTGTGAAACCATATCCTAGAGAGGCATCTAATCTTCATGAGAAGAATGGGGAAGAAAATTGGAGAGGAAAGCCCCCCCAAAATAAACAACCCTCTTCTGTCAAACTTGGAAAAAGAAAACAAGAAAAGGAGTTTCATCTGTATGTGTTCAATATAGCCAGTGCATAATTATTCCCTGGCTTTCATCTGGCAGTTGTTTTGTACACGTGGAAACAGAATCCCATTATCAGTGTCAATGCAATTTTCCCTCAGATTACATGTCTTACCCTGATCAGCCATAATCTAATTGAATGGCAGATCAGGCTCAAGGGACTCAATGACCTACTCCTGTTCCTATGTTCCTTCCCCACCCTTTCGGGGTTGAAATAGCTTTACTGAAATATTTTCCAAAACACTCTACAAGAAAATGAAGAGTCCAGTGCCTGCTTCTTTATTTCTTATTTTTTTACGGCCATTTGAAGAGATGCTGGCGCTTCTGTTGATCTTTACCATCTACATTTTAAAAAAATCTAATGAACAACGAACTTTCCATCTTGACCCTGATGAAATCTCTAAGGCATTCGCAATATGTTTAGTTGCAGAGTAAGACAGTCATGCTATTATCCCTTGTTAAAGAGCTGTAAATTATGTACTTTATACTGCAGTGCTCTTTCTGAGTGAAGTGTTGTAGGGGAAAGGCTGAAAAACTGAGCTATATTTGATGTGTATAGGTTTTGAGATGTGATTTTTGGCAGCTTTTAATTAAAGTCTAGGCAGGTCAAGGAAAAAACATTATTGTATCTTTCATATTTGAAGACCAAAATGAATGTACAGCTGCAGAAATTGAAACACAAACTGGTAATGAACCAGCTGTCTGTTCTCTGGATGGGAGGTTTATCTATGTTCTTCAGCTGTAAAAAATTCCAAGTGAAATGAGGTTTGGTAGTCTCAATGTAATTCCTTGTAGGAGTGAGCCCACCATATAAAACTGCCCATAGTTAAGCTGTATTTGGCATCTCACTCAGGAAGCCAAAAGGTGACTCATGTGAAAACAGAAGTGTCACACTGGTAATGTAGAGGACACTGTTCAGAAGTTGGGGTTCAAACTCACCACTGAGGCAATGTTAGAAAAACACTGATATTATTCAAGTCGATGAACAGGGCCATGTGCAGCTGATCCCCACAATCTTTGTTACTTTGCTAGGCAAGTATCGTAAAACCGCCCCCCCAACCTGTCCAGGCACCGGAAGTGTGATTTAAGCACCCCGATTGTCCTCGACACCACTTGCCCCGTGGACGTCTGTGCACGGTTGTACCTTTCCTGTGCTGCATTGTTGGTAATGCGGAAGCCATGGCTTCAGTGAATGTGCCTTGTCCCGTACAACCCATTCACCTCCTTGTCTCTCCTTGTTGAACAAGTCGGGGTCGTTGGAGTGACAAAGAACAAAGGCATCATGAGCACTTCCCTGATGTTCTGCATTAACATGCAGGATGTACAGTTGGGCATCACAGACTATCATCACATTCAATGAATGGTAAACTTCCCTATTTATGAACATGACAGATTCATCAGGTGGTGCCTTCAGCTGGAAGTGGGTCCCATCGATGGCCCCCTGCAATCTGGGGAAGCCAGAAATCCAATGGAAGCCGGTGGACCTCTCACTTTGCTGCACTGTGGACATTTCATACCTGATGAAGTCAGATGCCTTATGGAATAGGGCATCCATGACCTGTTGAATGCAGGCCCAGGGCGTTGGGTCCTCATTTAACTTCTCACTGAGGTGGCTAATTGCATCCTTGCTGAAATACAGTCTGCACATGCAGAGGTCCTCTGACATTGTCTCTAAGGACATTCTCTCCCTGTAGACTCTCTTGGAGAGGGGGGAGAGAGATGGGTAGTAGTTACATCTACATCATGGTGTCTCACACAATTGGATTGCTCCCTCCGCTTCTCTTCCAGGTCGTTTATCATGATCAGGAAAAGTCGTACAGCCAGTAGGTACACTTCTGAGGGTCGGAACAGCTTTTCGTCCTGAAAATGATTGCCTTCTGACACTAACAGGCGCGTGGATGGCAAGACTGACATGAAAAGACTGCCTAGACAGATAAAGAGACTAAGAAACTTCTAGGATTAATTCACTAAGTGCTGGAGTGAGACTCCACAGTTGCACTGGTCCCTTTATGGGCCTCCCTAATTGAGGGAGATGTGAGGACCAGAAATCACATCTTTCCCAGGGTCCTCTACAACGTTAATTTCCAGCCTTAAATGACTGCGGCACATTTAGTTCGTAATAATGTTTTAAGCCCAGCAATTTCATGATCGCCATTAAGTTCAATGGGAAGCCTCATGGCAACTTTTGTCGGCTTTGGCGAGGCTAATGGCTGATTGCAGAGGATCACAACTCATGACATATCTCAGTTACTCCACAAATTGCTGGAATCTAATGGCACAACATCCCAGCAATTTCTGGACCATATATATGTTTGTATAGATTCAGGACTTTGGCAACAATATTATCCTTTTTCCTGTGAGCAATAGAGATGTCTAACTTTCTGTTTTGCTTTCAAGCATTCAACAAAGACACCAGAGGTTTAGAATGTAGCTGAAGTAAAAAGCAGAAAACGGAATTTTCAAAAAAAAATTCTTTATTACTTGAACAAGCTCAAACAATATTAGAAAATCTCTTCCGAGCACAGCTGTGGGCAAAGCATTACTTTCTTTTCCTGTTTTCCACACAAGATGTCTTTGTTTCAACTGCTGCGGGGGGGTTGGGGGGGCTCTCTTTTATACTTCTCTTATGCAAAGCTATTTCCTGTCAGGGATTTCCTGTCACAGGTCAGTGGTGTGATTGCAAGAAACCAATCAGAACAGACTTTAAATTAACAGCAGACGAGAGGAATCCCTCCACTGGGCTCTCCGTGGAGTCTAACTTCAACATGTGAGGTTTACATAGGAACCCCTTTCTGGAAAATTCCACAGCTTAGACTCAAAGTGAAAGTCACAAATATGTTCATGTTATGCTTCTTCCTTGCAGAGTTCAACAGTTCAGTTAACCTTTTTTTCTGGATTTTTAACTTGTGGCATTTTTAGTTCACTTTATTTCAATCTGAGTGGCAGAGTAATTTGGTGCCGCAACATATTAAAATACAAAACAGAGTTTCAATCAATGTGCATGTGTAAAGAATTCCTTATTTCTGTTTTGAAAGCCTGAAATAAACCTGTTTAAAACACTGAGGGAAACAAATAGTGTGTGACCATCATGAACCTTTAAAGTGACTTTTCCTGTTCATGTCCAATTCCTGTTCCTCTTCCTCAATTTTGCCTCCACAGCTCAATACTTTGGCATAAACATTTGGAGATTAATCCGAGAGTTCAGCAATAATGTGAGAAACATTTTGAGAAGAAACATTGAGAAACAGAAAGAATTTATTATTGCCACCTGGGAATATGTTGCCACATAAAACAGCATTTGTAGTAATTTTAAATGACATCCCTCTTTTCTGGGCAAATGCATTCTTTCCAGTTATGGTGAAAAAAGTAGATAACTATTGGACAAATGCATTATTTCTTTCTATTAAATTCCCTAAACTGACAATGTTACAGAATTGGGAAGGATTCAGCTGACAAATTATATCGTTCAAACTCCAGCAGTTTATAGATCACATCTGAACCTCAAGATCAAGTTTTTGTTTTGAATTAATTTTGGGTGTCTAGTTTTTTCTTTTACAACATTCACAAACTTAAATTTTGGAGTTAAATTTGAGAAACATGGTGACATTGAGCTCAGCGCTCCACACATTAGGGGAAACCACCCAGCTGAAGCTATAAAGCCTTAAGCCATTTTAGGTTAATATGTACATGACAGGGTAAATGGCAGAAATCCACCTGATAATTGTAGCTGGATTCATAACAATAAAGGTGATTATTAAAAAAAATATAGCATTTTACTTGACAATCCAATAGGAGATATTCAGTTTCCTGTGGCTCACCCGTGGTCTGCACTTGATTTCTTGATGGGCCAATTTATGCTCAACCTCGTCTTATATTTTGTGTGTAATTTCTTTGCAATGTAGTATATGAGGGGAGTGAGGGCTGATTCCACAGACAGCTAGTGATGCCCTGTAAACTCATGTGATTCCTTGGTAAATTAGTGTTGTTTGGCATTCAGTTCTCTACTGGTGTGATGATGGGTATGCATCCTTATACCAGTTCCCCAACAGTTTATGTGGTCTTGGGTGGGGTGGGGGTAGAGGGGGTCGAAGTGATATTATCTCCTGTCAACCTAGTTGTGAGCCTTCATGTTTCCTAGCAATTTAGCAGATGGCTATGATATTTCACGGTGGTTTTAAAGGCTTGGCATTGGCAGGCAAAGCTAGAATTGGCTTGTAATTTTATCTTCATGAACACTGAAATTTTAGGGTATCTGAATCCAAATTTAAAATTTGCAAAATTGTATTTATGTCTTGAGGATATCCAAAGTGGTTTATCTTCACTTCCATGCTGATGAACACTGTGCACACTTGAGAGCCTCGTGACTGTGCTGCAATCTGTCTCTCTGCCGAGTTTTCCTTCTGGATACGCTCACTGTTCTCTTTTGCTGGGAGGGTAGGCAGTGATCTCTTCGTTTCTCAGTCTGATTTCCTGAGAGTGGCATGAAAATTATCTTCAGGTTGCCCATCTGGTTCATTCTGCAGTTTGTTTTGTACTGTGGGGGTGGGGGGAGAAAAACACATGTAATTGAAAATTGCAAGCACGTACTGAGCTTTCTCACCCATTTCATTGTTTGTGTGTGTGTGTGTGTGTGTGTGAGACAGCAAGACACCTAGAACTTGTCATAGACAAAAGATATCAAAATCTAGAACCCTGAACCCTCCCCCCCCCTTCCCCCCGAAGGCATCATTTTACGGGCTAAGACACATGCCTCGATACATAATCATGGCAGACAAGACATAGAACTAAAATTCCCATCATTCCTTGTGCTCTTTTACCCATGAGGATGATACTAAATAAAAATAACAATGAAAAAGGAATGATTTCTTGAAAATCATTATATGGATGTAGGTCAAACTAAGATTGTACTTTTTCATTATGACCACAGACTCACACTGATCAAGAAGGCTTGATCTCAACATACAAGCAAAATTTAGTCTTGGACAATTACAAGATACGTTGGATGACAGTAAGAAGACAGAGATTTAAAAAGCTTTATATTAATCTTTTAAAAGCAGGAAGTGGAGAGGATTAAAATAGACCCAATAGGTTCTAATATTCACACAATTAACCTTACTCTTGCATGCATTTGTGGTCCAGAAATGGTTTCTGGTCAATGCATATAAAAGTGGCAAAGCCATATATACATGTACAATTGATCGGAGATTATACATTTCTGTAATTCATCCCTGAGCACCTAATCTTTTTGCATAATTTATATAAGGTTTCTGTTGTGAGAAATGTTGAGAAGTGCATACTGGTGAGGCGAGCCTATAAGTGGGAAGGCTGTTGAAAATGAAGAAAATTGGATGCATTAGACCATATTTGCAAGCAAAGAGTAGATGTTGATTATCAGAGCGTGGTGTTTTATTAATAAAATAGACACATTCTGACAGAAGTGTGAGCTGAGAATTTTTTAATTAAAATACTAATGCTGGTAGAGGTATTTGAACTTTAAGTTTGATGGGGAAAATCTTTTCTATCAGTAGCTGGTTCTCAAATACTGATATTAGCAGTAGAAGTAACTTAAATGGAAAATTATTAAAATAAAACAAAATGATTATTCTCTGAAGGTGCTGACTGAGTGTGTCACCTACTTTCCAGTACCTCACTCAAGTGGCCATTCATCAACTGTGTGCCTGGGCGGTGAGTATTAGTGGGCTACTTGACTGTCAAAGGCATCACAGTTGAGCCAATTCCTGCCTTCACAAGTACACTTCCCAGCAGCAGTCACTGGATAGCGATCAGGAACAATAGTCCAGGCTGGTTTTTCCCCACGCCCTAGCTCAAAGTGCTAAGGCCTATGCTGCCATCTTGGATAAAGTCAGGTAGCTCACCATAGACCAAGGGACCCTGTTGACTATGCCCAGTTGAACAATGGATAATGCCTTTACCAACTGAGCCATTGGGGAATCTGATTGAAATATTTCTATAAAATTATATATATTACATTTTTGTGATGAAAAATTTAAGTGGTAAGCTATTGAACTGCAGAAATATCCCAGAAAATCAGGCACAAATTGAAGTAAAAGACTGCAACATTCTTAACACTTCTGACTTAGATATGTCAATTAATGGTGTGTGTTGTACCACAGGTACATGTTCTACCTAAATTTCATTCTAAACCCTTGGGATATTCTACTTGAAATAATTTTACTGCTGTATTATAGGCAGGAAATCAAATTATGATGAAGATTTAACAAGAGATACTTTTATCCAGCACCATCGAGAAATGACTGAATTTAGAAACGGTTGAGAAGAAAAATTCACCATTTGAGAAAACACCATGGCCTGGATTTTCAATCCAAGCCGTGGAGAGCAGGGGGGCATTTCCGGACAGGAATCCCAAAAGTTTCCCAGACTTCCTTACAATTTTGATGTAGGGATGTCTTTTAAATTTTTTCTGCAATTTCCCAGGCTACCTGCCTGGAGACATTGAGAGGGTCAGACATGGGGGTGGGGGTCAGTCATCGAGGAGGGTGTCGGAGACATTGGGGGTGGGTTGGCGATCATCGGGGGAGGTCGGATGGAGGGGGGGCGTCGGCCGATCGCGTGTGTTGGATCACGGCAGGTTAGCTTGTTGAGCCAGGAGGAAACACTCCTGCTCCCCTGACCCACAAGCAGTACAATAAAGGCACTTACCTGTTGATCCGGGCCTCCTCGCCTCCTCTTATGTGGTGAGAATCAGAAGGCCCGGGAATCCCAGCCCCCCAAGAGCTAAAAATAAAAAAGCTGTCAAAATGGAGGCCCGCAGCCTCCTTAAAAGATTTTACTGACCGACCCACCTCCTGAGAGTGGATTGGTCGCCCACCCCGCGACCCACCTCAGTTAAAACTGGAACTGGAAGTGGGTTGGAGGCATGTTTTTTCATTTTTACAATTTTTACCTTCCCACCTGCCCCCAACCCACCCGTCCTGGGGAGTTAAAATTACCCCCCATGATTCAGTAACAACTTGACCATCAAAGTTGATGAAGCCTCGTAAATAGCGAATAGGTTGAGTTGTGTATTGTAAGCAGGAACTGAACGGTACTTTCCAAAGAGGGTGAGTGTGAGTTTAAGAGTGCAATCAGAATGCCGTGGGGGGTGACACCCAGAATGACCATGCTGTGAGAGCTGAACCATAGAATGCAACTGTAGAGAAAACATGGGTGGATCAAATAAAAAGACAAATTCTGGTGTGTGCCTGGGACGCCATCAGGATGTCATCCAGTCACAACTTTTAATATATGTTTTGCTGTCTGCTTAAGTAAACACATGCAGACTGAAAACATGTGCCTTCCAGACAGCAGAATTCAGAGTGGAGGTCGCTAATAAGAGGCAGAATTCTCAATTCAGCACTGAAGCAATGACTGACATTCCTCTCTGTACATTTATCCTCTGAGTGAGGTTATCACTAATGTGCTGCAGCTGTGTCTATAGAAACACTGAGCAAAGGGGGATGCAACATTAATGGCTGGAATAATCTATTAAAATCCAAACAGTCTGTAGCTTCTCCCAGTTCATGAACAATGTAAGATTATTGACTGAATGTACTGGAATATGTGAAAATGCTGCAAATTGTGTAAATAGTATTAATAATTTTAAGTTCTTGGATTATATTATAATATCTACAAGTCCTTTTATCAATCTGTTTTCCTAGATAGTCATATCTTTCTCATTCTGCACCTTTAACATCAAATACCCATTCAAGGGGTTGCTGCCTGATTGTTCTTTACTGGATAGTCTATTTCTGGTGGAGGCTCTCTGTTACTGATTTTTAGTGCAAACAGGCCAGGAAATGTTAAATTTTCAGGGTTTTGGTCAGTTTTTTTGTCCAGTTTATGGTGCTTTTTTATCCATTGTTGCAGGGTGTACAGTAAAATATTAAAATGAGATTGAGTCAAGCTGTTCCCGTGTCTGCCAATGCACTCAGGCCTCAACATCAAGCTCAGTGGCACCAGCAAGGAGAGGACTATCCATTGCTGAGTTAATGGCAGTATATCTAAATCTGCAGCATCAAAACAAAGTGTTGACACAGAGACAGGAGACAGGAAATCCTGCAACAACATAGACACAGAGGCAGAGATGGCACTGAATTAAAGGTACCATCTATGCCAGTTGAAATAATTTGTTCCAATACAGTTATTTAAAAGAAATTCCCGAAACCACACTCTTGGCTCTGCCCCTGGCCCCCAACCATTATCCAGTTTTGGAGCTGGCAAAATATGACAACCCTGTATCCATTACAAATCAGTAATTCAGCCATGTAGCAAAGTGAGCCTGCTGAAAAAAGTTCTGTTTATTCAATTGATGTGGTATGGGCAACGAAGTGAATGATGGGGATGAGTTAGTCAGTCTGTATGCAGAGAATGTTTCTGTTTGGTTTCGATGTCCATGACTAACTCAAAGCAATATACAAATCTGTCACTCATCTCTGGCCATCCAGTTCCAGGGACAGAAATTGAATTTTTTTTTAAACCAGTCAAACTCCTGCACATTAAATTGGGATGTCTGCCAAAGATATCTGCAGTCTGAGTCATGTGTTTGTATGTCAATTATTTTAGCTGTTTGGATCCTTCAAAGCAAGATTTGATTAAGGTTTTTTAAAATGATGAAGGGAATAGATTCTGTTTGAGTAGATAGGTTATTTGAGCTAGGTAGGGACTGGGGCAAAATATAAAAACATGGGGCTCGATATTAGCAGGGCGGCGGGTTCTCAGCGGGGGGTCGACTGGGCGCGTGGGTAATGCGCCCAGTGAAATCAGTGTGCACCGCACAGAATCGCAGGCTAATTGGAGCCACTTACCTGAGCTCCACGTGTCAGAGGTGGACAACGTGGCCGGCGAGACTGGTGATGCTGTTCGTCCTCCGAGGAGGTCATGACTGCAGCTACGGCGGCCCCCATCCGCAAGATGTACATTTGAGGGGGTCCGCAAGGTAGGTACATGTGTCTGGACACCGGGGTAAGTGTGCAAGTTGTGCATTTTATTGTTAGGAGGAGGGTGGTGGAGGCCAAACTTTGTCCAAAGCGACAGAGTGGCCTCCTGCAATGAGTGAGGGTCTCCCCCCCCCCAACCTGTCAAATGGACCTTTGCAGCTGCCACAGGCTGATGGCTGCAACACGTCCATTTGAACTGGGAGTGTTTCCCCCAGTACAGGAAACAGTCCCAGTTGTTTGTAAAATACCACCCCTCCTAAAATGTCAGGTCAATCAGGTCTGTAAACGACCTAAAGTACCTGTTTAAGTACTTTAAGTGGCAAAGCCGGTGGGAGTCCTACATGCGGGGGCTGCGCGCGCATGTCAGCACGTCACTGGGGAACCTCCGGAAGTGGGTGGGTTGGAGCCGGGCTCCAGACCCGCCCCGGGAATCCCCGATTTTCACAGCCCCCCTGCCACGAACGCACCCGATCGGGGGTGCAAAAATCGAGCCCATCGAGTTAGATTAGATGCCAGGAAGTATTTATTTTCACAGAGAAGCATCAACTTCTGGAATAGATTACCAAAAAGTACAGTAAGCATGAATTCACTGCAGTCCTTCAAAGGGAAATTGGATGAGTTCCTGAGAGTCAAGATCAGAAAGCAATTTCACAGAGCTTTTTTCCTGAAATGGCCCAAACCTTTTTTCTCTTTTTTTTGTTTCTCCCAGGAGATTCTGTGACTTGGGATGAGGGAAGTAACATACGGTGCATGTAAGGTGTGCCATATTTGGATGGGAAGGGCTTAATGAGCCTGTTTGTCTTTTGCTGTCCTTTTTTGTATGTTTGTAATCAATCTTTCTACACGCTAAAAATATGAATTATGACTATCAACACAAGGACTGCAGCATTTCACGGAGAAGGCCCACCAGCACCTTTTTGGGGCAGCTAGGGGAGCCAATATATGTGACCTTGCCAGTTTTACCCACATTCTGAGAACAAATATCTTAAAATTGCAGCACTTTTATCTTGTGAAGATTGGAGTAGTTATTCTTGGTCAAAGCGACGATATCCAAATGGTAAAGCATGCAGCCTGTTGAGCTTCTAATATTAAGTTTAATAACTGGACTAATATTTTAATAGTCTGGGGTAACAGGCTACTGCGGATGTTGACTTAGCGTATATGTGATTTGTAAACAAGCATGGAGATTTAATTTTCTAAAGATATTTATTACTGTAGCTAATGGCTCCCAGATCATATAGAGCATGGAGACAGAGACAGATAAAGGTCTTTGTGCTACTAGTTCAGATTTTCATTCATGGTTTTGTTATGTGCTTGTTGCTAGTCAGGATTGTGGTGAAATTATTTTTCTAATAGTAAGAAATATCAGAAGTTTGCGCACTAATCCTTGTGATAAACGCATTGAAATTTTAGTATCCTGCCAGAAATCTGTGTACCTGAATATTATGTGAAATAACCTAATCAGGTTTTTAAAGCTGTTTATTATGAGTAATATCTGCAAGGCTCATCCCTATATTAGTGCCAAGATAATAATCAAACTTAATTTTAACATTTTTGAAAAAGATTTTTTTGGAAAACCTAGTGTGATTTGGATTATTGCTATTATTCAAACATTATTCTTAACCTTTTAACTGCTGCACCTTATTAAGGGCAAAGCACATTTACATAAGGACATTTATTTATTTCAGAGGAAAAACATCTGAAGAATGGGGCTGCCTTCATAAATAATTAGCTTTGGAGAATATTTTTGGCACAGCTCGCTGTTTGCTAATATTAGTGAAAAAATTGACGTGTTTAAAGCAAAGCAGGAATTCCCTGCTATATACTCACACTGACCGTTTGCAAATGGATGAAGATATATTTCAGTTATGAAATAAATATATGTCCTTATGTAAATGGAAATAATGACAACAAGAATGTAGAATGTATAAATTCTCCTCAGCCCATTCAGTTCATTCCATCATCCCATTCCTATTTCAAAACCCATATGAATTATTGTTATTTATCTCTTTCTTACCCCAAAACCATATTCTCCTATTCCATAATATTTTCAATTTCTTTTTGAATGTTCAATTGTTGGCTTTACTGCATTAAGTGCCAGGCAATTCCCATAATTTTCTATACCTGAAGGATTTCTTCCTTACACTAACCTTAGTTCATGGCTTCTTCAGTTTATTGTAAACAATTTTACAACACCAAGTTATAGTCCAGCAATTTTATTTTAAAATTGCTGGACTATAACTTGGTGTTGTAAAATTGTTTACAATTGTCAACCCCAGTCCATCACCGGCATCTCCACATCTTCAGTTTATGATTATCTCTAATTTTTCTATTCTGATTTTGCACAAAATTCATATTTAAATATATCTTATAAACTCCCTTCATTCATTTTTTTCTTTGAGATTGAAAAAGATTATCGACTGCGATATTCAAGGTGTGAAGTAAAGGCCTCGATATTAACCCACCCCCTCACAACGGGCTGGAGAGGGTCGGGGGGGGGGGATAAAAAAGTGAAATCTGCGTAACCCAACCCCAACATGCCGCGCATGCACCCGCCGCCATTTTTACAGCTACTGATATCAGGATGTCTGATTGTCCCACCATGGAGAGGCGTGGGCCAGGAAGAGCAGGAGCGCTCCCCCCGGGACCCTCAAGGAAGCCTTCGGCCTTCCCCCCCACCCATCCTGATTGCCGACCTCCCTCCAACCCTCCCGGTTGCCGACCTCCCCCCAATCCTGCCGAATGCTGACCTCCCCTCAACCCTCCCGATTGCCGAACTGCCCCCCACCCCCATCCCAATTGCCAATCTCCCTCCTGCCAGGATGCCGACCGGAGCTTCCTTACCAGTGCTGACATCCTCCCCCACCCACCTCCCAACACCTGATTCTCAACCTCCCTCCCCTTCCTGATCATCCCCCCTCCCGATTGCCAGGGACCGTTCCCTGCTGTTAAGATCGGCAGGACCTCCTCATCCCCAGCCTTGCCGGGTCCTTTGGCTGTTTTCCTCCTCACCCACACCCTCCCCGCCTCCCCATAAATATCGGGGCCGATGTGTCTGACTGCCTGGAACAGTGCCCAGAGTTGGCCTAATCAAGAGATATTATATTTATATATATATATATATATATATTTTCATAGACACAAGAGCTATATAGCTAATCTGGTTGATCCATCAGGATATAACTTGAAATTTTTTAATCAATTCCATGTAATAATTATCATTTCCTTGATCAGTTGAAAATCCCAGCTCTGTTATATTTGTGTATTTTGATGTATTTTATTAACGATGGTTCTTAGCCATTGCTTTGTTTTTTCATGCTTTCATGTTTTTTTTATAACACAAAAACCTTTTATCAGATTCATAAAATTTTACTACAGTATTTCACAAAATTATTGACTCTAGAATCCACTTTAATGACCATTTTTTGATGGAAAGGATTTGGAAAATAGTGTTATTTTAACTGTTGTGTTTTATGAAATTCCAAACATACGAAAATGTCAGACAAGAAATGACCAGCCGGTCCATCTAGCCTGCCCCATGCAGGTGTGAAGCATTATGCATCAGGTCAAGAGACACCCTATCCCCCCCACTCCCCCCAGGTGCCATGTAGTCTCCTGGGAGAGCATAGTGTATTCCTGCAAATAGAAAAAGGGTCAGAGACGGTAGGTAGTCAAGGTGGTAATTCATTAACTTTGTTGTATCCTTGTAGACTATTAATAATAAGCAATTTGGTAGCTTGTTTCTGTAGTTGATAAACACGTCACATCCATTGGGCGGATTAGGAGGGAGGCGAGTTGCCAGCAGGAGGTCGACCGGGTGCGTGAGTAACCTTCCCGGTAAAATCGGTGGGTTCCGTCATCGTAAGTAAATTGAAGCCAACTACCTTGGCTTCCGGGTTTCGCGCTGGAAAGCTGCGCAGCAGGCGGACTGCGCACCCGCATCATAGGCTGTCAGCTGGAGGAGCACTATTTAAAGGGGCAGTCCTCCACTGACTGATGCTGCAGAAAATAGGCAAAATTACAACATGGAGCAACCAAGGGGGAATGCTGCTCCCAGGTTTAATGATGCCTCACTCCAGGTCCTACTGGATGGGGTGGGGAGGAGGGGGAGGACAGAGATCTTCTCCCCGGCACACGGGAGGAAGTGGCCTGCCTCTGCCACCATAAAGGCCTGGCTCGAGGTGGCAGAGGAGGTCACCTGCACCACCAACATATCACGCACCTGCATACAGTGCAGGAGGCACTTCAATGACCTAAGTAGGTCAGCCAAAGTGAGTACACTTACTCATTCCCCTACACTCCGTCTGCCACATCACTGCCCCCACCCCACATCTCCTTCTGCACTGCCAACACTACTCTGTCACATCACTCCTCACACCCACTCAAACCTCATCCTCATCTTACCTGAACTTCCTCACCTCCCAAGTACTCATTCCACCACTACCACTCAACCCAATCCTCATACAATCTCATGGCTCTGTCTCATACTCACCCTCTCATGCATCTCTTTCACGGTCAGCCTCACCCAACCTGCCACTACCTGTGCTGCAACCACAGGGCATGCATCATGTATGTGTAGTAGGAAGCGTAAGGCAAATGTGTTGTGAGCGTGAAGGGGATGCACAAGGATGTTTGAGGGTTTGTCATGGTTTTTACTTATATTTGATTTCTGATCAACTCACATTACATATTATATTGGCACCACTACTGCCACGTCTTGGCCATTCTTGACTGGCTTGTGCAATAATGCCCTTTTCATGAGGTTCTCCATGAAGACCCTTGATACCACCCATTGAGTTACCTTACAGTGGGTGTATGTGTAGTTGCATGAATACTTTGTGCAGGTGCCTGTTGGACAGCACTGTGTTGTGTAACTCCACGTGGCGGAGGTGGACGCGTGCCTGGCGAGGCTGGTGATGTTGCTCGTCCTCCAATGGAGTGATGAATGCAGCAATGGAACCCCCCCCCCCACCACCATCCTGGCGGTGTGAGTGTGAGGGGGTCCACAAAGTAGGTAAATGTGTTTGGACAGCAGAGTTTAAGGTATGATTTAATAATTTGGAGTGTGGAGACAACGGTGTGGCAGGCAAAACTTTGTCTGGGGTGACAGAGTGCCCTGCTGCAATGAATGAGGGTTTGCCCCGCACCTGTTAAATGGACCTTTGCAGCTGCCAATGGCTGCTGGCTGCAACACGTCTGTTTAAACAGGGAGTGTTTCCCCCAGCATGGGAAAAACGCTCTGGGTAGTCCAAAATCCGAATCCTCCTAAAATCTCCAACTAATGAGGTCTGTAAACTACCTGAAGTACCCAGATAATGATCTTCAGTGGGATCCCGCCGGCTTTGGTTGCCGGTGGGAGGACCGCATGCGGGGGCTGTGCGTGCACCGATTCGCATCATTGGGGAACCCGGAAGTGGGCGGGTTGAAATGGGCTCCAGACCCGTTCCGGGAATCCCCAATTTTAGGAGCCCCCCCCCCACCACGAACGCACCCGCTCGGCCATCCGAAAATTGACCCCACTGTGTTTGAAAGATTTTGATCTTTATCTGACTGTAAAAGTCAGGAATAAACCAGAGGTGGAGACACCTAAAGCAGTCTAGCTTTTGCAACAGAGAAGCTGCTGAGACAGAAAGGACCCCAGAAATGGGAAGCTGAGAAAGTCTGAATGCAAAGGAGTTAGTCTGTTTAAGTCAAGTAAGATGACCCATTGAAAGGGGTAGTGCAGCATGACATGTTCATTATTTTTATGTTAATACGCAAAGGTAAGTTGTATCGATTAAAATAAATGACTCTGATTATAACTGGTGCTCTGTACATTTACCTTAAGGTGGAATAAAGCAGCTTAACAATTCAAACCTAGCCTCACCTTATCCAGTGTTAATTTGATCTCCCTACAGAGAGGTTGAAGAAATGCACATGTGAAAGACACAAGGATCCGGACCAGATTAATCCATGAGTTATGCTATCATACAAATAGATAAAGGGCAGTGTGAGTCAACTACCAAAGGATGCTCAAACTAAGTAAGGGAGTAACTGACTCCACTGAATCCTAGAAAGTATCTACGGTAAACCCAAATTTGTAACAACAGCATAAACCTAAGATAAGAACAAAATGAAGATATAGTCAGCAAATGTTCTGGATCCCGATACATCCACATAATACCAGTCACTGGACTTCAAAAGTAATTGATAGTGTGATGCTTTCTTAAGCATTTCAAAGTTGGTGATATGTTGTTATCTAGCTGCAAGTATTATTTGATATTACTAAGCCAGGGACTGTGGGTAGAAAGCTTTGATTATTTCAGAAGACATGGAGGGAAAATAAAACAGTTGACACAAGAATAATTGTTTTCTCTTAAAACAATCTTCATTTAAGCCACATTCTTCATTGAAAGTGCAGGTGATTACTAAATTGGCAACATCATCTCTCGATTAAATAAATACTAAAATCCTGCAGTAAATATAATTCCAACTGAATGTGATAAAATTACTGTATATCCTAGAAATACAATACAATGTTTTTTCAACTTAGAGGTAGCATCTTGGCAATAAATGTATTAACGCAATGTGTTTCCTGCAAATACTGTGAAGTTCACAGATAAATAAATAGCCTGTCATCTCATCTGAGATAATTAGGACAGCCCTGTTTCCACAATTCTGTTCCATTTCGATATAAACACATATGGTGTTCCACACCTAATTCCTGTCTAACAGCCCACCATCATAACAGAAATCCCTCAGTGCTTGTTATGCTTATTCACTCACTATTCATGGTGAACACCCATCACAATGATAGAAGGGGAAGAAGGAAGTCATATATTTCAAAAGGGATGCAGGGGTCTGACAGTGTCGCTGCAAAAATTCTTGCTTTGTGACCTGGTGGTCATGGATTTGTTACGCTGTCTAACATTCAAATCCATCACTAACAAGCATAATTTATTGTTGGCCTATTGAGCCCACCTCATTGCAAGAGTATTTCTCAAAACTTTAGTACCTTTATTTGCATGAAAGCTAACACCATTGTAATCTGTATATCTAAGCTTCGAAACTGTTAGGCTCTGCTGAGAGCTCAAGGCCTTGCTGTAGGCTTGTGCGCGCGGGATTTCAAACGCAGCAGGAACAGGAAAGTAAGAGAAGAGGAGGATGTGTTGCCAGCCAGCATCAGTCTCGTTGAAAAAGGAGGAGCTATGTTAATGAGGTCTCACGCCACAATTGACGTAGTTTGGACCAGCTCCAACCCCCAACGATCCCGTATGCCCATATAAAATGGGCAAATTTGTATGTCTGTGACTAAAGCAGATTGGAGATGTCTGGTACAGGATTAGAACCCCACAATCTGTCAAAAATCCTGCAAAATCCATTACATTCAGGAGGTTTCCCAACTACAATCTAGTTGGGAAAACTTGTGCAATATGTTCAAATGTTTTCTTTCCGTGGTACCAATATTAATGCGAAAGACTCCCACAGTTTAATTATCATTCATTTCCAAGGTTAGTTTTAGAGCTATCTTGATGTGAATTGTAATAAGGACTCTGATGGCTGCATGACACATTGTAAGCTATTGAGTTCCACTTAATCCCACCCCTAACGGAGATGGATTGTTGAACTATATAGCTTAAAGCAGTTTGTAAATGCAAGCACACAATGCAATGGGTAATTTACTGTTTTAAAAATATGTTGTATTCTCCATCAAATATGATTATTAATTCACACTGAAATCTGGCATGTGTGTAAGTGTGTAGTGTGTGTGAGAGAGAATCCAGATACGGCCAGTCCCAGAGAGAAAAGTGGGTGAAAAGCAAGTGGATGAAGAATGAGACTCAGGAGTCACTAAATTACAGCTGTTTTCCCCAGTGTTCTTCCCTTTTAACCTCTCCTCAAGGTGCTAAGGTGCAGCCCTCCAGTACATCAGTTAAATAGCCATGTTTCATGTGAGACCTGACACAATGAGTGTTAGCAGATCATTTCACTACAAAATGCTTCATTGTTGAGCTGTATGTTCTAGCTTTTGACCCTTAGCTTATTTTGTGTTTGTGGGAAGGATGGGCTATAAATTCGGCCACGTAGCGCCCGTTTTTTAGGCACAACGCGGCTTCCTAAGGTCCCAAAATGGCATCCGGAATGCGCGCGGATGCTTCTAGCGTGACGTGCGCCAGATACCATCTTGGTAAAGCCATTTGCGCACGCACAGATAACGAACACCATTACCATGTAAAGTAAGGAGAATATGCGTTAGATCAGTGTGCCATGCTGATTTAAAGGGATAGATACCATTTTAGCAATCAATGCTCCAGCCAGCGCACTGTCTTAACCACGAGTAGCTGAACATGTCGTCGACGGCCTCGAGGACCCCACATCGGTACTATTTAAAGGGACCATGCAGGATTTACAGGTTAGTTGTTGGATTATTGCTTCTGGCTGCTGATGCATTTGTGCCTGTTTTTGGAGGTCTCCTATACTTGAATACTAGGACTAGGGGACATAGCCTAAAATTTAAAGCCAGGACTGGCAGAAGTGAAGTTAAGAAAAGCTTCTACATGCAAAGGGTGGTAGAAGTTTGGAATGCTCTTCTGCAAATGGCAGGTGATGCTAGTTCAATTGTGAATTTTAAATCTGAGATTGATAGATTTTTGTTAGCCCTATATCCCTTAATACCCTTGGTGAAGGCGGGAATACAGAGTTAGGTCACAGACCAACCATGATCTCACTGAATGGCAGAATATGCTCGAGGGGCTAAATGCCGCTGCTACTTGATGCCTCCTATTATGCGCCACCTTCTCCTGCAAGAAAGTGGGACGTGTGTCGGTGAGTGTCCTGCAGAATGTTTGGGTGATGTGCCTATCATGGTTGAATAGCTGCCAGTGTGTTTGACTTGTGAGTTGAGGGTGTGTGGCTTGCAACAGTAGTAATATGTGAGGATGAGAGGAAGCATCTGATTAGAAGAGTTGAGTACTGATTGAAAGAGTTTGTCGGTAGGTGGGTGATGGGGGGGTGTAGTTCGTGGAGCTGTGCATGCGGCTAGTGGTGCAGTTGGTAGAAGATGCCACTTGACAGCTGACCCCACTCACCTTGACCACTCGTGTCAAAGCATTGAACTTCTTCCTGCACTGCATCCATGTTCATGGTGCTATGCGCCTGGCATTGACTTCATTCCCCACTGCCTCCCACTGCGCTTGAGCATAGGTATGGAGGGCCTCTTGCCCCCCTGCGGACATAGGATGCCCCTCCTTCCGTCCACCATCTTGCACCAAGGCCTCTAGTGCATCAGCAGAGAACGTTGGTGCACACTCTCTCACAGGACTGGTACAAACTCAGATTTTCTGATTGGTGAAGTCTGGCATGCAGTTTGGAGGATGTGGGATTTAGTAGTGCGCAACCTTTATTCAATGTTTTCAACATAACAGTTTGTAAAAATAGGGACGGGACCTGCATCTGTGTTTTACGTGTGCGATGTCTGATCTCTGTTCAAACTCCGGGCGGACCCGTATTTTATATTTTGCAAATAAGAGGTGCAGGCTGCCTTTAAGAGGTAGAGGCTGCCTTTAAGAGGTGCAAGCCACTCACGCGATATCTGAACAACGCAGCGAGGCCTGGCTGCTCGCACTGGAATTAGTTAAGTGAGCAGACAGCATGAATCTCACGTGCTGCCTGCATCGGAACAACTGGGCGTGGGTTAATTGCACATCACGACCTCTGCGCCCGGATTCGGGGGTTATCGAATTTAACAGTACAGGTACAGTAGCATAGTGGTTATGTTACTGGACTAAAAATCCAGAGTCATGAGTTCAAATCCCGCCATGGCAGCTGGGGAATTTAAATTCAATTAATTAAATAAAATCTGGAATTAAAAAAACTAGTATCAGTAATAGTGGCCATGAAACTACCAGATTGTCATAAAAACCCATCTGGTTCACTAATGTCCTTCAGGGAAGGAAGCCTGACTTTCTTACCCGGTCTGGCCTATATGTGACTCCAGACCCACAGCAATGAGGTTGATTCTTAATCGCCCTCTGAAATGGCCTAGCAACCACTCAGTTGTACAATCTCGCTAAAAAAAAGTCAAGGCGGCGGCTCACCACCACCTTCTCCAGGGCAATTTGGGATGGGCAATAAATGCCGGCCTCGCCAGCGACGCCCACATCCCATGAACAAATTTTTTAAAAACTCCAATAAGTCATATTCAGTTGCAGCTTGTTGATCTACCTTCAATTTCTAAGCCAAAGATCTGAGTTACAAATTCAATCTCTCAGTTGTGCTTTGCTATGGTGATTTATAAAGCGATCAGAATTACTACATTATATTACTGCCTTACATCAAAGTGCCAGTTACTATTCCGTACTTATTCTGATTTGAAGTTTCCTTAAAACAGAATCAAATTGGCAATTTTATGAAAGAATACCCATAGTCAACAACAGTATCCAGTATTCCAGATTTCATTCATAAATCGGCTGCAGTTCTACTTGAAGCCAAGAACTCCAAGGGATTTTGTTTCTTCTAAAAACGTGCAAGTTAATGTGTTTACATAAAATTCCTTTGTGTACTACTCAAATCTATTTAAAATAAATGTCCTAACAACTCTTAAAAAGCACAAAAAGAAATTGTTTGCACAAGCTTTAACCATTACAATACCAGGGGAAGTTATACCCTCTAGCAAGGGTGAGTTCATTGATGAATAAAGGATTTGACAAGGTAGATAGAGAGAAACTATTTCCTCTGGTGGGAGAGTCCAGAACAAAGGGCCATAACCTTAAAACTAGAGCTAGGCCGTTCAGGGCGATGTCAGGAAGCACTTCTTCACAAAAAGGGTGATGGAAATTTGGAACTCTCTCCCTCAAAAAGCTGTTGAGGATAGGTCAATTGAAAAATTCAAAACTGAGATAGATAGATTTTTGTTCAGAAGGGTATCTAGGGATATGGAGCAAAGGCAGGTAAATGGAGTTGAGGTACAGATTAGCCATGATTTAATTGAATGATGGAACAGGCTCGAGGGGCTGAATGGCCTACTCCTGTTCTTATGTTCCTATGAATAAACTAGTGTAACGTACGATCCTCTCTCTACATACGTAGGCCTCCAATATATTGAGTCGTAATAAACAGATGTTAAATAAATGATAGTATTAATATTATCTTTTGTAAGCAGTCATTCTGTGATGGGCATTGCATGCGACACAATCCCTAAGTAAATAGGGCAGTACAGGAAATAGAGGAAGGAAGGCAATATTCTTCTATTGGCCAAGGAAACAGGAGAATACTGATAGTGCACACACTACCGATAGGACAATAGCCAACATAAGTATATACTGGAGCACTGTAAGTGAAACAGGAATATTAGAGTTTAGTTGTTACACTTCATAACCATGGACACTCAACTCATAATCCTAATTACTATAGAAAGAAAGAATTACACACCAACAGTAGCAGTAGAAATTTTTTTTAAATGTTGGCTTTCTACCCATATATTTATTAAAGTATAGTTCTGAAGTTTTGTTCAAGAGGGTCAAAATATTAAGGAAGGCATTTCTGTGACACTTGCAATACAACAAAGAACAACTCTTATAAGGGGAAAGCAGTCTGATGATAACTAAAGCACTCCCTGTAAGACTTTTAACTGCTCTTACTGAGGAAGCAGTTAGAATTGGATCTGATACTTTTGGAAAAAAAATTTAATTTGATTTTTTGCTCATTGAAATGAGGGATGCCAATGTGGTGGAACTGAACATTTCCACTTTTGGCACCCAATATCAGCATCAATTATCTCCAAAACATACAGCACATACCCAGATGCAAAATGAATCTCTCTCTACTTTGCCTCATTAAACATGCCTTCACTTCATCCTCAGAAGAGTACCCCTACTCTAGCCATCCTAGCAGCCTCTGTGAGTTCGATTGTCAATTCATCACTTGCTTCTGTTTATTTTCAACTTTTTGCTTAAAAAAACTTAGGGAAAATAAACACATTTTCAGTAAAATTATATTTCAAAATGTCCTTGTGAGGATAAGTACATGTCAAAAAACAAATATCATACTGCATTATTTTCACCTTTAAATGTGAATGAGACTGTGGGTATACACCGATAGGAAAAATAATTTTAATAGAGTTACTTCGTATAAAAATCATTAAAGCTTTTGTGATTGTTTGAATACTCAAAAAATTGGCCTATAAAGTATTTATTTATAGCAAGGAACACATTAGGGGGATTCTCCTGCCCAGAATTGTGTGGGATCATGGTGGAGAATGGGGGACAATTCGGCCAGTGAGGCCTGCTGCTACCTCACTGCCATGACCGGAATGCAATTCCCTCCACCCTCCCTGCACCGAATGGAATTGCCGTTGGTCGTTCCTTCCTCACCCGCTGCATTTAAATGGTGGCAATGGGGTGGGGGCTCGGGTCCTTAAATGATTTACCTCTCATCCACCCCACTCATTGCTGTTTCCGGGGACAGAGTGTGGAAGGTGGTGGTACACTTATCCGCTGAAGACCACATTCTCAGCCCAGGCCTTCAGAGGGATATGCACTCTGATCTTCGAGGAGCTTCTGCCTCTTTAAGGTCCCTGTATGCCTCATCTGGTGCTACTGCTGCACCAACACCATGATTTTTCACCCTCGAATTGGTGGGCTCCCTCTTGATGGCAGAGATCCTGCCATGCATTGAGAATGATCTGCAATCCAGGGGAATGGGTCTGGTCTGAGGAAGATCTGGAGAGTTGGGCAGAAGTCCCATCCGTCCCAAAGAGGAGAATCCTGGCAATTGTATCTTGCACACATTTAGTCCATCACACTTCCTATGTCACATGCAGGCATTGCAATTGATATGCAAAACATGCATCACACTTGTACCTCATTGGCACTATTTTATAAAACATCAATAAATTATAAATGAAGAGATAATGAATGCGCCAAATGTAAGGAAAGCAAATGAATGAAATTACAATGACAAACAGCTAAAAAAAAGCAAGTCAAGCATGAGCTATCCACAAAATCTACCAATAAAGAAAAGATAGGGAATGAATCACATTCTTCCAAAAATTTTTATGAAAATCCTTTCAGCTACCATCTTGTTTTCTGCACTTACGACAGGAAATAAGGTTTATAACATAATGAAAACAAGAAAATATGTTTTTTTACAAGAATGTGATTGAACTTACCTAGAAAATAGCAATTTCCGTGTTCAAAGTGCTTATAACATCTATCGGAGGGGTATACTTCATAGAATCTTACAGCACAGAAGGAACCATTTGGCCCATCGTGCCTGCTGTTTTCCCATAGCCCTGCAAATGTTTACCCTTCAAGTTTATATCCAATTCCCTTTTGAAAGTTACTATTGAGTCTGCTTCCATCACCCTTTCAGGCAGTACATCCAAGAAGCTTGAGCCTTGAGTTCATGCAGTTTGCCGGATCTTTCACTGTTGGCTGAAGAGATTCAAGCAAGAACATTGCAGACTCTATACCTGTGTTTGCAACTTCTAGAATTTTTTATAATTAATAGTAGGACTAGCTATTTACAGAGGGTGCAAGGACTTGCCATTTGGAAGCTAGATTCTCTCGTCCAGTCTGGTCTATCAATAGAAAATTACTGAGGATGAAAACCCCCAGGGAAACCATTTTTAGGACAGTGAAAGTAACCAGAATATCATCCTTTCTACAAGGTACAGCATGAACTCATCAAGTTTCTCTGAACTACTTTATCTGAAAAAAATTTGGGTTATAATATTTAAGGTGTTGTTTACAGCGGGTTACATGCATGACAAATGAAACAATGCCAAATTTCAAAGTGGTATCTTTATATTTTGTAATGAATTCTAAATTCTTAAACTATTTCTTTTACTTACATTTATACTCTGTACTCAAAATCAATTGTTCATATAAACAGGCAATAAGTTCCAGAAGAACCGTACCATGATTCAGGTTTGAAGAAGGGTACTGAATAAAAGACCTCAATTTAAAGCAGTTTACCAAAGGTCTGCGTAAACACACTAAGTACTGTTGCATAAATATTTAATAAAGAAGGAAAGAAGCAAATGAGAAAAAATCAATCTAAAATATATATTACTTGGCCTTCACTATAAAAAGCCTAAACAGGGGGAGAGTAAAGATAAAGAACAGTTTCCCCATATTACACATAGAAATTGATTAATTTATGGAAGTGTGAATTGTGAGGAAACAGATTTATTATCTACCTACAGCTGGTAAGGAAAATATTAGATATTTATTCTCCAGGAAGTAATCAGAAAACACTTTACTGTCTCTGTGCTTGCGTACAAGCTCTTTAAGTGGAGATATGCGCCCTCTCCCTCTTCTATGCCTTGTATTTCACTTTCCAACAGCATAACCGCTGAGATACTGTGAGCAGTGCCTTGGATTTATACATATATATATAAAAATACCTTTAGTTACACAAGAATGTGGTGGAGAAGGGGTTGCTATTAGTAGTAATTAATGGTAGTGATGATGAAGTACCATATCTGTTTATTTCATATTGGATTAAAGCCTTTCTAATGAGGTTGTCAGTAGACTGTAACAGAAGTGTTTGTTAGAATGAGAAAGTTTTATTGTAGGGGCTGTAATATTCCACACGTTAGAGCTACAACAGGCTGTGGCATTCAGTTGTACAGCATTAGTTTATACCCAGAGTTTCCCAGATAATAAATTACTTACCTTAACTATGCTGTACTGGGGAATGGACAGGGGAAGACCATGTGCTGGCACATGGGATGAAGCAAAAGAAAACAGGAGTAAAAGCCACAAAGGTGTGCTGTTGTACAACTCCTGACATCTGATCATAGAGTGGAATATGAGACATTGTGCCCATTGCCTACAAAAGAAGGGGTGAAAATTGCAGAGAAATAAAAAGGCATGAAAGCAGGTCATCTATTTGTCCTCTCAACCAGGATGCTGCATGCATGGAAAGACCAAGGGAAAGGGATCCTTTTCAAAAAAGTATCATTTAATATTCATAGAATTAAAAAGTAATTTGTGTCAATAAGTGTGTTCACCTATTTCAAAGTTAATCTTTTATAGATTGTTAATTAACTAAATCCTGCCACTGATACATACTCGTTTAATTAATTCTACCCAAGTAATAACTCTGTTGACTTTGAGATAAAAGATCCAGAGAGGGCTTGGACAAGGATCATTAATTGTCTCTGTGTGTTAGAGAACTTACCTAACTATGTTCAGAATTACTTGTTTCCAAAGTCTTAGGCTTCCTTCAAATGGAATATTATGTTTCATATAATGGCTGTATGCCTGTCAAATGATTAAGAGATCTCAAATTGGTTGTTATAAACTCTGTAAATCAGAGATGCTGGTCATTATTTCTTTCTGAATAATTCCTCTATCATTACTTTTGTTTTACTCCATGAAGTTCCCCATCCATCTTCTTTATATTGGATATTTCTACTCAGCATAATGATGTGTTGAGTCATTGGAGCTCCAATCAACAATACATTGTTAAGGCCAGACTGTATTAATGTTGTACAGGGGGCCCGAATATCAATAAGATGATGTAATGTTTAGAATTAGTTTGGTTGTGCTGAGTCCTTGTGAAGGATGTAGTTCTCCCTTTTATTTCTGCAAGTTGAGGATCATTTCATGCTAGAATGGATTATTTTCCCACTTAATAGTAACATACGCTGCATTTACAGCCCCCTCGGCAATGTAGTTTAACCCCAGCTTCAGAAAAGCAACCCATCAGTGTACCCTCAGATAGAGATAATTTATAGGACATGCTGGAGTGTTTTAAACTGTGGGCTTTTAAGCACTGACATATGGTTGAGAAAGTTAGTCGGGCAACAGGGACCATAAATATTCGGAAAATATTCTGAACTCATAGGGTGCAACTGTTTGAAATAATCTGTCAGGCAAGGTAACAGAGACAGATAGTAGGGGCATTGAAAATGCAGTTGGATGCAATAACAGGAGGGTTGGAGTATATTGTTCTTATATTCTTAAACATAAGGACATGATAGCTCAGAATGTGGATTAAACACATGGACACATGGAAAAGCTTTGCCAGACTATCCATTGTGCTCGACAACTGCCCAAAACAATCTTTGGAGAAATTGCTGTAGGAATCACCTTTGACTTTTGGACTGGAGGATGACATAGTGGGCTGAATTATTGCACTTTATGAAGCACTAAATGCCTTTCATTCATTCACTGACTCATTAACCTCTTCTGGAGACTTAAAAAAAGTATGAAACACATGAATTATTATTTTGATGTATTTGCAGCACTAAATAAGAGGCACCTTATAATGTGCAACGTTAGTACCAACTCTCGTCTC
This sequence comes from Heptranchias perlo, assembly GCF_035084215.1. Lineage (NCBI taxonomy): Eukaryota > Metazoa > Chordata > Chondrichthyes > Hexanchiformes > Hexanchidae > Heptranchias > Heptranchias perlo. The sequence goes on along the minus strand of NC_090347.1, from coordinate 28,167,048 downwards.
GTTTTTTCAATCGTATAAATATATTAGTAAAGTAAAAGATAAGAAAAAGAGCATTGCAGAGAGAGCAAGAGATTTGAAGAGGAAAAGTGGACAAATTAAAAATTAATTTGGTTAAAATGGTCTGCATAACAATAATCACTGGAGTTCAAAAAATAATATATTGCAGAAATATCTTAAAGTGAACGGCACTGTTCCAGCTAGATTGTTCATAGTCAATGGTGGAAATTTTAACTATATATAACAGAAGCATTTTAGTTGTATTTAAAGGAAGCAGTTGACTTGGTCTCAGCCAATTTAGTAAAAATTAAAGGGAAAACACTATTTTTATAATTAGAAGTCCACACCCGTTCTCCCAATCTACAAAGCACCTCGTTAGGTCAACAAGTCGTGATGAGCTGAAACACTTAACCATGAAGTTCCCAATCAAATATCAAATATCACATGAATGAATTACAGGCAGCAAAAAGTACCAATTCAGAACGAGTAGCCAGCAGATAACGGAGTAATCTAACCCTTCAATATTACCAAATATGATCCAGCAAGTACCACAAAACTAGCCAATCTAATGATGAGAAATACAATTGATCCTAAGAGATACAAATTGGATGACAGCATGCAAAATATTTTCAAGAATGACCAACAGAGTGAGAGAGATTAACAGACAGACTTATCAGCCTGGAAATTGTTGTTGATGTGCTAGTCAAGACTTTTGAGGAGTAACAAAACCTGCCGGTTTACATGTCATTTTGTTGTTTTCAGTCTGTGAGCTAAAAAGTGAACTATATTTCCTATACAGCAGGCCAGCTGATGAAAAGGGAGAAGCACCAAATGGTGTAATCAACTGTCAACTGAAATTAGAAAGCATTTAAATAGCTGAACCAATCGTGGGAAAGCAAGCTCAGATGTTAATTGATCAAAATTGCTGTAGATTTGGATGGTATTGAGTAAGGCAAGGCAGGGATACTGGTCAAGTCGTGCAAGCAGTCAGGGATAGCTGGCATACAATAATGGGGCAGAGGGCCCTTCCCTTACAAAGCACCTGCTACACCAGGTATTGGATGGAGGTGGTAGAAAGCAGGCAGCACAGTCCCAAACGTGGCTGATTCACGTGCAGATCTCTTGCAATGAACAACCCAAGGAGGTCTAAGATTACCAGAATTGCATTAGTGAAACTGTTTAGCCAATCTACACACTTATTCCTTCCACAAGCAACTCATTTCGAAGGAATTGCAAGTTATATGTCATACATCTGAAATGATATCAAGGTGTCATGAGCCATGGTTACATATACCTTGCTCTTCCTGGAGACATTCGTTCTATCCTTCATTCCCCATCAAATAAAGGTGTCACGTATATTTTGCTTTAAGTCAAGGTGTTGTGGGAGCTTCAGGGGAAGCAGGCATAAACCATAGCCTCCTTAGACACATAACGGTCAATACCACTTAACTGTGCCTGGAATGGTGGACACAATGGGCTCAATTTTAAACTTAAATTGCGGATGGGTTGGGGGCAGGGAGCTGCAAAAATTGCAGAAATGCAGAGCGGGTTCAGAAGCCGGCTCCAACCCGCTAACTTCTGAGTTTCCCACAGACGCGGGCGTCCTGAATCAGGAAGTCCCGCCGGCAATTAAAGCTGGCGGGATGATAGTTAAAGAACCAAATGTACCTCATTAAGGTATACAAGGCACTTTATTTGTGACATATTAGGTAATTAGAACAATTTTTAACTTACCTTGGCAGCTTTTCCAGGCATGAAGGGCCGGATCAGGCAAAAAGAAACAAAATAAATTAAATAACAAACCATTGCACAAAGCTAAAACACAAAATCAAGCTACCTTTCCACCCTGCTCCGATGTCCGATGTCCGAGGTCTTCCTCTCCGATCTCCCCCTCTTCTCCCCCCCCCCCCGTGTCCCCCTCTCCCCCTGATCTTGCCCTCTCTCCTCCGATCTTCCCCCTCCCCCCCGATCTTCCCCTCTTCTCCCCCGATCTTCCCCTCTTCTCCCCCAGATCTTGCCCCTTCCCCCGATCTTCCCCTCTTCTCCCCCAGATCTTGCCCCTTCCCCCGATCTTCCCCTCTTCTCCCCCAGATCTTCTCCTCTTCCCCCCCACCCCGATCTTCTCCTCTTCCCCCCGATCTTCCCCTCTTCTCCCCCCGATCTACCCTTCCCCCCGGTCATCCCCTCTTCCCCCCGATCTTCCACTCTCCCCCACCCCACCCCCCAAATCTTCCATTCCACGCCGGATGATGTCTTGCTCTCTCTCTTTCTCCCCCTCCGCCTCCCCCCCAACCCCGCCCCCCCCACCTCGGCGTTGCAGTTCCTATCGGCAGCCAGCCTGTCAATCGCATCGGAAACGGTAAATTTTTTTTATTCGGGTTTGCCATGCGGACCTTTGCCCACCCCCCCACTCCCCCCGCTGCCAACCTGTCACCATTTCAAAATTGAGCCCAATGTGTGGTGGAGCAGTGGGATGTGGTGGTAGACATTACTTGCCATCTGGCACTTCCTTGTTGTTGCTAGTCCTCCTCTGCCAAGTCCAGTGCTGCTGGAGCACTGAATACAGTCACATAGTGTGCAAAAAACCTAGAAAAGGGAATTTTTCATGGAAAGGGGATTTTTAGCACTTCACCTTTAAATGAACACTCTGGCTTTCACACTGCAGCCTCTCCAGCAACTACTGTTCCATTTGATTGAGATGGATGCATCCAATGAGTGATGCATTAGAATGGGAATATGGGACCCTTCACTCTAGTCTGCCTGTTTATTTGGCATTTTATATAAATTCAGCATATTTTCACTAAAATTAAAAATTCTTTCCACAATAATTTTGTAACATCCAGCAGGCAAGCAGTAGACCACATCCCCAGCATTACTAGTCACAATCACATATTTGCTGCTGACATTGTGCTTAGTGCTGACAGCAATTCCTGGGCTATAGAGAGAAACAGAGAGGAAATGTCCGAGAGGCAAATAGAGAGGAAGGGAGGGAGACAGAAAGAGTGGAAAATATGAAGACAAACGAAAAAATGTAGAAGTGGACAGAAGGAGCAAAAAAAAATGGGGAAACAAGCAAGGAGGTAGTTACAAGAAAATAAAGATGTAAGAGGATGGATTTTCCTTGGTTTAGCTTCCGAATAACACCTGAAAACAAAAAATTGAGCGCTAATTCTTTTTCCCTATCCGCGCATGAATAGCATCCAAATTTCCTGTGTAGCTTTTCAGGCAGCTGCGCCTAAAGAGGTAAAGAACAACTTAAATTACATGCAACAGGTGCCTCTGCAATAGTGCCAGATACAGATCAGGGGCAGATTGCCCTGTAAAGCACCAGTGCACCTCCTTCCAGAGATGATACTTAAAAGACAGGCTGGTATTATCAGAAAGATCTTAAATTTTGACTTTTCTGAATAAAAATTGGTTTTGAAACTTCAGTACTTGTGGAAAAGTGCTGCTCGTCTCTTACGTTTAATGATGGAGGCCACCTCTTCCCCCATGGCCTATTTGGAGGCAGATGGCATGAAACAGCCACACCGCCCCCCCCTTGATAACTGCCGAAGTAATTGCCCTGGCCCTCTCCTGTGCCACTAACAACTGTTTCCTCATCAATGCTCCCTCCCCTGACCGTACAGATTCTCCATTCCACCTGGAATAAAAGGCAACGCCTCACAGCCAAACCAGCACTCATGCTCTATCCCCACACCATTATTCTTCATCCCCACACTTAATTTCCCTGTTCCTCCACCTAATGCCTTTGCACCCTCTTACCAGCTCTCTCTAAGGCAGACAGCAGGGGAAACCCGACTCCTGCTTTGGGTGCTGCTGCCATCCCAGCCATGTTGATAGGGCAGGCACATTAATATAATCAGGAACAACATAGACCATTACATTTTTGCTTCTGGCCGGCACAGTGAATTACTCTCGCTCTCAATTATTCATAAGCAGCTGCCAATATAAAAATCAAGCTTCAATAAACAGTAAAAAAAACACAGCTCTATCAGTCTAATTCGAATTCATGGGGCTTTTACTGTACCTGCCCCGTTAATGGTAATGCTGCCTTTTATGGCCCCAATAGTATCCGATCTTCCTATCCCCTGGGGGCCTCCCACCGATTGTGTACCTCCACAGGCACCCAGGCCTAAATGTTAATATTGAGGTGGGACTTCAGTAGGGGGGGGTCAATAAGCGAGTGGGAAACCTGGAAAAAAAATCTGTGCGTGTTCCCAAGCCATCACAACTCAATTGAAGCCTCGTAACTGAACTTCCGGATTTCGCGTCCTCAAGCTGCACAGCGGGCACCCACATGACGCGTTTAAAGCTCACTATTTAAAGGGCCACTCCAACAATGTATTTTGAAGGTGAAAGGAGGAAAAATGAGTATGGAATGTCCTAGAGCAAAGCCAGCACCCAGGTTCTCAGACGCCGCCCTGGAGACACTATTGGGCGCTGTCAGAAACAGGAGGGGAGTGCTGTACCCACCTGTCAGGAGGAAGACACCTGGTTTGCCACCAAGAAAGCGTGGCTGGAGGTGGCAGAACAGGTCAGCAGCAGGAGTGCGGTGCCCCGGTTGTCGCTGCAGTGCAGGAAGTGATTTAATGACCTAACCAGGTCAGGAAAAGTGAGTACAGTTACTAATTCACCTGCATTCTGTGGTGAACATTGCCCCTCTCTCAATGCCATGCGAAGCCTATTCCATCACATCACATCACTCCTCAGACCCACTCAGTGTCAAGTTGTCTTCACTTACCGTGCACTATTTCACCGCCCCCCCCCACCCCACCGCCATTGATGCACCCACCTCTCCCACTCACCCCAATCCTGATGCAATGTGATCAATAGTCACCCACTGAAGCATCTCATTCATTGTCATCCTGACCCAGAGCAATTGGATGACCATGTAACCTTCACTCATTCACACATCTGTACTTTCTCCCCTTGTAGGAGAAGAGAGCGCCAAATTCAAGGGAGAGGGTGAGGACTGAAGGGGGACCTCCACAAATCGTGGCCCTTACAGAGGCAGAGGAGGAGGGGGCCTTGGAGATAAGCCGTATGGTGGAGTGCCTGGCTGTCGGGCATGCCGAGCTGACATCCCGCAACCGTCTGGTGACAGAACTTTAACATCCCTCACACACTCGTGGATTAATGTTATCAATGATTAATCTGTTATACACCTCAATTTGCTCATCGCAAGATTACTTCTGAGATGATTCTTAATATTGCTGTACGTTCTCTTCCAGGGGCATCACGGACTAAAGATGTGGATGAGGGCGATTCCTCTGAGGACCTCTCTGCCTCTGAGGCCGCACTGTCACATCTTAGTGAGCCATGCGCCAGCACAGATACTCACACCTCGGTGGGTCCTATTAGAGCGGTAGTTGGGTTGTCACCTAGTAATTCACCACTCACAAGTGAGCACGAGCAGACACTGGTGGCAGGGGCAGCGATGGAGAGTCTGCATCGGGGGGCGCACTCCTCTCCAAGCTCTGCCCTGCTTGGCACAGATGCTGAATCCTGAGGGCCATCCTTGAAAAGGAGAATGATAGAGGTACAGACACACCTTTGTGACGTACTGGAAGATTTGTCACGCTCAGTCTCCACATTGACGCAGAAGCAGGAGGAGTCCACCTCCAGCATTAGTGGTCTGGTGGCGCAGGTAAGTGTGGGAATATCTGCGATGGAGGGAATGGGAGCCTCCATTGAGCTTCAAGCACGGCTCGCAAATGAGTCCATTCAGGCCCTCACAATGACCATGTGGACTCTGGATGCCAACATTTCGGCCACCTTCAACAGCCAGACACATTCTATAGCCATGGCCTTAGAACGCGTCACAGATCTGCTCCAAGCTGTGGTCCGGCAGAGTGGCAGGAGTGATGTGGCCATGGCCCAGGAGAGGGATGATGGCAAAAGGGGACATGGAATTGGGGACAGCACTAAAAACGCTCCCATGTCTCACCCGTTGCCCCCCTCTCAACCAGTACCCGTATTGCTGCCTCCTCTCTGGATGGTCGAGTCTGCCCCTGCACAGGTGCAAGTGCAGCAGTCTTTGGAGGGGCCCTCACGGGGTCCAAAACCCAGATGTCTTAAGCCAAAAGGATATTAGCCGTCTGGGCATGAATCTGAGCAACCTGCCACTACCTCTCCTGCAGTCCAAGGGCGTCTGACAGACTCTCATATTTTTCATTTATATTTAGTTTTTGTTAAATTCACATTAAATGTTATGATTCTCACCACCACTGCCACACCTTGCCCATTCTTGAGCACCCTTTCATGTGCTTCATCATGAACGGCAAGACTTGATGCCACCCATTGGTGCATTTACAATGGGTGTATGTGTGGTTGTTGGGCTGTTTTGTGCAACCTGGGGGTGGGAAGGTGGGTGTTGCTGGTGTTGGTGGTCGTTCCAGATGGTCTGAGTACTTGACTATCGTCACTTTGCAGATTTCCTTATGAGAATCTATCAAATATGAGTCACTCCCCGACATGACGAGCAGCCAAGTGAGCCACTGCTCTGCCAATGGTTCACCCATCGTCGTTGTCCTCCTCCTCATCATCATCTTCTTCAATGTTGATGGCAAGTGCGGTTGCTTCTTGAACGCATGGGACCTCATCCACCGGTAACCCTCACCATTGAGCAATGTTGTGCAGAACGCAACACACAACAATTATTCTACACACCCTCGCTGGTGCATATTGAAGGGCTCCCCCAGATCAGAAGCGCATCATCAGCATTCCTATAGCTTGTTCAATGACAGACCTGGTGGTGATGTGACTGTCATTGTACCGCTGCTGTGCCTCGCTGGTGGGGTTTCTCAGAGGTGTCATGAGCCATTCCTGCAGGAGGTATCCCTTGTCTCCAAACAGCCAGCCCTTAATTCTGCTTTGTGCGTGGAAGCGGGCCGGGATGATGGATTCCCGTAGAATGAAGGAATCATGGCAGCTGCCAGGGAATTTGGCGCACAACTGCAGAAACCGCTTCCTGTGGTCGCAAACCAGCTGCACATTGATGGAGTGATATCCCTTTCAGTTGATGAACAGTCCTGGATCATATGGAAGTGTTCGGATTGCTAGGTGTGTGCAATCAATTACACCCTGTACCCGTGAGAAGTCAACCAGAGAGTGGAAACCCACTGCCCTCTCAGTCTGGCTGGTGACGTCGATGGGGAAGTTGATGTCGTCGAATGCCCTGGCAAACAAGCCACCTGTGACCTGTTGTATACATTTATGTGCAGATAACTGGGAGATCCCAGCGACGTCACCTGTGGCACCATAGAAGGCTCCGGAGGCAAAGAAAATGAGGGCAGTGGTGTCTTTAATAGTGATGGGCAATGCATGGCCACGAGGCCCAGTCGGGGGCAGCTCTGCATGAAGAAGCCTGCAGATGTCTGCGAACACCTGGTGATTCAATCTGAGCCTTCATAGGCACTGTTCCTCAGAGAGTTGCAAGAAGCTCAACCTCTGCCTGTACGTCCTCTCACGAGGGGAGTGCCTCCTGCGATGTCGGCCCCTCCGTTCTTCCCCTTTCTGCTCTTCTGCAGGTCCATGTGGCTCACCTCTGTCTTGTGGAGCTGCAACTCCCAGGACTGCACGCCGTGCCTGCTGTGAATGCTGATATGCCGCCTCCTCAGATGTACTGCTGAATACACCTATCACGCCCCCCATCCTGATGGTGTCAATTTGAGGGGGTCCAAAATATAGGTAAATATGTGTGAACATAAGAATTCTGAGTGTGAAGAAAGAAATCTCAGTCTAATCACACAGAATTCCCAGCCAAAGGTTTGTCTGTGAGAATTGATTGCCCTGCTGCAAAAACTCACCTTTTATTCAAATGCGTCAATCACCAGTTTAAAGGTCCAAATGACTGCCGGCTGCAACTTGCCTCCGTTTCCATGGCGTCTTTCCGAGGCCATGGGAGACACGTTCAGGTAGAGTTAAAATCGTTTGTCTGCCTCAATCCACAAAAATATAATTCACTTAACTACTTCAACTATCTTAATTGCCCTGTGAAATGTCATCCCGTCGGCTTTAATTGCCAGAGGGACTTGCGGGTTTCTTAAGCGCCCATGCACCCAGCTGCGTTTGGGTGAAACACGTTATTCGGCGGGTTAGAGCCGGGATTCGTTCCCGCTCCAAACTTTTATAATTTTTACTGCCCCACCCCCCCATCACCCACCCATTCTTCCGGGTTAAAATTTAGGCCCCGTTGTCTGTGCACAACACTCTAATGAGAGCGCACAGGAAGAATGCACACAAATTCAACGGCACTTCCAGTGCACTCTGCACAAATTACCACCAGACAGCCCCAGCCCAGGAAAATGCACAACTGGAAACCAACTGGTCTCGGACAAAAATATTCTCTATTCCCTAGATGCTGATAAAATTATAATTTCTAAATTCCATAGGCCTGCTCTTTCAGAATGTTCCTAATAACAAAACAAACTGTCTCTAGACTTCTCTTTACACTTCATTTCCACAAAGTTCTTTGAGACCTAAGGGTCATTGGTAGCATTGTTATCCTAGCATTGTTTATAACCTAATGTTAATGTTTTGACACAGTTTTAAGGCTCAGTAGCAAAAGTGTCATCATATTAATCATCAGGACAGATGTTCAAGGCTTGTTATGAGAACGGAAATCTTAACCTTTCCACAGCTCGTCTAGGCAGCTTTTACAGATAAAACAATTTCATTTGTTTAATGTGTTTATCAAGCAGGAAAGATATACATTTGTCCAGCAACCTGGTGAAG